>NC_046155.1:226968143-227278143 GCF_011064425.1 Rattus rattus | reverse complement strand
TCTCAGGTATTTACAACTTGGTAGCTATCATTAGCCAAAAATGTACTGAGAACAATTAAACAATCTCAGAAAGAACTTAAAAATGTTGTGTGTGTGTGTGTGTGTGTGTGTGTGTGTGTGTGTGGTGTGTGTCTATACATGAACATATATTTGTGATGCTGTCTATGTGGTGTGAGGTGTGTGTGCGTATGTTGTGTGTGTGTGTGGTGTGTATATGTATGTGTGTGTGTGTGTGTGTGTGTGGTGTGTATATGTGTGTGTGTGTTTGTGGTGTGTGTGTGTGTGTGCGTGTGTACACACGAACATATATTTGTGGTGCTGCCTGTCAAGCCCAGAGCTTTGCAGATGTTGGTCAAATACTCTATCCCTCTGATGGCTCTGAATGAATGTGAACTTTGATTCTGTTGGACTGAAGAGAACGTTTAGACCAGTTCCCCAAACAGTGCTCCAGTGCTTACCCGGGTTCTGCAGGTATAGGTTAAATGAGCCTAAGTAGGGTTCTCTTCGCCCTGGGTCTAGCTGGGAAGGCCCACAGGAAGACTAAGCTCACATTTCAATTATTGTGAGAAGCCTCATTAGTATACCCATATATCATATGTAAAAAATTATTTGCTGTATATCATAAAGGGAAAATAGGCAAGGAGTACAGGATACCTAGCTAGAAATACTTGTATTCTATGTTCTAAGAGGTATCAGCATTAAAACCTTTAATATGAATACTAGATACTTAGCAAACACCGAAGAATGCTAGAGATTTTTTTTTTAATTGGTATATAATCACCTCTATGGTCAAACTTTCACACAAGGTTTCATTACTTTGACTTAAATAGTTAAAACTCAATTATTGGCTTACAAGAAACAAAAAAAATTTGCAACTTTGAAATCTATTTCTACTCTGTAATAACTGGAAATATATTCTTAGCACTATGCTGATTCTCTCCAGGCATTAAAGGAAACCCTAGATTATTAAGAACAAGGAAACGGTGGTGATAGGAACAAAAGCCTGAGACTTGTGTCTCTAGCTAGGCGGTGGCTGATCACACTCGGTTCACATCAGAAGGGCTGCTAAACTGGGGCAGTTGCGGACACAGGGTCACACGCATGTGAGTGTTTACAGCGGCTGAAGCTCAGGGCGCTTTTCCTTTACCTCCTGAAGGCTGTCGAGATTTGCGGGGCGACCGCGGTTCTCTCCGATAAGGATCATTTGAGCCGTATAGTTCAATGGTGCTGAGGTTGAGCAGCACTGCTTTCTGGAGGTAGTCAACCATTGCGATGCCATTGGAGTTGCCGAAAACCACCCTGGCAACAGGAAAAGCAGACGCATTTTAGTGCAAACGAGCTATTGAGAAGAAATAAAAACTCTAAAGCTGAAGAAAATAGGGTGATGAGTCTTTCAGAAAAATCTTTACACTCTCTCTCTCTCTCTCTCTCTCTCTCTCTCTCTCTCTCTCTCTCTCTCTCTCTCTCTCTCTGTGTGTGTGTGTGTGTGTGTGTGTGTGTGTGTGTGTGTGTAGGTTAGAGAATGACCCTTGGGAGTTGGGTCTTCTCCTTCCACCTTGGGCTCTGGGGATTCGCTGCAGTTGCTTGAAACTAAAGACAGGTGTAGGTGTGGGAATACAGAGGGCGTGGCCCTTCTCGAGGAACTGCCCACATGTCTGTAGATACTAAATCTACACGTGTCTACAACACTAAACCAGGTATCAGTACCATTGCTGGGAACATTTGACACAGAAGTAAAGTAAAGTAAAGAAATAAACCCTCCCACACTAAGCAATGTAACATCTATGTGAAGAATATAGATGCCACTTGGAAAATGAAATTATAGATTGGGGTAACCTCTGGTAATTCTTCTGTCAAAATAAAAAGGAAGTATAATTCTTGGGAGGCTCCCTTTGAGGTGTTCAAAATACTTTCTTCACTACAGTTTAGGAACTACAGTGGAATCTTTCAAGAATAAAGGCTGCTTATTCGGTCTAAGCGCTCATGGGGTACATGAAAGCTGGCCATGTACAGAGGAGTTACCTTCACAGTTAGAGCAGGGTGAGGCTTTGAAAAGCAGGTAATGACCCCGTGCATGAGTGCACAGAGGGAGCAGAAAGTTAGACTTCATCACTTGAAGCTTTAAATATGGATTTATACTTACACAGTCTAGGCAACTAATTACAACATACAGAGTGCGGAAACTCCCACCAACAACCCACCCCACGAATACAGTAAGTCCTATAACTAATCACTCAATTTTAACCACTTTGCAAACTCCCTATTGATTCTTTTTTTAATCTGCTGTTTGCTGTTGTATTTGAATGGTTATGCTCAATAAAGTATTTAGAAGGTAGAGGCTTCTGCTCTTCTGGTATAAAGCAACCAATGAGAGATATCAGAGAGGCCTCTCAGCTCATAACCAGTCAGGGCTGGATGTGTAACTCCAAGAGACAGACGGCTGACAGTGACTGGGGGTTGGGGATGGGGTTGGGGGGAGAGGACAAGTGACTCTGTAGGGCTACTCCTGAGGACAAAGATGGGATATGCAAGATAAACACTTCAGTAACTAGACAGTACTGAAGCAGCTTCTTACTAATAAAAAAGCCCTAAGACGTGCTTTATCTTCTTAGTAACAAAGCCCGAGAACACTGAGGGCTGTGTCTAGATGAGGATCTTGTTAAAACCACAGCTATGCCCTTACAATGTGCACGAGTTAACTTTGGGGGCAGAGACAAGAAATGGCACTGTTAACTGCAGATTCCATTTATACAGTCTTATGCTAGAGGCCAAGAGAAGCTGAGAAAACTGTTTCCGCAGGAACACGGTGCCAAGGGTGTGTGACTTTGCACTTCATCTCCACTGAGTACTGGCTCGCGCTGTGCACGTGTGGTCACAGTGCATAGCCACAGGATCTGTTCAAGACAAAACTACGTCCCGAATAAGGCATCGAATAAAGTTTGAGGTTACAGTCACACAGCAACATTTTAGGTGATGACACAATGAAGCCTAAGTTCCTCATACTTTTATAACTTACATCCACGTTTTACAGGGAATACTATAAAGAGACTGAGGAAACAAAACAAAACAAAACTCCTGCTACTCACAGTCCGTAGGAAGAGTTGAGTGCTAGGCTGGTGATCTGCTGCGGGGGTTCTCCAGCCACCCACACCAACTGAATGACTAGCTCTGTCTGATAGCCGGGAGACTGTTTAAGTGGTGAGTTTTTAACTCTGGGGGAAAAAAGGAAGAGACATTAACGTTAACACTTTTCCAATTACCCAATTTTCTTATGAACGTCAAATCATGTGTGGTCATGCAAGAATATCTTGATACAGGAAACAGCACTAGATTTCCTAAAGTGTAAAAATCAGAGCCTTGTGTTCTATAAGTATTTGACCTAGCAGTGCACAGGAGCACACGCTAAGTGAGAGAATCCCGAGTGAGGAAGGAAAGGACTGGCAGATTATGGCTACCATGTGGGGAGGCTGAGAGGATGGAACAGGACAATAAGAGAACGGGGAGAACACAGAGCAGGGAAGGTGGGCCAGAGGATGAGCGAAAGCAGAAACAAGAAATCAGAGAGGAAAAATTTTAAAAGTGCATGACAACATAAAGCTTAAAATCACGAAAACACACCATGGAATTCAAAACCAAGTAGGAACAACTGACTTTTGGTGGGTAACTATTTCATCATTTAAGACGAAGCAGAGCCCTTCTCTGACTGTTGAGGCTCCGTTGGTGGATATATGCCATGCAGAGCAGCAGAAAAGGCAGACCAACTAGAACATTCTTTGGATTGTTCTGACATGAAATAATATTTTACAGTAGATTTAGCAAACATTATGAGATTAGACTTGATATAGCTTATCAGTCTTGGGAAGGTATCAACTAATTTTTTATTGTGTGTGCATAATACTCGCACATGCATGCAAGGAGGACAGTTTGCAGGAGTTCTTCCCTCCATTATACAGAATCTAGAGATCAAACCTAGGCCATCAGGCAGAAGTAGGCACCTTCAGCTGCTGGCCTGTCTCAGCAGCTAAGGAAATCCTGGACTGATTTTAGTCTTCTATAATGAAGACTATCCAACATTTGCTGAATCAATGAATAAGTGAGAGGTTGAATCAAAAAGATGGGAAATCACAGCAACTCTACATTCAAAGTGACTAAATGAACCTGTTGGGAATGTCAGTGTGATAGGTTAGTTCCAGAGGAATATCTGTTAAGTCTGAGGAGATCACAGGGATCTATACATTTAGAACCACTCAAAACACTCAAACCTCAGAAAGAATGTGTAAGTTCCTGCTAAACTTGTATCGGTTAAATCTCTGATATTAGAAAACAGGGGTGAGGGAGGGGTTTATGGTGCGACTGAGGAAAACTTAGATGGTATACTTGCCATGCATGTATCAGCAAACTTAATGTGAAGTACAAATACATAAGCGATAAGAGCAGCTTGTTTGCGTGCGTGTGTAACCACATTTTAAGCCGGGAGTCGCTTGGACTGCATAGCCTCTTGCAAGCCTAGTCTTTAATGATTCTTTGGCTCTTCCCTTGGACTGACAGAGTATAAGGGACAGCAAGAAAACCACTCATTGTTGAATGGCCCGCAACTACACTAAGTTGCAGGGGTTTTGAATCATTTTGCTGGTACTTCTCTAGTGGGAAGGACCAAGACATTAGTTAGTGATGTGTTGACCAAGAAAGAGGTCAGAGCTGGTTGTCCAGGGTTCTAGGAGAATGAGAGTCACTGTGCATACAGTACTGGGCACTAGACTGCAGTCACTTCTGGTTAATCTGTAGGTCCTCAGAGCTGTACTCTGCTGAGACATAATTTCTGACAGTTTTCAGGGAATTGGTCATCAAACACCTGCCCTTGTCAACTGCAAGAAATTAATGTAACAACTGAGGCATCTGACCTCTGAGAAGAGGCAGCATTAACACAGGTGTAGGCTCAGAGTCCAAATGAGGCTACTCTTGTCTAAACTTGGCACAGAAGGCAAGCCTCAAGGAAGCACTCCTGTGCTTGGTATACAGAATGTACAGGCTGGATCAGATGAGAATACACAACACTCATTGTACAGGACTAAAAAATGGATCAGCAGTTAGGAGCACTTGAAGCTCTTGTAGAGGACCACAATTCAGACCACAGGACCTATGTCAGGCCACTAACAACTGCAATCGCAGCTCCAATCTGATGGCGTTTTATAGCCTCCACAGGCACCTATACCCGTGTGTACACAGAAAGCCAGAGACATCGACATACCCAATAACCGAATGCAAAATAAACCTTTTAGAAACTCCGCTGTGCTAAGACATGGAAAAGGTAATTAAGAAAGTAAAAGCTGTCTAATAACTTGATACAAAACCTCTAATTTGTATTAAAACAATACCAACAAATTAGAAACCTGGGCTAGCTGGAGTAATATTTAGGGAGTAGAGTTCTTCCCTGTGTGGAAAATTCAGGTCCATCCCCAGAAATGTAAAACAAACCAATAATCAGAAGTCTGGTCAAGAAACACTAGAAAGGGACTAACCAACCACAGGGCTCAGCAGGTTAAAGTGATTGTGGTCAAATACCAAATCCAACCTTGACGCCCATTGACCGAAGGAGGGGACTGACTCCTACAGTCATTTTGACCTTTATGCTTGCTCTTAAGCCCATGTATGAATGACTTTGCACGTGGCTTGTGGACATGCATATCTTAAAACACGCACACACACACACACACACACACACACACACACACACACACACACACATACACACACACACACACACACACACACACACACACAAATAAATAAATAAATCTAACCAAAGGAGAAACGAGAGAAGTTAGACTTTAAAAACAGAATGTGGGAAAGACTGATAAATTTTTGTCTATAACTGTTTAACTTAGGATTTTAATATTTTAAATGTTCAACTTGCTTACTTGTTAATGACAACCTGTAGAACTTTATAAAAGGTTCCATAATTCATACAAATACATTTTAAAATGTTAAAATCATGTTTAGAAGTGTCACAATTAAAAAAAAAAAGCAACTGTCTGTTTAGACAAGTACTTTGAAAAGGGACGCTTACAGTACCTAAATAAAAAGCATAAAAGTAGATTGGTAAAGGGGACAAATAAAACAGCTCCAATAATGTTTCTTTAAACAAATACGCAGTAATGTAGAAAGGCATTGTGGGACACTGATGGACTCCGGAGAGAATGTGTGCTGCAGAGCTGAGCACTGCCATGTTAAGGACGATGCCTCAGAGCCACGAAAGGGAAGGGCCTTTCCCTCGTCAACTACGGACGTTTATTACCGTGCCTGAAGAAAGTGTCCACCATAGCTCCTTCTCCCGCTAGCTGTAGCCTGAGACGCTCCCCACAGAGCCCCACCACCTATATTAGATGAACTGCATCCTCATTTAGTGACTGATGCAAAGCAGACTTTTCCTGATGTGGGTGGAGTCCAGATGCTAACATTGCTGTATTTGTGCTGTTTCTTTATTCCTTGTCCCTGCCAACTCATTCCCAAAGCTGTGAGGTCACTGAAGTGCGTGATAATCAATGTCTCAAGATTAATTATATTTCAACCATTTTTTTGGGTTATTTCTTCCTTTTAGATATTAGCCTTTTAGACTGTAGATCAAAATGATACAAAGTTAAAAAATCCATGCATTTCCCTTTAGATTACAAAAATGGGAAAGTAATTCTAAGGGCAAACAGGAGAAGACTGGCTTCCAGGGAGCTAGGATGAGGGTCTTAAAGCCCATGCCTACAATGACACATTTTCTCCACACCTCCTAACAGTGCCGCTCCCTGAGCCACATACATACATTCAAACTATCACAGGAGGGTTCAACTAAAATTCCTGTGACTCAAATAAATGTCAAATATAAATATGTCAAATGTCTCAAAGACACATGCTGCTTACTGCTGACACAATATTCTACTAAGAGGCTACTTTTCTTTCTTTAATATGTCTTTGAATATAGATTACGACAATCCCTGAAAACTAGTTTGTTAGCAACATACTAAAGTACTTGAAAAGTATCCAAATGTTAATTTAAAAAAAAAATAAACAAGTGTGTGAACGAGGCAGGAGGATCCCGAATTCAAGGTCAGCCTTGTGTAACAAACTGATACACAGTCTCTAAAGCCTTGTGTAACAAACTGATACACAGTCTCTAAAGAGAGAGACCGAGCAAAGAAAGAAGGAAACTGCTGTCATGCACTGCTATTCTTCCAGTCTTTACAGCCATACTGTGGAGTTCTACTGAAGGCCAGAAGCAGTGATCTGTCAGTTGGGTCATTATTTTATAATATATTTTATCATGATTATTCTATACTTAAAAATTATGTTTTAAAACTCTATTGTAATTTAAACCTGTATTCTGATATGCAAATGTATCTGACACTAAGATTATTAACAAATTCTAATCATTTAGTGAAGAATAGAAAAAAAACCGCACCAGACATACAAAGCTCAGATAGACCCTCATGACTAGTACACGTCCCCCTGTGGTCCCACACCTGCACCTCAGCCCAGTGAAGCCAACAGGACTCTTTCTCCACAGAGCATGGTGCTACTCAGGTAGAAATCCTTATATTTTTGGTTGTGAGCCTAGCCTTTAACGGCTGAGCCATCTCTCCAGCCCTCAGGTAGAAATCCTGATGCCCTCAAGACCTACTTTTTACTTCCACCCTTGGCCCCTGAGTCACATGTGTGAGGGTAAGATGAGGGCGTGGACTAGGTTATAGTCTGCGGTAGCAGTTAGATTCCATGCTGTATTCAGTTTACTGGTGGGGGTACTAACAAGATGTCCTAGGTTATAAACTTATTTTCTGTGTTCTTTCAATCAGTACAAAAACTAGGAAAACACTCACCTAAGCAAAGTCAGAGGACAGAGACTCGCTTCCGACACCTGCTTTTTATTTTTATCTGAGAAGCCAAGGTCAGAGGTCTTGCTACTCTGTGTCCCTTGTCATAACTATTCCCTAGCCTCTCGGCATGGGAAAGCAATTTATTGATGGTCCTTACCCTTGGGTAGGAAACTGACTTCTTGTTTTAGACTGCTGAATATATTTATAAACATGTAGAGGTATAGATACTTTTAAAGCCCAAATTAAAGTATTCTAAGTTTGTTGATGATGACACAATTATCCCACATTTTATGTAATAACATTGTGCTAAATGTTTTAAAAGATTACTTCATATAACTAACATTATTTTATCAATACACATAAAAGATAAATTATACTTTAGCCACCTCTAAAATGATCAGAAACTGAAAACATAAAACCAAAAACCATAGTAACATTTACAAATTTAGTGTAAAGTAGTACTGAGTAGTAAAAGAATAAAAAGCATAAAATTCCGTAAGTTTCACTCTAGACAATATATGCTGTAACTGTAGCTAAAAGGAGATGTGGGTTTCTAAGTGTGAAAAGGAGAAGGTGGGAGGAAGTGGGTGGGAGAGGAGGAGGCGTAGGACAGGAAGGGTGAGCATAGGGAGGTAGTGAAGACGTCATGGGGACCCTTGGGACTCCCACATTCTGAAGGAAGCAATTCTTTGCTATGCCCACTGTAGATGTGACCCTCATCTCAGGCTTCCCTCTAACAACTCAACATCAACAGCAGATCCCACTCCCTGTTGTAAAACTAAAAATGTCTACAGACATTGGTACATATCCTGAAACAGGCAACATCATCCTTACTTGATAATCACTCATTTAAAATCTATGCTCTCAAGTTTTCAAGAACATAGGGACTTCTGTAAAGAATGAACTTTAAACACTCTTGTGATTTTTCTTTAAGTCTGTTTGCCTTTTGGGGGCGTGGTTTTTTTTTTATTATATGGCCATTCTGATGCCAATCATCATGTACTCAGTAGTAGAAGAGATTCTGGAAGATCTACAGTAAAAGTGATAATGCCTAGTTCTTTAGTTAGAACGAATGCTGTCCTGTCGACCTCTACTCTGAATACCCCATGAAAAGGATCTTGTCCCACCGTGACTTCCGTTACTTTCCATGTAACACTGCGAGTCATACAGTCTTTGTGCAATTCAATGACTCTAATTATTTACATTGCTTTATTCCTCTATATCCTAAGAATTTAACTATGCAAAAATATTAACTAAACAGAAAAATGAAGACAAAACATTCATTTAACTTATCCCTGCATTAACAAGTATGGTCTTAAAATGATGCAAAAATAAAGTCTTTTAAGTAACAATAAAGTGATGCTATGATCCGAGAAGAGAAAATATGAGAAGCCAAATCCAAGGTGAGGATGAAAGGAAGCAGGACCCTCGGGCTTTAGAGAAGATGCCCATGAGCCACATTAAATGTAGATCCTGACTGAGACCGTAGGAAGGCCTAGTGCTACACATTACGAGGTAACATATAGAACAGACCTACATTCTTGCAACTTACTTTAAACACGGTACATTATCGCGAAGCCCATCCGATGAGCTGCTGCTGGTAGACGGATGAGACTGAGGGGGGATGGGCTGAGAGTTGGAGCTGCCCACGGGGGTGGACAAAGGGGGTGGCTGCTCACCCTCTGGCGTTTCCACATCATTTATTTCATATAACAGTCGGACTTCAAGCATCTATCATAAAAAGAAAAATGGCTGTTTACCTATTCCTAATAGTTAATACTCGTTGTATTATAATGTACCAGAGAAATATTTTTAAAAGTTAAAAAAAAGAAAAAAAGCTATATTTAAAAGTAAAACAAGAGTTTTGACTAAATTTTTAAAAACTTGTGTACATAGGTATGAGTTCACATGTGTACCCACATAAGCATCATGGCTATAGAATATATTGGATACCAATAAGTTGATATTCCTTAAGTAAAAGATATAATACCCTTAAAGATTCAGATAGTCCATTAAATCAGTGCTATTTTTCATAAAATAGGTGGTGATTTAAGTACTAATGTGCTTCCAAAATTTTTATACAAAAGCATCTGCAAACTGTTTACTAAACAGTTTTTAAAAGCTTAAAAATATCAGACAATTGATATGAAAATAGTTATGAGGTGATTACCGGAATGACTTCTGTAACCACTTCCTGCTTGCTGAATCTATAAATGATGACATGAGCCGACACTCCGGCTATGCACAGCATTCTGCTCTCTGGGCACCAGGAGATGATCTGAATGGCATATGGATCTTCATCCACAATGTCGGTGTTCTGTCTGTCATCTTTATTTCTTGACTTTTCAAATACTTTAGATGTTTTTAATTTATACAGTACTTGTAGAGTTACTAGAAAAAAGTATATTACAAATTTTAGTTGAAAAATCAAAAATTGCTAATTCTTCCCTGCCACCCCTTCAGATGCTTCTTGCCCATCCCCATTTCTTTGTGACTGGCTCCCTGACAATCATTAATCTCTCTTTATCAGTGACCTAGAATCTTCATACTTTGCTGAGATTTAGGAAACCATAGCTTCCACACCTGGCTAGAACACAGAGTGGGCAACAGCAAGCAAAGAATGGAACAACCACAGGACAACCCAGGACAAGATCAAATATCTACACCAAATAGCCGCGCTTTAAGAGTCATGACTCTAGATACCTAGATTCTAGTGTAAAATCACCAACATGAGCAACCAAGACAATATTCCTCCTTCAGGAGCTAGCAACCCTAGTGTAATAGACACCCAGGAAAAGAATTTAACTGCAGCATAATACAAGGATGTAAAAATAGCAATTCTGAAAATGTTCAAGGCCATTAAAAAGGAACTGAATAAGTGCTTTAATGAAGATTGACAGTACAAACGGTTCAATGAAACAATGAAAGCAATTCATGACATGAAAGTAGAATTTATCAAAGAAATAGTAAAACTAATGAAATGCAAGCGGAAATAAAACTCAGGAAGTCAAATTAAAATCTTACCTACAGATAAAAATGGAATAAATAATTTCAGGTCTTGAAGACACATTAGAAAAACTGGATAGTTCAGCAAAAGAAAATATTAAATCTAAAAAAGAAAAATCCATAACCAGAACATCTGGGAGATCTGAAATATCGTTAGAAGAAACAATCTACAAATAATAAGACTAGTGATAGGAGAAGAAACCCAGGTCAAAGGCACAGAAAATATCTTTAACAAATCCATAGAAGAAAATTTACTCAATCTAAAGAAAGAGATGCCTATCAAGGTATGGGAAGGTATGGGAAACATACAGAACACCAGATAGACAGGGCCAGAAAAGAAATTCCCCCAACACAGAGTACTCAAAACAATAAATGTATAGAACAAAAAAGGGCATTAAAAACTCCAAAGGAAAATGAGTAAGTGACACAAAGGCAGGCATGTGGGAATAACACATGACTTCTCAGTGGAGACTCTAAGAACTAGAAAGCTCTGAGACTATAATCTCTGAGAGACTACAGATGCCAAACTAAACCACCACATCCACCAAATATCACAACTATAGAGAAAGAAAAGTCATTTTATGATAAAAATAAATTGAAGTAATTATTGTCCATCAATACAACCCTGCAAAAAACACTACAAGAAAAGTTTCAGTCTGAAGAGAAGGTTAGACTATCTAAGAGGATACTGGAACAAATAACACTAGAATTGTTCATCAAAGGAGATGTAAAAACAAACAAGCTTTGAAACTACTACAGCAAAATAACAGTAACTTATAGACAAATCATTGATAGCTCTCAATAGTAATGGTCTCAACTCCACAATAAAAAGACATAGGCTAACAGAATGGATTAGAAAATATGATCCATATTTCTGATGCAGCCAAGAAATACATCTCACCATCAAGGATAGACATTACCCTACAGTAAAAGGATAGAAAATGTATTCCAAGAAAGTGAACCTAGCAATGAAAAAAGCGAGCTGGTATAGTCATTTCAATATCTTACAAAATAAGATTTTAAACCAAAATTAATCAGAAGAGATATGAAAGGACATTGCCTATGAATTAAAAAAAAAACCCTAATGTTCAGAAACAATTCCACAGACAAAAATCACATATTGAATCTCATACAGAGATCGTTGGCGTAGGAGACTTCAAGGCCATATTCTTGCCAGTAGACAGGGCATCCTGGAGCTCAAAGATGCCATAAATCAAATGGATGTAACAAACATCAAAGATAATCTGCTTGAGTACTAAAGAAGATACTGTATTTTCAGAAGCCTGTCAACAATTCTTTAAAGTTGGCCATACACTAAGACGCAAAGCAGGTCTTAACAGACAGAGAAAAAGTTGAAGCAGCGCTTGCACCCTATCTGATCACAATGTATTGCAGTTTGGTGATAACAACAAAAGAAATGGCAGAAAGTAGACAAAGTCATGGAATTGAACAGCTCAGCACTGAATGAAAGTTGGGTCAAGAAAAAAAAAAGCAAGGAAATTAGAATTTTAGAGTTGAATGAATGAGAGAACACAGCACACCCAAACCAGTAGGGACAATGACAGCGGTTTTCAGAAGCACATACACAGCGCTAAGTGCTACACCAACAAACTACAGAAATCGCATATTGACAACTCATCTATGACATACCTGAAAGCTCTTCAAAAATAAAAAAACAAAAACAAAAAAAAAAAACAAGAGATAGTACTGAGGAGGAGATAGTACTGAGGAGGAGAGAGTACTGAGGAGGAGAGAGTACTGAGGAGGAGAGAGTACTGAGGAGGAGAGAGTACTGAGGAGGAGGAGAGAGTACTGAGGAGGAGGAGAGAGTACTGAGGAGGAGAGAGTACTGAGGAGGAGGAGAGAGTACTGAGGAGGAGGAGAGAGTACTGAGGAGAAGAGAGTACTGAGGAGGAGAGAGTACTGAGGAGGAGAGAGTACTGAGGAGGAGGAGAGAGTACTGAGGAGGAGAGAGTACTGGGGAGGAGGAGATAGTACTGAGGAGGAGGAGATAGCAAGAAATAAAGACTGAAGCTAAGTGAAATAGAAACCAACACACCTAATACAAAGAGTCAATAAAACAAAATGCGGTTCTCTAAGAAACATCAACAAATTTTTAATTAATCAAAAGACATACTGAAAGAAGATCCAAACTAATAAAATTAGATATGAAAATGGAGACATTACAGCATATGGGAAATTCAGAGAATTATAAGGACATATGCTAAAAATTTATACTCCACTAAACTAGAAAACCTAAATGAAATGGATGAATGTGTAGATATATATGATCTACTAAGGTTAAAATGAAATAAATGACCTAAACAGACCTATTATCCATAATGAAACTGAAGCAGTAATTTAAAAATTCTTAACCATAAAAAAACAAAAAAAGCTTGGGGAAGATGGATTCAGGGCAGGATTCTACTAATGTTCAAAGAGGAACAACAATAGTCAACATTCTTTAAGTTCCACAAAACATACACGCAAAAAAAAATTCCCAATAAAATACTTGCCAGCTGAATACAAAAACACACCAGAAAGGATTCTCCGCCTTGAACAAATTGCCTCTGCCATCAGAGTGCTAGGATTAGAGGCACGTGCCACATCTGCCTGACTGAAAGTAACTTGGAATAATAAAGAACTGCTAGAGGTATTATAATCACTGATTTCACACTGTATTACAGAGCTCTGTAATAAAAACAACAAGGAATATTGGCATGAAAACAGATACGTTGATCAAAAGAATATAATTATTAAAGACCCAGATATAAGCTCACACACCTACGGTGATACTTGAGTTTTTAGAAAGAAGCCAGAGACGCACACTGGAGAGAAGACAGCATCTTCAACAAGTGGTGCTGGCAAAGTACATAGTTGGATGTAAAAGAATGGAAATAGATCCGTATCCATTACCCTGCACAAAACTCAACTACCACAGAGGTCAGGTCGTTAATGAACCAGGGCCCAGGATGAGAGGAGAAGAATTTCCAAGGAAGAGGAACTACCACGAAGCTACAAATCCCATGACCTACAACAGTTGCCTGCTTTTAAGGTGTACCGGTGCGATAGTGGCACACATAGTCTGGAAGTGACCAATTATTCTTTTTCTTACTTGGATTTAAGGCATTCTCATGACACAGAACCTATACCTGACACTACTAAAGTTGCCAAGAATTTAAGTCTACCTAGGTCGTGCACCTAGGGGAAAACTACTGCTATTATTATAATAAGGTAACAGGAATAAATTGACTCATAAGGACATGCTGCTATGCCAATAGATAAGTGTATTCCTCAACTCTGATCTGAGAGTTTCTTCTTGCAGTAGATGGCAACGAACAAAGAGACCCACAACTAGACATTCAGTGCAGAGACTGAAAGACTTTGGCACTCAGCCCTAAATAGGATGTCTTTATCAAACCCCTTCTCTGAAGATTCAAGGTGCCAATACTCATTCAAACTCATGGCGACTGTAACAGCTGCACAAGATCTGCACGAGATCAAGCCAGACAACGGTCCAGCATGGAGAATGGGAAAGAGACACAAAATCCAACCCTCACCAAAAGCTCAAACTCATACCTGCTGGAAAGAGAAAACCAGTATTCCCCAGTATGGTGTCACTGGTCATATCAAGCACATTCCAGGGCAGGCTCCAGGCCCGGAAGTATTTGGCCAGTACAAGACAGACACCATTGTGTGTATATGGATGCTTTTTGTTTTGTTTCAGCATTTTCTTGTTCTATTGGTTTTTGTTTTGCTTTTATTCCTTATTTATTTCTTATTTTGGGAGTGGGCAAGAAGTTAGAGGAGTTTAAAGGTAGGAAGGATCCAGGAGGAGTTGAGGGAGGAAAAAGAATATAATCAAATATTGTACAAAAAATTTGTAAATAAAAACTCTATCAAATCATTAATAATTCAAATATAATGACTATTCATATTATAGAGCAAAAACGAACTATACTTACCAAAACAATATTTTGATTTCTTTATTTTGAAATCTACTATACACTTAGACATTTCCACCCTCACAAAGGATTTAGATAACCTGAAGAAAAACTACAAAAGGAATGTGGCACAAAATCTTTGGTGTAAACTTATGGAGAACATATTTTATTTTCTAAAATGACATTCTATATAAAAACGTTCTCCCTAAAAGGTACCAGTTTTATCAAACATCCTTATAAAAGGCCAGTTAACCTTAGGTAAGTGATTCCCATAAATGCTTGCTATAAATGGTCTCTAACCATAAGGCTGTATCTTCCCATGTTTGCTCCTGTCTAATCATGAAGTCTTATTTACAAAGACAACATACACTTTTGTAGTATTAACTTAGAATTGGACTTAAACATTTTTCTGATTTGAAATATATTTTCACTTCTATTTTTGACTTCTAAAGAGAATTTCTGAAGATAATTTGAGAAGATTGGAACACTGCTGAGAATTATTATTTGGTGTACTAATAACATTAAAATATCTTCTCTCTTAAATTCTAAGCTCACATATTGGATAACCCAATACGTTAGGCTGATAACCTGGTCCTTTCAAATCTAAGGTGGTTTGTACAGTTATTAGGAGCACCATGTATACAGGGAACGGCAGTGAAATATGAGAAGCAGTTAAGTCTTTGAGGCACTTACTTGCAGAAGCATCCCAGAATTTAATTGAGCCATCAGCATGCCTAGAACAAACATGGCAGAGAAGAATAGAAAGAGAAGAATAAAACATGGAAAAAACATTGTTACTTTTTAGCAAACTCATTCACTTAGATGAGTAAATGGCAAAAATCATTGTAAATCAGTGAAATCTTACAAGTAACTTTCCTATTATATTGTAACATAAAAGAAAGCTTTACTACTGAATGAATTAAAATTCAAATTGTCATTAAGTATATTAACTATTACTGATTTAATTGGTAAGAATATACTTTTACTTACCCTGTAATAATTATTTCTGGGTAACTTTGAGCACCCAAGCCCCAATTACCACCATTGATGGGCCATTCCTATAAAAAAAAAATCATTGAATGTTGACTTGGAAATATATATTTTCTATAGCAGATAAGTAGTATAATATATAGGTATACTAGGAAGGTATGAACACAGTACACATAATTTACTTCCAAAAACCAATTTCCTAAAAATTTAACAGTGTTACCAACACCTCAAGGAAACAAATTTAAGATAATAACATGTTGCATTAAACAGTGAAACTCAGGTTTGGTACCTTTTTGCTGTAACCTTGACGTTTCTGTCTAGCTCCAACAGAATAAAGTGCAGGAATAAGGTCCACAGGACAATCAGCAAAATATTCACAACATGTAACAGGGGACTCGTGTATACTCAAAGGGTAGGGATTCTCAAATATAGGGTATCTTTAACAATAGGAAAAAGAAAAACACATTAAAATATTGTAAGCTATGATTTACACAACCATGAAGACATTATATACATTCTACTAAGATTACATTGATTTAATTATGTAAATAGGTAAAGAATTTAAAGAGTTTTATTGCAGAAAACTCTTTATCCACCAATAACCAGAAAGGCAGTGGTTGCAGCTGTATAGCACTGCTGCACACAAGACTGCGTGCTACACACATCTGTCTCGTGTGCATCTTATATCTAGTTTATGATGTATTTTCTGAACAACAAAGGCTTTGAGTAACCCGTCAGAACCACGTAAGCTAGGGAGTTGCTGAAGCAGAAGTTGGAACTGCTGGGGATCAAGGAGCTGTGTGCATGTCGACCAAATACTTCACCCCTCTGCTGGCACAGCAGACATGTACTTCAGTTCTGCTTTTCCTCCATCGATGTAAAACCTCCTCCAATATTAACCCCAGAATGCTTGTTTCCTGTGATCGTCAACCACAAACATAACGTGACTGGGCTGAGAGAGTCATGAGCAGAGCACGCTCCTCTTTCTCTGGGGCACTTCCAGAGAAGACTAATGGATGACTAGGGCTCACTCTGACGGAGCCACCTCACAAGGCTTCCCCCACCGCAGTGGGATGAAGGAGAAGAGGGCCTGCTGCACCAGCACGCTCGCCTGCTCCCTGGCTGCTGGGGGTGGTGAGCCTAACAGCTGAAGATGTTATCTTCCTGCTGCCTAGTGTGAGGCCACAGCAATGGACAGAACCCTCTCACACGTTCTTTCTCAAACGTTTTCTCTCGAGCATTTGTCACACTGGCGGGAAGCTAACTCGTTTTAGCCCAGCAATACTCCAAATCACTGTTACACTTTTCATGTTCTTTGGATATGAGATCAGACACACTGCTGGCGAGCCACGAGGTTACCTCATTTATAGACATGCAATTAATTTATCAAGATAAACAATGCTTTAAAATCACTAAAATATTAATGTGCTTAAAACTAAAAACACGCAATGCTTCTTAGAATTTGTCTACTTAAAGTATCTTTTAAAGGAAGTAGAAACTAGCTGAGACACTTAAAAAGTATAAAATGGCTACTCTGTATATATCAATTAATTTGTCCACTGCTAATAATAAATACTAAAAATAAATGTCAATCACTTCTAACTTTATCCCTGGGCAAAAGATGAAACACACAAAAAAGAGCAGTAATAAAAATTAACTTTCTTCTCTTAATAAAATATCTTCTCTTCTGCTCCAAGGATCTAGTATTTCGCATATCTAATTGACAGTTCTTCAAAACTAAAACACCTTCTCCTATTTGATTTGAATGGTATTTTTCTTGATTTAATCATATCTCAGTAGGGATCATGTGAAACAAATTCCATTATTAAAACGACTTACATAATAGATGAAAAAATGAAAAATACCTTAATAATATATTTTTATAGGGCTGTCATACAGAGTTATTTTTCGAACAGTCTAGTGTTAAAAAAAAAACAAAACAAACAAACAAAAATCTTATAACAAGTAAGAACTACAAGTACCAGCCTGTAAGCTGAGATGTGCTCACAAACAAACCCGGCCGGCCTGCAGCACCTCTCACATGTGCTAGGTTTCTCACCCTAAGTCCTGTTCACACTGGGAGGAGTCTTGACTGGGAAAAGTGCCCTGGGCATTGTGGATGAAGTGTGTTTGTCTTTTATCCACTAGATGCCAGTAGCATCCCACCAAATAAAGCATCTTCACAGACACTGCTCAACAGTCCCTGGGGACAGTAAGTAAAATGGTGGTTCCCTTCACCAGACAGAGTATTCCTGACAACAGGCAATAAGTAGAGAAAACACCAGGAGTTCTTACTAAGAGCTATGATAGGGTAGGGGATTATAGGTCAGACATGCCTGTAGAGTCTAGGAGAGCCATTAGCCACATGGGGAAAGCTGTGTGGATTCTGATGACAGTGAAACAAGCAGAGGGCTCCGCCTGCCAAAACACTGTGTAAGAGAAGATACGAAATGTGATCTATCACAGAGTGCTGCTACCCCATACATTAAGGCCAGTGTGGACAAGAGCAAGAGAGCAGCTTAGAAAGAACACCCACTATCTTCGTGAGGTAGCAGGTCGAGTTGTTAAAACAACAGTAGCAGCCAGCAGTTTAAATTGGAGTAATACAGAACACGACGTAGGTTATACTTAATCTGTCTGGGCTCTGGCACAATACATCCCGACAGAGTGACTAGAGGGAGAAAGACTGAAAGGGTCATCAGAGGTAACCTGATATGGGTCCATTTGGACAAGCATTTTATGTATGGCTTCAGCATGTACAAGCATGAAGCAAAAATGTAAGAAACTGAAGAAAATTGAGCTAAGTAACAAAAAGCCACAACTCATTACACACGGGGAAGCTGGACTGGTGCCTGCAGGAGCCTTCATCTCTATTTACTAGTGTCATTGGTCCAGGGAGGTCCTGGTCGTGCTCCCAAAGGAGAAGCATAAACACCAATCCAGCCACAAACCCTTTGACCTACAATGGGATCCTGCCTGAAATATATGTTCAGGCAATGGCGGCGGCAAACTGCTTTGACTGAAGGCCCACTACCGCGAATAGAGCCCATGCCTGACACTGCTCGGGTGACCTGGCCCTGAGGTAAAGCCACATAGCAGTAATAAAATGACCCCTCATGACATTCCGCTGTACTCAGATCAGCCATCATCAGAGAAGCTTCCTGCTGCAGCAGATGGGAACAGATAGAGAGACCCACAGCCAGACATGATGGGGAGAACGAGAGACCATGAGCACTCAGTCCCAAAGGATGTCTCCATCGAGCCCCTCCGCTCAGGTCTCAGGGAACCCCATGGAAGAGGAGGCAGAGAGAGTAGGAGGCAGAGGGGATGGAGGGCACCAGGGAAACAAGGCCTCTAAATTAGCATGAAGGGTGCGCCTGTGAACTCACAGAGACTGGGGCAGCACGCACAGCGCCTGCACAGGTCTGCGCCACATGAGATCCCAGAGCTGGAAGAGAGGACCTGTGGCCCAGCCGCTAAGCCAAGTCCCATATGAATCGCTAAGCAGCAGCCATGAGTCCACGGCCAGCAGTGCCTGTCCTCAGTGCCTGCCCGTGCTGGGTCCTCGTCCCCGGTGTCATGGAAGAGCACAGCTTGCCCTTTGTATTTTTAAAGTTATTATTAATAATTGTATCTCATTTTTATTTGTATTGATATATATTGTCTTGTATTATTCTTTTGTTTGTTTGTTTTCTTATTATATTTTATTATCAGCCCTCAGAAGACTTTTTATGTTCCAAGGAGAGACAAAAATGGGTGGATCCAGATGGGAGGAGAGGTGGGGAAGAAGTGAAATGGGAAAACATAACCAGGATACATTAAGTGAGGGGAAGTAACTATTTTCAATAAAAGAAAAAAAAGAAACTAGGATATCCATTATAATCAATACATTTCTGATTACTAGAAATGGGGATCTGGAACATTATAAAGAGATCATGTTTGTAAATGTACATGTTTCAGCAGAATGCATTTAATGCCATGCTAAACGAGATCTTGTGGTTTCCCACACAGTAGCAGAGCTGCCCACCCAGCGTCCTTACCCATTCTGTGCCAGGTCTATCAGCACTAAATCCTTCTCCAGGAGAACAACCACAGCATACGGTTCCTGAAAATCTGGAACACGAGAACACTGCGTGAACAGACGTCCAAACCCCAGGGGGCAGCCCCAGAAAACAGACATCTAGTTAAGCTCCTTGTTTCAATTTCTTGAGTGCTTAGCGTTTTGATGGGCCCAGGACAGTTCTATAATTGATATATCTTGAGGAGATGAATGTACAAAATACTTCATTTGAAATTCTTTTATATTGGTAAAGTAAGACAAGAACCCCAAAGACACTTTTCTTTGATATTACATTTTCAAGGATGTGGCAGAGACACCAATTTAATCCTGATCAGTATCATTATAGAACCTCAGAATAAGCTGATCGAAGTTTGTAATCTTTTTCACATTAGTTAATACATGATTGTTAATAACTACAAAGTGAATTATATCTTTGAATATTTGAGATCCAAATGTAATGTTCGAGTGCATTCTGTGTTAACCTGTCCACACCACAGTGCCCAACTGCCTGATCAGTATCAGTCTAGATGCCGTCATGAAGGAATATTTTAGAAATGACTACCAGTTTAGTAACTGAACAAAGCAGTTACTCTTGGAATGGCAGCCTATCAGCTGAAGGTCTTAAGAGCAAAGACAGCTTTCCCTACAAAGACAGAATTCTGTGTGAGGCTTAAACCCAGAACTCCTCCCTGAGAGTCCCACGTTTCAGAACCATTCTGGACATTTTTTAGACTGTTAGTCCTACAATCCTCCATCCTCCTACACACATACCTAGTGCAATCCTTTTTATGTACACACATATACCTATACTGGATTTCTCTGAAGAAATCTAGGAAAATACTGTCTTGCAGAATTTAAATTGCTCATATCCTCAGTGTGTCTTTGAATGGTAGTTAGTATTAATGTACAATATGGAAGAGATAAAGTGTACTAAAAAAAAAACCCATCAGTTCAAATAAAGTCGGCCATGTTATGAAGGCAGAACCTCTTCCCCTAAAGCTCTAGGTCAGTGTCATATGGAAACCCCTTACGACAGCATACGTCCCCTTTGAATGTTAGTATGGATGTATACTGAGTCTTACCATTTGGATATGGCGTTTCACAGAGTGTGAGAAAGTCGACAATTGAATAGTCCATTTCCAGCACTGCCGTGCTTTTCCCGTGCATCACTGTTAAGCAAGGTCTTCTTCCCACGGTGTCATATGATAAGCCTCCCGACAAAATAATAAAAGGTTCCCTGAAAATGAAAAACATAGTGTGTCTGCAAGTATCTGAACAGACACTGTTTTTTCTGCAACAACACATAGTTATTCAGTGAGTATCCTCTAAAAAATTATCACATTATATATCACATAATGGAATAATTATAGAATTTTTTAATGCGATTAAATTCAAACGTACTCTGCTGAAAAATTAAACTATAATAAACATGGGCATGGGCCACACTTGACTATAGAACTTCTTTTGGTCCTTGTTTTATTTCCTGTCCACAGTTGCTGTAAAGGCTTCTGGAAGTTTCTGAGTGGCTTCTACTTTGGTCCTAACAAAGTCACTCAACAAATGTTTCCAAGAAAGTCTCCCAGCATTAGGTTGCTGTAGTATGTAACACTGACTTTTCAAGGATACCGCAAAAACTGTACTAGTTACAAACCACGTTTGACAACTGGAGAAGAGCCATCAGACATTTCCTACAGGCTTTAATGTTTTCCAAGAATCTCCTGTGTTAACATTAAAGTCCTACACCACACATTCTGTGGGCTGTCTGCCTCTGTAATCCTTTTGTTTCCAGTACGCAGCACTACACCCACCCTTGCTTCCCATAATAGTCACCATGGAAAGTATATGATTTACCTACACCTGTGTTATAAAAGCTGCCCCTAAGTGTCTTTTCATATATCACAATATGGGTACACTTCGTTTTTATCCGTGACTTGATTTGCTAGTCCTTCGTACGAAGTTATTTAACATGTAGCATACAAATCATTCTAAATTGCCTACATGAGTTTTTAAAATAATCTTTTTATAAAGTGTGCGCAGGAGTGCAGGTCCTGGAGTGATCCAGAGAGGATGTCATACTCCCTGGAGCTGGAGGATAGGCTGTCATTAGCTTCCTGATGTGGGTGACGGGATCCAAACTGTGTCTTCTGCAAGAACAGTCTGCACTTCAGCTGTTAGCCTCCATCCCCAGTCCCTCACTTGTGAGGCTCTCGTATCTAGACAACACTGCAAGGCCTACAGATTCGTTTTTCACGACATCATCCATTTCTTTCCCATTTGTGGAATTTTCAAGCTTCAAATCTACCGTAAGGATCACATGAGGACATGTAAGGGCAACAGGGCCAGGTCTGGCGCTCAAGCACCTGTATTTCCATCTTTGCTCTGATCTCCTGCAAGGTGGATTCTACATCGAGGAAACAGACATACTGACAGGTGTGCCTGACTACTCCAACCAACACCCTCCACAGAACACCCTTAGCAAGCATTGCCCATTGTAACTGATGACGTCATCAAACCACCACAGTCACACATGGCAAAATTTCCCTTATGGAGCAGGTACCAAAATGCATCCACAGTAAACAATACAAATGAAAATTAAAGCCTCGAACTATTCTTATATAAAACAAGAAAACGCTCGCTAAAATTTAGTTAGATTGGCAGCTAGTTGGATACCTTGTAAGTAAATATAGTATTGTGACAAATAATGAAATGTTTTTCTTACTCAGGCAACTTATTTTGAGTATAGAAAATGTGAGGGGATGAAAAGTATCTTTGTTTCTCTAGATAATGGTTTTGTGCAATTCCACCCTCGTTTGCTTTATTTTCTACAGTACTTATGACTGGAAACTAATTTATTTTGCTCTATTCTCTGCCTCATCAAAGTACACTGCCCATGAAGCCTTTTTAAAAGATTATGTTATTCACTGCTTTATCTTATATTTTTGGTTGTGAGCCTAGCCTTCAACGGCTGAGCCATCTCTCCAGCCCTTTACTGCTTTATCTAAAACAGTGCTTACCACACTAGGAAAGGTTACACTGTCCTTCAAATGTATTAACAGGTTATGTTTCATTAACCATTTTCTACCTATTATTTATATTCATTATTAATGTGGTTTAGAAATATTATTTTTCTGGCTAAATTCCAAAAATACAATTTCAAAAATTTATCCTGAACAAAACCACACTCCTATAGCCATTGTTTCAAATTCTCATCATTGGGCAGTTATTATTTAATCATTGTGCGGTTATCATCATAGTGAACGGATACTATTTAATTTTCTTGTACTTAATCACATAAACGCAAATCCATCTCCTTTCTACTTGGCTAGTACTATAACATACAATTAAATTAAAAAAAAAAAGAGTTGACTGGTGAATAAATATTTGTCAAATGTTTACAAAGCAGGATCTGTGGGTAGTTTTTAGAAATAGTATTAAGAATTGTATGTAAGTATTTTTTTTACATATAACCAATAAACAAACAATGATGTCAGCACCAAAGGTATGAGTAGAGAACAGCTGGCTGCATTACAGTGCCCAAAGCCAGCCAGGAACACTCGTTTAGTTAAGTAATCTGTTCACACAGGCTTCATTACCACTATGGCAATGAGCTGAAATTATCCTTATAGCAGGTTCTTGTTGCTGTTCTGTGACTTCCCAAGATCTAGTTCTTTTCTAAAAGTGAAGGGAAAATGATGTAGATTTAAAGGCAGTTTGAAAGGAACGCTAACTGACTTGTCACCAAGTATCCTATTTCCTGGTTGGTTGGCTAAACCTGACAATAACGATGTCTTTTCCTATGCTGTATGCTATTCTGCTGTTTGTATGGCTACCAAGAAACAAGCATCTAACTTATGAAACTCCAATTAAGTGCACTATACAAAAAGCTTAAGGAGAAAATATTAGCTCTCTACCACAATGATTAGTTGTACAAAATGATACACTTCAAAGATTTAACTCTACATACCATGATCTGTAAAGCTTCAGAGCTGTACCTGGCATCTGGACTTCTCACAATTCCGATGACCTAGACTATTTATAGGCAAGCTATGAATTATGAAGGTGAAGATATTAAACAGAAAGGTTAGCCTTTCAGATGGTATGAGGCATTCTAGAGGTGACATAATTTTACTTTGTAACTTTGAGAAGAATGCTAGGGTACTCTGTACCCTAAACCCATGGGGGAGAGAGCTGGACCCCCAGAAGTACTGACAGTCCTGAGTGTTCAGAGGAGACAACTACTTCTGCTCACATTCCTGGCCAAAGAAGAACCTGTCCAGTGCCCTCTGTGCTATCTGGGAACAGGAACCTAGTAAGTATGTATTATTTGTATGTCTCCCTGGTGCATTGGCCTTTAGACTGCCAATGGAAACACATAAGGTCACAGACTTTCTGGAAAACCACTCTCCATACTTATTCAATATAGTACTCATAGTATACCTAAGTGACCCCAAAAGTTCCAACAGAGAACTACTAAAGCTTGATTAAAAAAAAAAAAAACTTCAGCAAAGAGGTGGGATATAAAATTAACTCAAACAAATCAGTAGCCTTCCTCCACTCAAAAGATAACCAGGCTGAGAAGGAAATTAGGGACACCCTTCACAATAGTTACAAATTACATAAAATACCTCAGTGTGACTCTAACCAAACAAGTGAAAGATCTGTATGACAAGAACTTCAAGTCTCTGAAGAAAGAAATTGAAGAAGATCTCAGAAGATGGAAAGACTCCCCACGCTCATGGATTGGCAGGATTAAAATAGTAAAAATGGCCATTTTGTCAAAAGCAATCTACAGATTCAACGCAATCCCCATCCAACTTCCAGCTCAATTCTTCATAGAGTTAGAAAGAGCAATTTGCAAATTCATTTGGAATAACAAAAAAAACAGGATATCAAAAACTATCCTCAACAATAAAAACTTCTCAGGGAATCACCATCCCTGACCTCAAGCAATATTACAGAGCAACAGTGATAAAAACTGTATGGTATTGGTACAGAGAAAGGCAGGTAGATCGATGGAATAGAATTGAAGATCCAGAAATGAACCCACACACCTTTGGTCACTTGGTCTTTGACAAAGAAGCTAAAACCGTCCAGAGGAAAAAAGATAGCATTTTCAACAAATGGTGCTGATCCAACTGGAGGTCAGCATGTAGAAGAATGCAAATCAATCCATTCTTATCTCCTTGTACAAAGCTCAAGTCCAAGTGGATCAAGGACCTCCACATAAAAGCAGATACACTCAAACTAATGGAAGAAAAACTGTGAAAGAGTCTCAAACACATGACTCATGCTCTAAGATCAAGAATCAACAAATGGGACCTCATAAAACTGCAAAGCTTCTGTAAGGCAAAGAACACTGTCATTAGGACAAAATGGTAACTAACAGATTGGGAAAAGATCTTTACCAATCCTACATCTGATAGAGGGCTAATATCCAAAATATACAAAGAACTCAAGAATTTAGACTCTAGAGAGCCAAATAAACCTATTAAAAAATGGGATATAGAGCTAAACAAAGAATTTTCAGCTGAGGAATATCGAATGACTGCCAAGACCCTAAAGAAATGTTCAACATCCTTAGTCATCAGGGAAATGCAAATCAAAACAATCCTGAGATTCTACCTCACACCAGTCAGAATGGCTAATATCAAAAACTCAGGTGACAGCAGATGCTGGCGAGGATGTGGAGAAAGAGGAACACTCCTCCATTGTTGGTGGAATTGCAAACTGGTACAACCACTCTGGAAATCAGTCTGGAGGTTCCTCAGAAAATTGGACATTGAACTGCCTGAGGACCCAGCTATATCTCTCCTGGGCATATACGCAAAAGATGCCCCAACATATAACAAAGACACGTGCTCCACTATGTTCATAGCAGCCTTTTTTATAATAGCCAGAAGCTGGAAAGAACCCAGAGGCCCTTCAACAGAAGAAATAGATACAGAAAATGTGGTACATCTACACAATGGAGTACTACTCAGCTATCAAAAACAATGACTTCATGAAATTCATAGGCAAATAGATGGAACTAGAAAATATCATCCTGAGTGAGGTAACCCAATCACAGGAAAACACACATGGTATGCACTCACTGATAAGTGGATATTAGACCAAAAGTTCGAATTACCCAAGATACAATCCACAGACCACATGAAGCTCAAGAAGAAGGATGACCAAAGTGTGGATGCTTCAGTCCTTCTTAAAAGGGGGAACAAAAATATTCATAGGAGGAGATATGGAGGCAAAGTTTGGAGCAGAGACTGAAGGAATGGCCATTCAGAGCCTGCCCCACCTGGGGATCCAGCCCATATACATACAGCTACCAAACCTAGACAATATTGATGAAGCCAATAAGTGCATGCTGACCAGAGTCTGATATAGCTGTCTCCTGAGAGGTACAGCCAGAGCATGACAAATACAGAGGGGAATGCTAGAAGCAAACCATTGAACTGAGAACAGGGTCCCAGTTGGTGGAGTTAGGAGCTGAAGGGGTTTGCAACCGCATAAGAACATCAATACCAACCAACCAGAGCTCCCAGGGAGTAAACCACTACCTAGTCAGGTCCCTGCCATGATGACATGCATACACTCTTAAATGGGAATCAAAGTCCCTCTTCAGAAGCTGTTTCTATCAGACATTCTGTCACAGTGAGACGGAGACAACAGAATGCATACCATTGTTCGTTTGGTTTGGTTTCATTTGCGATATCTATCACCCAAAACCTCCTCAGTGTTTCAGAAAGAGCGTTCTTTCAGTCCTTTGGATCCACTCTATGACTTTTCCAAATCTTTATTTTTAGACTTTGTAGTTTCAACATCCCTCTCTATGCTCCAATATTTGTGTCAAAGAGACCTTACATAATTTAAAATAAAAACAAGAAATCAGGTCTCTTAATCTTGGGAAACATGTTTAACTTATATCTACTTTGAATTCAGTGAATACAGGTCCTAAGCCTGGATTTTATATTTTCCCATATTTTACTTAATCCCTTTCTTTTCAAGTGTGTAATATTATGCTAGAAAGTAATATTGTGACACACTACAGACACACTTCATGCTTCCTGTTCCCTTTATCCTCCCTTTTGACTTCTTCACTCTCCTATGTTAACTTCCTATAGAAGTTTAAATTTAGATTCTACTTACAAGAGAAAATGTGAAATATATGTCTGAACTGGGTTATTTTGATTCCCATAAAAATCTCCAGATTCATCCATTCTCCTGACATTGTCCTAAGTTCATCCTTCACACCGAATATAATTCCATTGTGTATTTTCTCCTCTGTTGATAAACCTTTAGGCAAGTTCCATAATTTAGGTATTGTGAACAAAAGCAACCTATATGGGTGTGCAAGTCTGTTAAACATTTGTTTTTTGGATTAATTTTATTACTTGACAACTTCACACACACACACACACACACACAAAACCACACACACACATACACAACCACACACACAGATACACAGACACACACAGACTCACACACACACAACCATACACATAGACACACACACTCACACAGACAGACACACACAAAACCACACATACAACCACACATACACAGACACACAGAGATACACACACAGACACACACTCACATATACACACACACACACAGACACACACACAAACCCCCACACACAAACACACATACACAGACACACACACAGACACATACAGATACACACACACAGACACACACACAAGACCCCCACAACCACACACACAGACACACACTCACACACACAGAAACACACACTCACACACACACACACAGACACACACACACACACACACACACACACACACACACACACACATACAGAGACACAGACACACACACACACACACACACACACACACACACACACACACACACACACACACACTATTATGAATAACCCACCATCCATGCTTTCTTAATTCCCTCCTACTGTACAAATCCATTTCCCAGATTCAGGACTTGTTTTCATTCTGTGGCTCATTTCATTAAACCATCTGTGTGAGCACTATGGCACCTGATGGGGTCACTAGTTTGTGCACAACTGAAGGCAATGACTTACCTCCCTGCATCTATCAGTCAGATGCAGTTCAGTGATGATGTGGAACCCTGCCTTCTGCCTGCTTCCTTCCTCCATCCCTCTTGTCTATTAACCGATATACTCGTAGGCAGACCCAACCACCTCAGGTACCTACAGCTGCTGTGCACTCATGACTGCAGTGCCTACGTCTTACCAGAAGACAGGTTTTACTGTGTATCCCTGACTGGCCAGAAACTCAGCATGTTCAAGAGGCTGGCCTCAAATTTGCAGTGATCAGTGATTTTTCTATCTCTGTTGCCCAAAGAGAATTACAAGTTGTGCCTGTTACTGACTTATTCTTTGGATATATATCCCAAAGTGGTATATAACCGAATATTTGATATTGATTTCAAGTTTATATTTCAGTTATGCCCATTAGGCATAAAGGGTCCACTTTCCTATATCCCTTTGTCAGCATCTGCTGTTCTATGTATCCTGAAAGTAGCCAGGGTGTAGGTGGGTGGGGCTTTAACGTGAGACGGCTGCTTTCATGCCTCATGCTTGCACCAAGTTAATACTAAACAGACAATGCAAACATTAAATATAACTGCATGCATACGTCCTAGAACAGAAAACTGAATCTCCCAAGAACATATTTCTGAAGAACCTAAAGAAGAAAGGAGAAGGGGCCTCACTCCTAGGATGACTTTTAAGCAAAGAGAAGAAAACATTCAAGTCCCCTGAGAGCTAACAATTCTTCTCTAAAATCTCACGATTTGCCTATAGGAAATGAAGCAGCAGCTGGGCAGGGGCTAGTTTAAGTATTTCCATCTAATCAAAGAAGAAAGCCTTGACTCAAAGGAAAATAAGCTCTTGTTTAATACATTGAATGTTTTATCCCAGGTAGGAGACAGTAAAGGATGAACCTACCGGTCACATCGAATAGTTCACACAGAAGCCTACCAAAGAGCAGTGCACGGCTTTAAAATTTCCACTTCAAGTCTGACAGGCCATCGGTGCTGCCTTCCGCTGTGTAGGGAGACTGCAGCAGTAGCTCTGTCCAGAGCAGCAGGCGTCCACACTGAGGACAGAGGTCTGGGCTTGCCCCTTTGTTTGCAGTGTTTAAAGACCTCACTCCATGGTGCCATAAGCACAGATTTTTTTTTTTTCCTGGTTTATTTCCTGTTTTATCTTCTGCTGCTGTTGCTTTTGCTCTTCTTTTTTCCGTATTTTGATTCTTTTGTGATAGAGTAAATGTGACAAATTGGTGCCTGAGGCTTTTGTAATGCAAAAAGGTTTCTTACCCACTCGCATCGCACTTTATTATGTACCGGGTAGTGTGTAACTTTCGTACATACACGAGCAACTCACTAAAGTCATCACATCCCCTCTACATGTGTATAAAGATGACAGCCTCTAAGCCCAAAGCAACCAAATAATTCTGTGTCAAAGATCATATAGTGAGGGCTTCCAAGGTCAATAGAACGGATGTTGTCAATGAAATGATTAACAGTTTCTGAATTAATCCTATGTCTTCATGTGAGATCTCACAGGAAGACTAGGAATGAAGAAGAAATAAATAAGAATCGTCTTTTTCTTTCTTTTAAAAAAAAGTCCATGGCCTTTTCTTAAAAGAGGTCAGAGCAAAGCTGAGTCAGATGACAGGTTAAAAAGGGAAAGAGGTCAGGCAGCCCCAACACCCATGTTTACAAACTCCAATATGGAAATGTGCCAACAGCATCACCATTTCCTGCAGAGTAAGTCAAAACTGCTCTCTGGCTTTAAAGCAGTTTCTGATTCAATGCCTGGGTGGACTGAGGGACAAGTCTCAGATAACCCTGCTGTTGGCTCAGCTCCCTCCATTTGAGGACCACTCAACTATCCTATATAGAGCCCCACTCTTTAGATACTTTGGGTAAAGATAACTAGAATGGAAAGAAAAATGCCTTTGCAAATTAAAATGAAGCACAATTTTCAAAGAAATACTTTAAAAGTTTTTTTCTAAATATACATATTAGATTTTTATATTCAATACAGCATTTCATACATAAGACATTTAGATTGTAGGAACGACTGATTCTTACACCTATTTCATATCAGTGTTATCAGACTATCAGTGTTGGGGTACCCTGACAACCTTGTTTACCTAGTAATCTGTATTCATTTCTGTGACTGTCAAATACTCTTGTGAAATTTGATTTCTGAATAGATGACTCTTAGCTAGCACACACAGGATGGAGAATATTTTAACTATTTCCCTTGACCACTTTTTCACTTTTCTCACTAGCAAATATACATTACCATTTCCATGGACCAACAGAATATATCATGTCTGGTATGAAAAATAACTCACTTTCTAACATGTAGAAATAAACTGCTAAAGGCAGAAGACCCATGGGCAATCTACCCTATGTATTTTATTAAATGATGAAAGCATAACACTTCCGACCAGGCTAGACTATTCCACGGTAGGGTTTCCAAGTTAACTCTGTGGCTTCCAGAGCTCCCGGCCCCGTCCTGCACATGGAGCACGGAGCACGGGACGAGCAGTCTTACCCCGATCTCGTCGTCTTGAACTCCACCTTGAGGATAGGCTTGCACGGCTCAGGTTTCTTCCCATCCTTTAACTGTTTTCCTAAAACATAGTTTCCTGCATTAAATTCTACATTACTCTAAGTTCTTACAGTGATAATCCATAAACAGAAAATTAAATATAATGAAACCTACAACATAACTTGTTTTCATATATGCATGATCATTAAGATGAAAATAAAATATAATGAAACCCACCAAGGAATGTTTTAAAACAATTTTTAAAATTAAGTAAAAAATAAGATATTTTATAGTGGTGACATTAAATTACTGTGAGAAATACTATCAAAAAAGCAAATAAATTGAATAGCCTAATATTTATGTGATTAAATCCTTGTGAGATAAAATGGTGGTCTTCCCGAATGTTAACTGTACCTACAGATAAGCAAAACAGGATTTCAGTCTGCCGAGTGAATAAACTTCTTAAAATAGCACAGTTTGAGAAAAAGACACATTTTCTCCCAACTACCAAGGGCTGCAAAGTTGTTAATAAATTCATTGACATTTCTTCTAGAAGAAATCCCATGTATCTACTATGATCAAATGATTATAAGCAAAACAATTGCTATAAGTACTTTCATTATTTAAAAATATTCTTATTTGTTATCTAATTTTAGAGGTCCATGACAGAAACAAAAGTCCAAGAAAACACAGACATCTATCGTTCATTTTTACAAACAGCCGATTGATTATTCCCAGCATCGTTACACTTCTTCTGGAGAATCACGGAAATTGGAAATGGTGCCAAGACCCTCATACACTCGTACTGCACACACTATGTCCTTCACAGTATGAAGGCCAAAGACCTTACCACGTTCTCTACTCCAGGCTTGCTCCTTCCCTTTGCTTATTGTTCAGCAATGTGTGTGCGTGCGTGTGTGCGTGCGTGTGTGTATGTGTGTGTGTTTAAATATTTCTCCTTTCATACTCTTGCTGGTACTGGGTGTCCAGTAATATTTAATGAACAAGTCCTGACTATTTTTTGGGGATAAGTTCTGAGGTAAAGGACATTTGGATACACGGCTTTCCAAAAGTCTGTGACCTTATGCATTTCCATTGGCAGTTTAAAGGCCAATACACCAGGGAGACATACAACTAATACATACTTACTCTCAGGGTATTAAAGAATATGAAACAAAATTGAACCACAGAAGGGAAAGCCAGACATGGCAATAATAATAGTTAAGGGCTTCAATACCTCATTTTCTAGAGGACAGAAATTCCTATGGCTAAGGGAACTGAAAACCAACAAGAAAACTAAAGCTTCCAACCTCAATTAGACCCACAGACGTCTACAAAGCACACCACTGAACAAAACATTGTACATTCCCAAGCACATCTGTCTTCAAAGCAGACCTCATTAGGCCATAAAAGAAATCTTAATAGTATTTAAAAGGATAAATTCAAGCAAGATAACGTCTCCAACTAAAAGAGTTAGAAACCAATAGCAAGAAAATATGGAGATACCAAAGATATGCAAACATTAAAACATTAATGTACTACTAAGTAACCAGAATTAAAGAAATTCATATGATTCTTTGAGGTGAAACAAGAAAACTGACCTTTACCCAGACTAAGAGAAGAGAAAAGACCAAACCACAGAGTCAGAGGCAGAATTATAAAACGAGGGAGCTGGACTGACAGCCCAGTGGTTAGGAAGATGTGTTGTTACAGAGGGTCGCAACTAAGTTCCCAGCACTCGTACACTGTACAGTCACTCCAGTCCTAGGATGCTGTCCCTGACCTCTGTCTGCACTTAAGCGTGTGTGTGTGCACATGCACACGATTAAAAATAAAAAATATAAAAGCCCTAGGAAGTTAAGTACTGAAACTGAATCAAGAAGAAACAGTCAATCTAAACAGATCCTCGAACAAATACAGGGATTAAGAATGAAAACGGAGAACCTGGGCCTTAGCATTTAGCTCAGTGGCAGAGCACTTATCTTGCACATTATGTTTTACGTTAAAACCCCAGGACCTCTAACAATAAATAAGGCTCAAATGGCTTCTCTGTTCACTTAGGAACTATAGTCTTTCTGGAAAAGTTGGACAATGTTTATTAAACTGTTCAGCTTTTAGGTATTGCAACTGCATTTCTGAACTTCCTCTGGGCTGACAAACCTAACACTAATCTTGAGAATGTACAGGGCAGAACCACAGCAGCATGGCAGGCGTATAAAGAGGTCGGAAGGGGGTGTCAGTTCCTCTGGACTAAAGTCAGGTGGTCGTGAGCTTCCGGTCTTGGGTGCTGGGAACTAAACTGGGTCCTCTGTGAGTGCTACGCTCTCCACTGCGTGGGCTTTCCAGCTTCACATAACTCGAAACATTTTCTGAGCTTTTCTGAAACTAGGTTTGCATATTTTCTATTAAAACCAGCTAAGGACAAGACTCATCTCTCTTTCTCTCAATCGTCTTTTGAAACTGCTTCGATTGTGTTTTATCATTCAGTCTTACACCCTTTTATTCATTTGTAAGTGATGTTTTTCTCCACACACAAATCGTTTTTCATGTACTTTCTGATTTTTTCCCTACTTGAATGTTCTAACTGATGTCACCAGCTCAAGCAAACGATCTACATCGAATTCTAAGGTAACCAACTCCTAAATCCAGCACAAAAGGCCCTCGCCCTGACTTCATGAAGTGTCTATAAATTAAAGAGCACGCCATAACTAACCAGGTTTAGCTTACTTAAGTTAAAAACACAGGCAAGTTCTTTAAACTCTCTGGAAACTGATTGCCTTGACAAACCACTAAAAATATCTGATTACTTAATGAAACTCAATCACAACAACCACGTTCCCCATCTTCTTTCCTTCTTGTCTTTTAGAATATTATGTTTCCTTACCTTCTTTGGTCACCCAGCTACAATGAGTTGGTCTAAGACCCACTAACACTTATTCCAGAATTTCATCATGTATATCCATTTTCCCTACCAATACTGAAACCATATTTAATTACCCTTAATACAACTGCTCACTAACTGGCAGCCTGTCAGTTCATCCTGATGTATTACCATAAAAGCCATGTTTTTAAGATGTCAATGTTATGTGTATTGCTGAAAAGCCATTTACTAAGTCTTGGAATGAGGTTCAAACTTTTTCGTATATGCTAATGTGTACTCTGCATCATCCCTGGCTCCGCTTTCACTGCCTGCTGCGCGTGGGCACTCTCTCTGTGCTGGATGCTATGGTTGCTAATGACGCCCTGCTTATGATGCCCTAGTACCTTTATGCATTCTCATGAAAATAATCTCACTCTGTTCTTTTCTGCTTCCTAACAACCCTCTCTCCTTCAAGATTATGCTCAGATGTCCTGAATTTGTGAATGGTTTTTAACCTGTCTTCGGTCCAGTCCAAAACATAGCACATACATCTGCCTTTATCAACAAATATTAAAATGTTTGCACTTATCACTTTATAAGGCATTTTAGGCATTGGACTTTGAGCTCATCAAGGCTAATGTATTTCTAGTATTTCACCTCTGAAAGACTGAATGTCCTCAACCAATTTGTGTTGAATAGAAAAGAATCTGACAAAAATTAGTCTATAACTGTTAATTTTGCTAATTAGAATGAACTGAAACAGTTGCTATGTTGCACACACGTCGTCAGTCTAGAGCAATGGCCAATATGGTGACCACAGGTTGCACATTATTGGCTATTGGGCACCTGAAATGTGGTCAGTTCAAGTTCAGATGTATTGCGAATGCAAAACACATATCAGGCTTTAAAATTTTGGAATATCCCAATTTTGTATGTTTGGTTACATGACATATTTTTGCACACAGAGAAGAATGAAAGGTATGTCAGTTTCATATGTGTGGTCATGTGGTAAAATTGCAGTTTTACATATTTAGGGTTAGATAAAATGTATTACTGTATTGATCTTGCTTAAATTATTTTTTTGATTTTTTTTTCTTTTTTTTTTTTTAAATTCATTCATTTATTTCATGTGAATACCCTGTAGCTGTCTTCAGACACCAGAAGAGGGCATCGGATCTCTTTACAGATGGTTGTGAGCCACCATGTTGTTGCTGGGAATTGAACTCAGGACCTCTGGAAGAGTAGTTGGGTGCTTTTAACCGCTGAGCCATCTCTCCAGCCCTATTTTACTGATTTTAATACTACTGTTAGTAAATTTTAAGTTACCTAGGCAGCTCAAATTATATTCCGATTAGAAAGTGATTTTCTAAAAGCTTACTTGGCAAGTGGAAAAACACACTGTCAATGTTGACATTATATTAAAATGGCTGGGAGAATCTGCCATGTTACTTAGTATGGAAATCAAGCTCATATAAAGCAGGAGGCTAGGAATGTCAGTAACTGGACTTGGCCTCTTAGCTAAGACAAGAAATACAACATGATGTATTGTTCAAAGTCCAAACTCCCCTAAGCCCCAGGCACTGACAGGTACCAGTGACTTGATAATTCCAGGAGAATCCTGAGTTTCAGTTTGAGCTCAGAAGCCAGATGTGACGGCTGCAGCTGGGAACGTAGCACAAGACTATCCTTGGGAGCTGTCATACAGGATCATGAAGTCCATCCATGCCCTCACCTGCCTGGGTCTGTGAGTCTTTGAACTTAAATAACCCTCTTTATTGGGGCATGTTCTGGAGTCTGCTAAATCCTTTCAAATACAAAAATTGAGGAAACTCTATAAACAATGGGTATGGCTTCACTTTGAGGAAACTCTATAAACAGTGAGCATGGCTTGACTTTTAGGCTTATTGTAAACTGCATGCAGATAAACAGAACCCTCTGTATGTTTCATTCTTAACACATAATACCGGTTTTCGTGTATGTGAACCTCGACTTTAGTTCTAATTCACTGACCCTTCACAGGATAGAAACTCCCCTTTGTGTGCTATTGGTAAACTGCTGACTGCACGGATGAGAATGCTCTAGAAGCTTAAAGCACCTAGAAAATTACAACATCACTTCCTACTGAGGACATCTATTGACTGTGACTGTCTGGCATCTCCATTTCCTCGGGGAATCAACTGATTCTGGTGAAGCTGACAATTACAAAAGTCCTTATCCAACAGTACATCACCCCAGCCCAGGGCTATGATGCAGCCTGTGTGGGGCCCTGACCCAACCAATCACTTAAGCACGATGATGGCTTCAGAATAAGAACAGCCATGGCAGGACTGTCAAAAATTCTTTTCTGTCACAGCAGAAAATCAAACCAAAAAGGAGCAGCAGAGCTTAGGTTAGTAATTAACTTCCTAAGAGGTGCATATGTGTGTGTGTGTGTGTGTGTGTGTGTGTGTGTGTGTGTGTGTGTGTATTTATGTTTTTATCTGTATGCATAAATGCATGCATATATGTGTGCAGATAAAAGAAGACTCAAGTTGATGTCAGATGTCCTTCCTTAATGGCTCTGCACTTTTTTTTTTTTCTTTTCTTTTTTTTCAGAGCTGGGGACCGAACCCAGGGCCTTGAGCTTGCTAGGCAAGCGCTCTACCACTGAGCCAAATCCCCAACCCGGCTCTGCACTTTTTATATTAAGGCAGGGCCTCCTTCTGAACTCGGAGCCTAAAGATTTCTGCTAATTTAGGTAGCCATGTTGCTCAAGGCATCCCTGTCTCTGCCTTGGGATGCTCAGATTAGAGTTGGCTGTCATTAGGAACCTGGTCTTTTATAAGGATTTTAGAGACCAGAACTTTGGTTCTCATACTTGCAGAGCAAATAAATGCTTTACCCACTGAGCTACGTTTCCAAAGTCTGTCATGTATCTCAGAGCTGGAAAAAGAGTGAAGGTTTTCTGGTTCCCATAGAAACGGTTTGATATTCATAAGGATCATGATAAAGAGAGACACTACTTTAGTTTGCTTTAGGTGATCAAAAAGCATCTGCTGTATCACACCAGGAAGAAAATTTCCACTTTAACTCAGCAAGATGCAAACTTTTAAAACTCTGTTATTCTTCATAATCCCAAACAAACCAACAGGTAAGCATGGAAAACAAATGTATTTTGTGGGAATGTTTATCTATCTCACTGAGTAAGTACTATTCTCGTCTCTATTTAGTAGATCACATACAGACACACAGCCCATCATAATGTCCAGATAATCATATAGCCACATACATATATGGTTATGACCATATAATAGAGCCAATAAACATGTGTTGAATAAATAGACACAATTCTCAGTGCAGCATGAGGAAACTGGATTAAGTTTTGTCATTTGTAGTGATAGAGAATAACAAGATTCAGAAATGCTAGCTGGCTTTCCTACTTTAAAATCCCACATTAGGCTAATGTTTTACTGTGTCTTCTGAACACATCTTTCAAGAAAGGATGAAGCTCAGGATGGAACACAGCTCAGTAGGCAGAGTGTCTACCTGTCTGATAAGCACAACACCAGAGCGCCTGCCTAACATGCATGACTTAGGTTCCATCCTCAGCAACACAAGAAGGAAGCACAATTAGACATGGCCATGCAAGTACCATGCTAATGTACTGTTTATACTATGCAGGGGACACCAGCATCTAATCAGAACTCACCAAAGCTAATAATGCACAAAATTTAAAAATAAAGTACATTTGAAACAATTTAGCCATCATTAGGCTAAAAATTAAAAGCAAGAAGTTTTAAGTATGAAAAGGGGAAGAACTAAATTTTCTTCTATTAGAATGGCTGACACTCTGAAAATTGTGTAGCACAAATGTACTCCATATAGAAGTACATTTGTGCACTGTGATGTACTGAAGTCGGCTGAGTTAGCAGGAGAACTCAGCTGGTGACAGAAATGCAGCGTGGGTAGGCAGCACCGCCAGTGGCAGGCTAAGCACCCAGTGGAAGACATCATAAAACTCAGGGAACGAACTCACTTCCTGTACAACTTAGTTATATGTAAAATATTTTATAGAAATAAAGTTAAACATGCAATAAAAGTAGTACATCTACGTTTGACAGCTGTTCTGTGTAAGGAAAGCTGTTCCACTTCCTCACGCGCACCACAAGAAAATAATGTGTTTTATTTATATTGTTTGGAAAAGTGTAAAGCAAGTGTTCTTTTCCTTACTGGGTTAACAGCAGGTTCAGCTAGGGACTCTTTTCTGCCAAGAGACTATACATACTATATAAACTTATCTATACTGTTTCCTCAGGTTTGCTCTCAAAAAACTATATTTGTTGTATAAAACGTCAAGGTTAAATAGAAAACTCTTCATTTGGCAACATTATGGCTCCAACGCATCCAAGAAACATCAACAGAAGCAAAGCCTAGAGACTAAAAGCCTCGGAAAGGACGGCATGCGTTACCCGAGCCTGTCAAATGTTCGTAAGTACAGCATACACTACAATGGACTGGGCTCTTAATTTTAAAGTGGGAAAGACTAGCGTCATAGAAGAGACACAGCTAGCACACAGGCTCTTAGTCAAATGGTCGTGCGTGAGTACTACCAGTATGGGGAAATGCAGAATAAAGCCCACCGGAGAAGGCAGAATAAAGCATATGGGATGCCTGGGGACTGGAATGGCGAACAGTGCAACCTGTATCTAATCGTGAAGAAACACTGTCTGCAAATAAGTGACCCGTACTTCTCATAAATTACCAGGTATTAAAGTTAAGAATAGGGCCAAGGACTGCTCAGCTTAAAGCACTGGAGGGCTATTACATCCAAATCTAATTCATTTGCTGTTGGGATTAGGATATGTGCTTGTAACTAACACAGCAAACAACAGAACCCTGAAGATGCCTGGGTATTGTGCCTTGAACTTCTCTTCAAAGAGTAAAAATGTAACAGCACTCTTGTACTCTCCCTCCCTCTTTCCTTCTGCATTTTCAGGTGCCAGGCATCAAACTCAGGGCCTCATGCTAATTAGACTTCACAACACCTTGGAATCCAGCTGTTTAGAGGAGGAGGCAGGGAGGCCAAGGTTATCCCCATATACATGAAGACTCTGAGGAGAAGCTGGGCTACATTATGCTGTCAGGAAAAATCCCAGCAGACAGACACCAATATGAGACAACTGCACCAGCTGAGCTGTCTGGTGAGTGAAGTGCAGGGGAGTTTCTGGTACTGAAAGCTTTGGGAGAGCATTCTCTTCCCAGCAGTGTTACAGCTCTTGTGACAGATGCTCTCAGAAGGAGTGATTCTCACACACCTTTATTCCTTCTGCATAAGATCTTACACAGTTCTGGGGTGGGTTGGGCCTGACAGCAGGTGCTTCCTATTGGCTTGGCCTGAGTGACTCATCTACATGAGGAGGGGTTTGGAGGCAATGCCCCTGCATCACTGACCCAATTCTCTCTATAGGGGGCTGTGACAGCGGCCTGGTGCCAGGAGCAGGCGAAGCTCCTACTGGCTCTTCAGGGTCCCCAGGGCTTCAACCCTTAGCTCAACCTTACCAGGCTTCCTCTCAGGGTCCAATCCCCCTGGTATATAATTATGGAACAGATCCCCACTGTGATTTCTCTAAACTTGATATGAAGGTTCTCTTAGGTGTGGAGTAGAAAATGCACATGAATAAATAGAGACGTGGATTACAAAACAAACAGAAGCCATTTTCAGTCTGCTTATGATAATTTCTTATAGCGTTGTGTAGAAAAGAGACATTGTAGTCTGAGTCTGCTATCCATAGAAAGATCAGCACAAAGTAGCTTCTGGCTGGTGTGTGAGAATTTAACTTCCATGGTAGCTCTCACTGTGTCCTCACGGATACATGCCTCCCCTCTCCGTGTCTACATTGTTGAACAAGCAATATAATTCATGCTGAACCTGTTTTCCATCCCAGAGTCCTAGAGTCCTAACACAGACTGTCTACATGAATGCAGTCACTACAAAGATGGCGGACTTCGGACTCCTCAGCCCAGGGGGCTTCTTTGGTAGGCAGTGCCCATGCAAACAGTAACAGCTCACTGTTAGAGCAGTAAAGGCGCGTAGTTCTTGAAAACTTTGAAAACTTTGCTCAGCTTCACCCATGTGCCTTCGTGGTCTGCCTCACGTTCTTTCCATGGACAAGCACTGCAGGAGACGGCTCTGCACCTGCTGAGCTCCTGTGTCTTCCTAGTGAGTCAACCCAGTCCTGGTGACCTCGGGCACTCAGGCACCATGCTTCAGTGAATTACCGCTAGTGAGACCCCCATGTCATTTTAAGATGGTAAAAGTCTAGTCTGTTACAATTCACAACACGATCTGCCTTTTGGACGAATAAGAAATGATACTCAGAAGATGCTATAATATTCATTCCATGAAACTATCACATTATCCTTCACCCATTAAAACAGAACCCAAGAAGCATCTGCAGTCCATTACAATTTGGGTGGTCTTTAAAAACAGAGAAACCCTTACCGTGAGGAGTGATGGTCTGTACAGGTTTAGTAGGGGACCTCACATTCCATATGGTCAATGTACCATCAGAATGACTGCAAATAAACTGTTTTCCTTCATGATGCCAAGCCACAGAGTGAATAGCCTACAGAAGGGTAAAAAACTATTATCAAACTACTAACGAGTAGATTGGTAATGATTCGGGCTTCCGAGCTAGACAATATATTACCTACATTCTCAAAATGACTTAGTCCTTTTATAATATAAATAAGACATTTCCAATTGAAATTGTTTAATCCCTCCTTCTCATTGTATTTCTTAAATTTGCATTAGGAAGCTATGAATAATAATATATGCACTATTTATTGACAAGTTCAGAAAACACATTTTCTCAGAGTTTACCAGAATATGCCCTACCAATACATAAACTACCAAATTACTACAAACAATGCCTGATTGAAGAAATTAGTCACTTGAGAGGCTAGAAATTGTTTTAATGATCTGAAAAACCTATCCTAAAATTCACAACACATATGTAGGATTAAGATCAATGACAGGATGAACATCAGAGCATCTTTTCAATACCTCAGAATAATTATGGAGGTGAGGTGTACTCTGGGAGATCACCCTCTTTTTCTTTGACTTATTTTGTCTCCTGTGCACTAGTCTTTTGCCTGAGTGTGTGTATGAACCATGTGTGTTCCTAGTACACACAGAGAGAGGCCAGAAGACACTGGATCTCTATAAATGGGAGTTACAGACAGTTGTCAGGTACAATGTGGATGCTGGCAATCAAACCTGCATCTTCTGGAAAGCATCCATTGTTCCAAGACATTTTAGTCCCTTACGGAGACCCTTACCTGCTGTGCCATCTCTTTAGAACCATGAGCAGATTTTATAATTTTGATTAAAATATTATACTTCTAACCCACTCTCCAGAAAGTATTTTATGTGTTCACTGGTTGTTTGTTTGTTTGTTGGTTGATTTTTTGCTCTAAATTATGAATTTTCTCTATAAAATCCTCTTTTTAGAAAATCAATTCCTGTGGTTTGCTTTGAATTTCTTATTATCAAGTCATGCCGATGCACTTTTCAGTCCTAATGGCTGAGGGGCTTTTAAAGGTGCCCTGCTGAACTGCTGGAATTGCACAGCACAGCAAGAAGGCATTCAGCTGAAACTCACGAAGGTCTGCTACACATACACATCAACAGTGTCAATTAATTCAATTGCTTATTGGGATTCTTTGTGTGCTTATAAATGTAAGCTAAAATTACAAAGTATTATAATAACAGGTTGGATAAAAACATTTACATGCTGGTGAGCAGAAACCACAAAGGCCAACATTTAATACAACATTTCTGATTCAAAGAGTTTCTATCAAAACTTTAAGCAGAATACTAATATAAACTAAAATATACTTAAGTCACTCTAAAACCTCAATCTTAAAAAGCTGTATCTTTATATTTACTGTAAGTGAATTATGCGGGGAAATGTGATCAGTGATGAGAAGCCAAAGCAAAGCTATGTAACGTATTTTTAACAAGAAAGAGGAAACACAGCTATCGTTTTGGGATGTGACTGGTGTGACCTGAATCTAGTCAAGGGGAAATATTAGAGAGATCAGGCTTCCCTGAAGCTGCCAGACTGGGCTATAGAAGGAGCGTGTGAGGATCTCTGCAGCTATGCCACGGGTGGTGTGATGACGTCACTTCCCAGAGAGAACTCCATGACTCAGAGAGTCCACTGGTGAAAGAGAGCAGCAACGCACTGTGTGTCCTGACTCTTCAGAGACACCCGAAGGTGATGTGAGTGTGTTATGGAGGGAAGAAAGTCTCGGTTTCAGTGGAATTAGAAAATCTTCTGTAACTAACCTAAAATCCAATCTAAGCTGAAACTGAAAACTCAATTCTTAGAGAAGATACCATGAGCTACAGCAATATTTTAAAATATTTAAAATATGGCGATATTTTAGTGAGCATAATCGCAGCTGGTACCCACCTCGTCGTAAGTGTACCTGTAGTCAGCCTTCTTTGACTTGAGGTCCCATAAGACTACTGTTCCAGATTCAAAGCCAATCAAAAGCTAGAGAAAGAAAAGGCCAGTTACTGAGGAATTACCGACTCAGCAAAATACTTATTTGCGGACAATAAAGCTTATCATTGTTCATATCCTTCATGCATGAAACTTTAGTATCATTAAACACCTGTACAGGGAGTTACTAATCACACACACGGCAAATGAGAACGCAGCAGGACAGATTTACATGCGTTTGGTAGTGACTCAAAGTACAACAGATAATGAAGAGAGAAAGCACACTTTTGAAGTCATGGGTCTACATCCTAATGCATGTCTTAAAATTTTAAAAATTCACATGTGCATATGATTGAGCTATTACACATGTTCCAAGACATAGATCACCAGAAACTTCATTTAAAGTACATACTGATTAATTTCAAATAAACACCCCATATTACTTCATGAAACTCAATCTCATCATTCTAATAACCATACCTCTTCCCAACATTAAACCCAGAAGTATGTTCAAGACCATGTACTCCCTCAGGAGCCTGCTGGCTCTCTCTACTGTGTGTCCTCATCACCAGCGTTAACCAGTTCTCAGTCAGAGACCAGGCAGTCATCATGAATGCTAGTCAACAAGAAAAACCGTCCAGTAACTTTAGGATGATGTTTTTCATCTTTCTAACTTATCCCTATTATCTAGTACCAACCTCCTGGAAAAGTGTACAAAGACTTCTGTTCTGACCCATTTCACATTATAGTTGTAAGACCAGTTATGAAATCCAAACCTGATAGGGAAATGTATGCTTTTACTTAAAATTTGTCAGCCAAGACACTCTTTTCATGATTAAATCCAAACTCAATTATACAACTATAAAATTTATTACTGTCTGATTGCTACTTTCCACTCCAAAATCTCCCCTCATACCTCTCCTGCCCAGCTCACTCCATTTGTTGACTTTGGAGTTTGTTTCTGCATTCATGTTCATGTCTGAGGGATGCCATTTAAATGGAATCCTCTGATTCATCCCACATATCCTTCAGGCGTGGTCTTAGCAACTGCTTCTTCTGAAGGCTTGCTCAAAGTACCAAATGTTAAGTCAATATCCGTATGGTGTGCTCCAGTGACAATCCACCCTCTTCCAGGCTGAAGGATTACTTTATAACAGCATTTTCTTTATTTGTGTTCTCTTGCAAACTATAATACTGGTTCACTGGGTAAGGACTAACACTACCTTGTTCACTATTAGACCATAACATATGTCATGGAACGTGACAAACTGCTCATCTGCTGCTCCAGAGTGATGGTTAACATTATTACTGTGACAGGATTTAGAATCACCAAAGGAACATGCCTCTGGGCATGGCTGTGAGGGTTATCCTGACTACGCTAGCTGAAGTAGAAGACCAATCCTACATGTAGACAGCGCCTTCCATGGGCTGGGGTCCTGCACTAAATAAAAAGGAGAGCGTGAGCTAAGCTATAGCTGTCAGGGATGAAATGCGTGCTCCTGGAAGGACTGTGCACCAGTTCCTCTCCCTTTCCCAATCCTCCAGGCATTTTGGATATACGATATGGCAATATCCCATAGAGAAGAAATTCAGAAATAAGAAAACTTTACAAACACACATATGTTAGCAGTTCAGGATGTACACAAAGAGCCCTAGGTACAAAAGCGCCACTTTCCAGACTTGGAACCTTAAGGAATTAGCTTTGCCTATTCCCATTCTAATAATCTAAGAAAGTCACAGTAAAGTTTTAGCCTTTTTTAACCCAGCACAGCATCCTAATGAAGTTAAGAATATGTGCCTAAAAGGTTAAGGTGTAATAAACCTTATACCTTCTCTACAAAATCAAGAGAAGGAACGTAAGAGCTTAAGTTAACCATAAAGTCCCTGAAAAATCTCTGCAGGATGTCCTCCTACCAGAACACGTCGCTTTGCAATGGGTAGCAGTTACTGCAAGACTCCTAACTCATCAACGCACTTAGAGTGACTACTTAGTGTTTAGCCACGCCACGTGCGCACACACACACACACACACACACACACACACACACACAGAGCTGGGAAACATCATGGAAAAGGGAAAGCCAAAGAATGTGAAAGCCAGACAAAGGGGAAAAGAGTATGAGACAGTTTTCTAGACGTAAAACAGCTGTTGCACTCATAAACTCACAGGCACTGGAGCGGGGAGGTCTTACTTTGGCATTTTTTGGTCTAACTGATGTTTTTGTTTTGATTTTCATTCTATGTGTGTGTGTGTGTGTGTGAGAGAGAGAGAGAGAGAGAGAGAGAGAGAGAGAGAGAGAGAGAGAGAGAGAGATGCATGAGAGATCATGCATGAGAGATCATGGGAGGGAACTGGGAAGAGCTAGAGAAGGGAAACATCATTATAAATACATTGTGTAAAATTTCTAATAAAAAACTGTGCTCTCCAGTATAATGTTCTCAGGAGAAGAGACATTACAAACAAGTGTTGAAATGACTTAGTGAGTGACTCCAGGTCGGAGAGACTCTCAGGCTTTCCACTCAGACATTTAACTTTTAAAGAAGTGTCTTGGCAAAAGGAAAACAAAGTGATAATCAGGTTACTGCACATTTGCTTTATGTAAAGTTTCTTTCCAATCACAAAAGTCCATGACCGTTAGCCAACTCACTCCGAACAGTCCAGGTATGCTTCTGCTTCCTAGGGGCAAGCTAAGAGAACTGTGGGAAATAACTATCCGTTTGCCCTTCTGTACTAGCTGAGAGAAGAAAGCACTTGAGTCAAATCCTTCATAAAAGACAGTTTTGGATTATAGATTTCTAACAAACTTTCTGGTGCTCAGGCTAACATCCTAAAATTACACGAATAGGGAAATATCATTAAATGGAATTACCTGAGAGGTGATTAGTTTAAGTAAGAAAATTGAAATTCATAAAAAAGAAAATTTTATTATTTTTAAATGTATTAACTAACTCAAATTAACAATGGCTAAATACAGACTGCATGAGTACAAAAAAATTAAGCAAGACTTTAAAATATAACAAAACGATTCCTATATTATTAATTGGATTACTTATAAAGAAAATGTTACGGAAGCTGAGATACAGACTATTACTGGGGTTTCTTCTTTTACTGTCTATTGTGATGCTAAGTGTGGGTCCCCGGAGACCTGGAGTTTACACATAGCCCGTGACCTGCCCCCAAGTTATCTCGATTGGTAAATAAAGATGCAGATAGCCAATAGCTGGGCAGAAGAGGCAGAGGTGGCGGATAGGGATCTGGAGCTTAGGGTTCCTTGGAGGAGAACCACAAGGGGAAGAAGGCAGAAGGAAGGAGAAGCCGCCGTGGCTTGGGAGTAAAAAAAGGCGGCTCTGTGGGCTGGCCAGGTGGAGTTGAGAGCCGCCAGATGAAACAGAGTACAGAGGAAGTAATGACTCGGGGTCACCGGAAGTAATACTCGGGGTCACCAGAAGTAATACTCGGGGACACCGGCAGGAAAGCAGAGTCTAGAACAGATTGGTGTAAATATAAAGGCTGTGCGTGTCTTCCATCCGGGAGTGAACGGTCAAAGGCAGGGCAGGAACCTCGGCCTGGATTTAATAATTCTACAACGGACAATGTCTATAAAACAATGTGACGGATGACAAGCGCTGCAAAAGCTGTGGACTAAGTTGCTAAGAATGACTATGCCACCAGAAAGGACCCGCCTGCACTATGAGGAAATCAGGGAAACATCCTAAATAAGAATGAGTACCCTGCACCGATTAGACCTTACTAATATTTTAGTACTGTTAGTCCTTTTGATTAGAAATCACTGTAGTTCTTCAACTGGCTGGCCACAGTGAGTAACAACATGACTGCCTTACTCAATACACAAACTTCAGTTCAATCTCAACCTTTCGGCACAAGGGTTGTCCTAGGAGAGTTTGCACATTTAAAAGTCAAAACATCATGGATTTAATTAACAAGTGTTTACTTAGAAAAAATTCTACCTTCCCCTCGTCCATGGGATTATCACTTATATGGACAACAGGTCCTGGGTGAGATTTAGATGACCTGAAAAAAAAAATGAGATTTCTTTACTCAAGTAAAGTTTCAATATTCATTACAATAAAAAAAGAGATTCATTTATGAAGAAAATAGTCCAGTCAGTTGCCAGTCAGAGAAAACATAGTGAAAATCATATGGATATAAGACAGCAAGCTTTGTAATTGCCTTATAATTTCTCTTTATTATATTTTCAATTTAGTCGAAACACTTATTTTAACATAGAAGATCCCCTTTGGCTGTGACGTCAATATTTTAAAGCAATGTGGTGTTAATGCAAGGTATCAGCTGGGGTAGCCCGCCCACCTCTACAGCTCAAACTGGAAGAAGAAAAACCATTCCTTTTATTTTATTTTGAAAACATGCAAATTAATGCTATCTATTCCTATACTAGAGAATAAAAGAAAGTATAGGTAAAAATATTACTGGAATGGTACCCATACATTTGGGGAAAAAATGTATCTGTTGGTGAATGCTGAAGGGCTGGGAAAGGGTGCCACTTCAGACCTGTGAAGACTATACCACCTCCATCCACCAGATGTCATGATCAACTCAAAGACCAGACAACCTCTGCCCCCCCCCCCCACAGCCCCCAGCTTCCAAGAAAGGGTAGAGACATCCTTGCCCCAGAAAGGAAAACTAGCTTTCAGCCCACCAATCTAGCCACACCACGTCTGAGGTAGGTCACATTTCTTTGTCTGTGTGAAAAGATTAAAGCTGTGGAATGCATTTTTCAAGGCCTGTTGCCAACAGCCTCAAACATTTATTATTCACATTCTAAATAAAAGCTTACAAAAGAAATGATAGAAAAACAAACGTTCAGTAAGTAAAAATCACTACTGCAGATTCTGGCCACCACTGTGCAATCTGGTTTTTGTTAATCTTGGCGATAAAATAATTTTTACAAACATTTATATTTCTTCTATTAGATAATGAAAGAAGAGCTTACATTAGTATTTTATAAACACTGGGAACAATACATTTGTGGTCTGTGACCACTACTTTAAAAAATAATTAGAAGATTAAAGAGAAATAATTGAATTAGGAGATAAATAATAAATGTGAGTGTTTTCAACCCCACAGCAATAACTACTACATTGCAACTACCAACTGTGATAGTTTGCACACACGTGAAATATACAGTATACATTTATAAATGTATGTGAATATGAAAAGGCTCAGCTTCATCAACTGTCATGAAAATAGGATAATACTTATAAATGACCAAAAGATCTGTATATAACACCAGGAATGCCTGACCTGCCAATCCCACATAGATTCACTAACTGGCTTTTACATAAAGATAGACTTGACACATTCAGATTTGGAATATTTGCTCAAACTTACAGTTCGATGGCTTTATTCCACATAATGACGTAGCCTGAGAGTGTGAAGGACTCCACATTGACAATATGTATGTTACCTCGTTCCGTGCCCACATAGAGCCACTTACTCTGGAAAGGCAGATGGCAAAATGTAACCCTGCGAGAGAAAACATAGACAGAATGGAAATAACGAGAATGGCTGATAGAGTCTTCCTGACTGTATTAGATGGTTACTTATTATACATAATTAGAAAGGTGAAGATGGATAATAAAATTATAATCATTCATCTATTCACTGTGATTGATAGTTGTGCATGTTAATTCAAATATATTGTCAAGTATATTCACAATAACAGAAATGTATGGCCTTACAGTACAGCATGTTCAAATGGAAAGGGGTTTTGAATAAGAACGTGTTTCAAATCTGGCTACATTATCACCTGTGAACAGATCTAATGTTCAACCCTAGTGTAAGACAAATAATAATTAGTAACAGTAAGGAACATAAACAAATAGTATGCAACGAGAATAACTACTTCTGAGTTATATGCACGGATGTCATCCCAGGCCTCTGGCAAGAGTGAGCACACAGCATATTTGCTATTTCCATAAATGCACAATTCTGTTACATAAATTTTACAAGATGAAAATGCATATTTAAACAGTGAAATATAGCTTATGTTCTTATTCGTTTCTAGAGTTAATGTTCAAGTAGACCTTAAGATTTAGACATTTGTATTACTTAATGTTTTATATGACAAAATGTACTCTTTCTAAAGAATGTACAAGAATAGACTGTAATGAGCTACAGGTATTAAACCAGGAAACAACACAGCCCGATCATCCCTTTTGACATTCTTGGGACTAAATGCGTTCCAGATTCCAGACTTTCTCATATTTTGAATAGTAGCATATTAATAATGGGATATTTTGGGAATGGGACTTAAACCTGAATACAACATTGATTTAAATCACATATGTTCCTGGTTCATATAGCCTGAAGGTAATTTTGTAAAAGTTTTGTGTACCTACATTTTGACTGAAGCCTGTCTTTTGAACTCAAGTGTGGAACTTTCCATTTCTTGTGTCATGTGGGTACGCAAAATTTCACATTTTAGACCTAAACTAGCCTACTTCAGACATTTAGATTAGAAATGATCAACCTATACATCACTATTTCCAAGGCAGTTGAAATCCACACCACCTTTTGGAAAACCTAAGGAAGAGGAAATTTGGAATGATGGGTAAATGTTGTATCTTAATCATGATAATGCTTTATTAGACTGTATATATATGTATCAAAACTTAAACAGCATACACTGTCTACATTTTAGATGCATGTCACTTATAACTCAAAATTGCCTAGCATTTTTGTTTTATCAGGTCTGTGTATAAGGAATTATGAGAAAAGATCTAGTTCTAGTTAACATATAGACATGATCAGTAGAGTAAGACTGCCTATATTCAATTTCCTGATCTGTCATTTATTAGCTACAACACTAAGTAAACTATTCGGTTTTTCAGTCTCCATTTCTAGGTTGCAAAGCACGCCGATCTCACACATTCATCTGAGGGTTAGTAAGGCCAAGCACATTAGGCGCTAACAACAGGGCCTGACAGGAAACATTATCAGCTGTGTATTATTAAAAATGAATTACATTCTCCAGCTGGAGATGTGTCTCAGCACCCGAGTAAGAGCACTGGCTGCTCCTCCAGACAAATCTTTGACTCACAGCACCTACATGGTGGTGTACAACATGGCAGTTGTAAGCTGAACCATGTGGGTACTAGGAACCGAACCCTGGTCTTTTAGAGATGTAGCGAGAGCTCTTAATAGGTCAGCCAACACTCAACCCCCTAAATTACAGCTTTCTAAAATTTCTCTGATTATTTAAGTGAGCAGAGGAAAAAGGAAACACATGATGTTAATCACAACCAATCCAACAATTTATCTGTCATTTCTTTTTTTCCTGGTTCTGAGCATGTGGTTGTATGAAGAGTCAGAAAACTAAAATTCCTCCAGCAAGCGAATGAGAGAAGATGGACTTGACGTAAAGTAGCCCAATTTCCCAATTTATAAATTGAGAATGCTACCCTTCTTTATCGAGAGATCAAAGGTTAAGATGAAGATGAGGTAAAGCTTTTTTTATGCCAGTAACAGAGAAAAAGACATTGGTTACTTTCTGAGCGACATGAACCTTTGTGTATGTGTATGAATGAGTGTTGTTTGGTGTTGGTGTTGGTTTTTTTGTTTGGGGTTTATTTGAGCACTTAATGAAATGAAGTAAGTACCCATAATAGAAGTATAACACTGTGATAATGAAGGACCTGGGGGACAAATGAATGTCAAACTATGGGTGGAAAACACATGATCTCTAATGATCCATCCCCCAGCTAGTATATTATTGTCAGCTGTGCCAAAGGCAGAGGTTTGAGAGGCGTTTACAAGTTCCAGCTAATTTGATTTTCAATGTTTTCAGAACCAGGTAGCACACACATGATGCAATCTACCTAAGACAAGCATGGCTCAGGCCCTCAAGTAGATGCCAACAGGACATTTGAGAGTGGCTGGCTAGATCACCTGAAAGCTGGGGACAAGGGGAAGCCCTCCTGCCTCACCACACTGTGCTGATGGCCCAGAGAAGCATGAGCAAAGAGGACACTGGGCACTGTTGCTACTTCCGCCTGAGGATGGCTTCTCATCCAGCAGTACACAACCGAGCTACTACCATCAAACCAAAATAACTTTAGCTGAAAATGAAGATGGCATAAAAGTCAAACAGGACAATGAATTCCCTTTAAAAACGTTATTGAGTCTCAGCGACTTTCATATCACATACCCTACTCATTGCCTTGTCACTCAGCCTTTGCGACCTCCCCCCAAATAATAATTAAAAAATAAAACAAAACATGAAATAACTCTCACTGTGGAAGCTACACGGTGTCACAGTGTGCCCCACAGTATATCCTTCTGTCCACTCGTCTTTAACTGCAAGTGTTCACTGCGGTGAAGGCCTCTGATCTGACACAGTATCACCACTGATCTTCACCAGGACAACTCCTGCTGTTGCCCTGTGTCATGGAGTTCCGGCAGCTTTGGATCTGAAGGATCATCCCTCTCACATGCTCCAGAAGTTCACAGATGAGATAGAGGTTAGGGTGATCCAAATCCAAGCCCTGCACAGCCATGGACCCAGACATGGGCCTCAGTGACAGCATGGGCTGGGACCCTACCAGGGCCTGGGGTGGCAGGGCAGGCCAGGCACAGCAGGGCACACCTCTCCAGCCTTGAGCCTCCAGCTCCACGTCTCAGACTGTTCAGCCTCTCTCGCTCTCCCATCTGCATCCTATATACACGAACGTCATAGTGGCTCCTGCTGCAGGAGGTCATGTGGCTGGTGGGCCTCGGGTGTCTTCCTCAAGCTGGAGCTATGACATGGCAGAGAGGACAGGCCTCGGAGTGTCCCTCATACACTGTACCATGTGCTATGGCAGCGGGTGGGCCTCTGGGTGTCTACAGCAAGGCCGTGTCATGTGGTGGTCCACGCTGTAGCTGCAGGCAGGACTCTCTCTCGGTGTCCTGCCCATGCTGGGTGGCATGGTGGCAGGCAGGCCCCTTAGCATCTTATTATTTATTTATTTGTTTATTTGTGTAGGCTAGAAGTCTATGAATAGAGTAATACTCTCTATTCAGTCATTTCTCTCAGCCAATTTCCATGTCCCAAAGTTTAATTAACAGAACAAGGAAGTTGCCCTGAACTGAACTCAACACTTTGGACAGGAAAATATATTCTTACACTTATAAAATTAAGTTTAGAAAGCCAGAAAAAAGTCTGAGGAATACATACCATGCCATGTATCACAAGGCTGAAATACTAACTTTGAATCAGAATCAAATTCATATTCTTTCTTTTATATTTACTTTCCTCCTCCTACACACAGACTCACACATATACACACAAACACACACACAGACACACACACATACACACAGACACACACACATACACACACACATACACACAGACACACACACACACAGACACAAACACATGCACATACGAACACATACACACACACAAACACAGACATACACACGTACGGACACACAGACACATACACACATACACATACAGACATACACATGTACAGACACACATACACATACAGACACACACACACACGCGCATACACCTATGTGTGAACTTATACAAATGTGTTATATTAAAGTTGGTTTTTGTTTATTTCTCCTTCCCCCAAATTTGCTATTCCTGTAAGTTTATAAACAACTGGAATATGTTTTCTTATCTTCCTATCATGTTTACAAAATAAGCAATAAGCAAAGCATGAAAGATTTGAGGTGGGCAAAGAGCCCTGGTTTTTTTTCCCCCATTTTCCAATTTATAAAATTTTGTATGTGTGCATACACATGCATGTGTGTGTGTGTGTGTGTATGTGTGTGTGTGATGATGTGTGTGGATGTGTATATGTGTGAGTGCATATACATGTGGATATGTGTATACCAGTGTATACCATATATACACATACAGCTCTGGGCAACACTTTCTAGAACAACTTTTTCCTGAACCATGGGTTCCAGGAATGAAACCCACATTGCCAGTCTTCTATGCCAAGTCCCTTACCTGTTGAGCCATCTCTCTTTATTTTTTGTTTCTGAGTCAGTGTCTCATACATGTAGCCCAGGCTACCCTGTTAGTTGACATGTCAGGTCTCTTCACAAATGGACTTCTGGACTGACATTCTGGGTTTTCATCCATTTGTCAAATCTTGTAAATTACTAAATTTAATTTCTAGAGCTCGGCCAGGGAGGCACAGGGCTACCCAGTAAAACAAGCACCACAACTTTGTATTTCTCTTCAAATTATACATTCAATTATATATTTTTGGTATTGTACAACCTCTTTTCACCATGTAAGTTTAAGAATCATGAATGACCTTTTGAAAAGATTCCGAGTGCAATGCTATTGAGTTTATAGATGAATCTGGGTTATCTGTGTGAACACCAGCTCGGGTCTATCACACTAACCTTAACGACTGTTCACCCTGTTAGAAAGGAGTTCAGCCATGAGGGGTGGGGCCCCGTGAGTCACTCATCTACCCTTGCCTGGGTGTTAATGTCTTATTTTTATATGTGACCAACTAACTGTTAGTAGCTCTTCCAATGGAAGCTTTTTTTTAAGCTATACGTTTTCTTCACTTATACCCTGACCAGTCATGTTCCTCCTACCTTCTGTTTTTATTACCATTGCCCTGGCAATTCTATCAGAGGAAATCTGCATATCGTTCCCCTTGATCACAGACTCACTGCCTTGAACTGTTCATCTTCATTCAAGTAAATTAATGTTAACTGTAAGTGGGAAGTTAGTAGGGAAAGCAGCTTATTTCTGACACTAAGAGGCTGAAGTCTAACTGAGCACAATAATTAGAATAAGGCAAAGTGAAGAGAATTGCAGAACCAGTGAGCAAAAAAGGGAGCATAAGTAACAGCACCACAGTGTGCACCAGCGTGAGCACTCAGTACAGCACCACAGTGTGCACCAGTGTGAGCACTCACTACAGCACTACGGTGTGCACCAGCGTGAGCACTCAGTACAGCACCACAGTGTGCACCAGTGTGAGCACTCAGTACAGCACCACAGTGTGCACCAGTGTGAGCACTCACTACAGCACTACGGTGTGCACCAGCGTGAGCACTCACTACAGCACCACAGTGTGCACCAGTGTGAGCACTCACTACAGCACCACAGTGTGCACCAGTGTGAGCACTCACTACAGCACTACGGTGTGCACCAGTGTGAGCACTCAGTACAGCACCACAGTGTGCACCAGCGTGAGCACTCAGTACAGCACCACAGTGTGCACCAGTGTGAGCACTCACTACAGCACTACGGTGTGCACCAGTGTGAGCACTCAGTGCAGCACTACAGAGGGTACCAGCTCTGATCATCATGGCACACAGTGGATCATAAACGTAGTCAGACAGTTCTAGATCTAGAGCGAGTGAAGAGAAGGCAGCACTTGTCTGAGGCACGCAGTCACAGGCTCCTGTCACCTCATCCTATCTCTTCCAGCCCACACTAGCAGTGCTTATAGCGATGTGGACTTCTCAGTAATTAATTAGGTGAGCAGATGCCACTGTAGCTACACTGTTTCACACCAGCCACACCATCCTCTGAATATAACTGTTTTTCTAGACCTTTGCTCAGACAAGAGTGAAATGCTTACACTTTCCATAGGTCTTCGATCTGGTTTATAACAGTGGGCTTACCTTTTATTTCTTAAAGGAGCCTCCTGTGAGAATAAATACTGTGGGGAGACCTGAGTCATTTGGTAAGCCGTCACCTTGTATTTTTCTCTAGGCTACATTTTCAAAAGTATTCTCTCCTTTTGTCACTTCCATCAGAGTGTGAAGTCTGCTGAGTCCTGGTTCCTATATACGTCTTCCTTCAAGTCAGCATTCTCTTCTTGCATTGTATCATAAAGAAGCAAGTCACACCTTTAACCTTTTCCTGTGAATCTCAACCTAAAAACATGCTAACCGTGCGGCCATCAGTAAGGAGACGATTGGCCCCTTGTGTAAAGAAGAACCACTTTCTCTAGCTTCCACTACCGCATTTCTCCCTGCACTCTGGGTCTGGTGACAACCACAGACAGGAGTATGAGAACTACAAACAGCCTATTTGAGGCAATTGGAGGCCTTCTCTCATATGCCTCAAAGTCCAAGGCCCATCTACCAGAGCCACTGCCACATGTGTTAGCCAGTCACCAAGCACACATGAAGCACAGGACTATTTACCAGTGATGTTACAGCTCATTTAGATGCCCTTTACAATGATGTTGAGAAGTACTGTTCTCTAGGCATAGTAAGGCTGCTACCCACTGGGAACCAGAGCGAAGTGATTAACCAAACCAAAGACTCACAGGATCTGCCCTAGATTCCCACCTGAGATTAATATCTGTCCCTCTTCCCCTCCCTCTCCCACTCTATCCCTCCCTTCCACTCTGCACATGATCCTGTCTTGGCTGCAAGTGGTGTTGGCTGGTGCTAGAGGAGACAAGAGGGAGGGGGACAACTGAAAGGAGGATTTCATCTCTGCACCTTTCAAAAGTTAGTCACTCTTCCTAGGGTGGGGCCTTTCCCTGATAAACTGTTCTGGGATCATGCACATTCTAATAACCCTTAACCCAAGCTCCTGTAACCCAGCCCTCTTAACTCACTGGCTCAGCAGGCTTGACTTAGGCGGAATTTGTTTTTTTGTTTTTTTTTTAATCTCTGTGAATGGTACCCAGTTGAATAAGTGAATTTGCTTCTCTTCAGGAAAAGTACTAACATATATTTGCAAAATGAAACCACAGAAGGACTCATTTCTCAGAACACAGCCCTTGCAAGTGACAACATTTCTGGATTCTAAAATTGTATTAGTTTTTATTGCTGCGTAACAAATCACTAGAAACTTAGTGAGTTAAAACAAGACTCACTATTTCGGCTTCTGTTGGGTCTAAACATCTGTTTAGATGCTGCACCTGGAGGCTCTCTGCTTAGCAACAGAAGCACCTGAAATGCAGGTTTCCAGGCAGCCCAGCTGCCTTCCTAAATATCTTTTTGAAAACACTGAAACAATCTTCTCCAAGCTCATTTGCATTGCTAGAAAAATCCAGGGTCTCCACTTGCAAGACAGTCTACAAGTTCTAGCTCTCCCTCGTACCCTGACAGTGAGATTCACTCGATCTCCGTGGCCAACACTGACGAAGGTCCCTTTTACTAAACCATCTTAAACCCCGAGGTTTATCTGTCAGGAAGACTCTATTCATATTCACAACATTCCCCTGATTACATCGAGCCCACTGGGTATAATCTTCCTAGTTTAAGGAGAACTAAAGTAGGACTGTAGTCACACCTCACCTAGATGATTGTGTTTAAACTGAGGCCAGCTCTGTGGGGTCAGGCAGATGCTTAGGTTCCTGCCTCCCTGGCTACATAACCAGGAGTAGGGCTGTCCTGGGACATGTGGTAAGTACTACAGCCTTTTAGAGAGCTTGGAACACTGCTTTCTTACCAGCAGGTCAAGAAACTCTCAGCCTCCTCCTACTTTCTGAAAGGCGGCTGTGGCTTTAGTTGGTACTTTCTGGGCGACAGGTTTTTAAATTTACATTAGTGTCTAATTTAACTGTGTAGATTATTACTTAGTTATTTCACTGCACTTTTTTAACTTTCTCAAACCTGAAGCGGTATTGCTTTGGTCCACTCCTCCGGCCGGAGGCCGGTATGCAGAAGTGAGATTCCTCAGCATTCTACCCTGTGTTCCACCCACTGCTCCAACACGATGAGCTCTGCTATTTCTGATTCTGCTGACCACTGGATAAGTGTGGCTCATTTATTCACTCCTTTGTGTGGGTATTTTTATACGACTGATTCTACTGAATAAAAGATGTGAATATACTCTCATATTCACATTTTGTAATATGGCCTCTTCTTTAATCTCATCTTTTTAATGTTAATTTATTGTAAGGCCCCTATGTAATCTGATCAATCTCTCTAAATATCTATTTTCTTTTGTCCAAAGTTTTGGCTTTTACAGGTACTTAATCTCAGAAGTTACCCAAAACTTTCTTATCACCTTTTTTTTTTTTTAAATAGTTTCAAGTTCATTACATGGTAACTTTTTAACACTGAAAAATTTGTCTAAACATACCTATTTCTAATATGACTTGTGTCTGCACTCATCCATCTTCTGAACGGTGCTGAATATCATTCTCAAATTCCTGTTTCGTAGCCCTGAATTCCATCCAATCAAATCATCTGTGTCTAAGGTGTGTACCCTTTTCACTAAGCTTTTTGTCAAAGAAAGGTATTATGTGTGTGGTATGGCAGTACACCACCTGTAATCCATTACTGGTGATGGGGAGGCAAGAGGATCAGGGAGTTCTAGACCTTCCTGTACTACATGAGACCCCACGCTTATAAAAAACAAAACAAAAACTCAAGTGTTTTGACAAAGGCTGTACTTCTTGATCTTTAATTCTATACTGAACTGCACTTAATCATATTTAATTGTACAATAAATTAATTCAAAGTCTTCTTAAGACTTGTATGGATAATTTTTAGTTTGGACTTTGGCCAACCACATGTTTCCAGCTCCTAGTTTTGTGATGCATACATGCCTGAAGAGAAAATCATAAGCTTTATAAATAATCAAAACACCACAGTTTGGTTAATGTCATATAAACTAATGGTATAATGTGGTAAAGGACCTTTTGTTGCTTCATTAACTTATTTATTAAGAAGTGGGGCTAGGAGAGCAGCCAGACCCTGCTGCACACTGGGAGTGCAGACGTTCCATTGGTTGGTCGCTATAGGAATGATGTTTTCCAATCGCCAAATAGTTATTTTCTTATATGACTTTTATTAACTATCAATTATTCTCCAATGCTAGTTAAACTAAATTCTGAGTATATCACATAATGTACTTTAGAATACATAATGATTACTTTTAGATTAAAAGGATGCATCTACAATTAAGTGAAACAGCCATAGATAAATTGTAAATCAGAGTATTAGAAAAATGCATCTTTAGAAATACATTTCAGTATCTATTGTCTTGCAGCTATTAGGGCATTTGAGGGGAGGAAGTCTTTCTTACAACATTTCAGTGAGGAATATTTCCTTTATTTCCTGAGAATAAGTAACATTTATGTGGAAGTTTCATAAACAATAAGTACTATATGTTCAATGTAAATATTAGACAACCTCAGCCCAGAATAGGGAGTCTAAATCTTTACCCCATTTCCTAGTTTTGATTGTTTATATTTCTATTTGAAAACTCATGAAAAAATTTAGCATTGTTGAAAATAATGCTCATTTGAATTCATAGTGATAAGTTACAAGTAGGAGGGGGTAGTTATATCTGCTTATTAATCCAAGAATTCTTCCTAATTAAATGTCCTTCAAAGGAAAAATATCAAAGTGTACACCAAATGGAACACACTCTGCAAGTGTCACAAAGAATTTCACTTATCAAATTCTCAGTTTCGATCAAAGCCAAGACTTTCTCCTGCACATGAATAAACTCAGTGGTGCGTGCTAAGATTCCCAGTACTAAGCGAGAACAACAGAAGCAATGCCAGCTTCTAGGACTGCACAGTAAATTATCACAGACAGAAATTTCTGTTCTTACAATTCTGGAAGCTAAAGGACAGACATCAAGTCCCCAATGAAGGAGTTAGAGAAAGGACTGAAGGAGCTGAAGGTGTTTGCAACCCCATAGGAAGAACAACAATATCAACCAACCAGACACCCACTCCCCCCAGAGCTCCCAGGAACTAAACCACCAACCAAAGAGTACACATGGACAGACCCATGGCTCTAGCTGCATATGTAGCAGAGGATGACCTTGTTGGGCATCAATGGGAGAAGAGGCCCTTGGTCTTGTGAAGGCTGGATGCCCCAGGGCAGGGAGGTGAGAGGGAATGGGTGGGTGGGGAGTCATCACCCTCAAAGAAGCAGGGGGAGGGGGAAGGGATAGGGGGTTTATGAAGGGAAAACAGGGCAAGGGGATAACATTTGAAATGTAAATAAAGAAGATATCCAATAAAAGAAAAAATATTGAGAAAAAAAAAGACACCAAAAGAGTTCTGAGGGCTCTGGAGCAGGCTGTTACTTGCTCTGTGGCTTAATTTCTCCTATTGCAAGCTACCCTTTACTCTATGAATTAAAAATGCATTATTTGACATGATATACATTCTTCCTTCCTTCCCTGGTGTGTGTGTGTGTGTGTGTGTGTGTGTGTGTGTGTGTGTGTGTGGTTTTTTCTCCTACAAAGATAACACTCACATTAACTCAGGTTTTTTGGAAAGACCCTATTTCTAAATAAGGTCACCTTTGGGGGTTGGGACTTCAACAGTTTGGGAGGCAGCATTCAGTTTGTAAGAGAGGTCAGAGCAGTGAAGACCACATCAAAGTGCTCCCTAAGACACATCACTGTTTCCAAACCCTTTCAATGGTAGAGCTCACACTGCTGGCACATGAGATCCTGTGGCCAAACTGACATGGCAGATTCATCTCTAAAAGGCTGGAACCTGGTGATGGCACACAGCCTACATACTAATGACAGAGAAAAACAAAGAGTGCCTCACTGCTGAAGTCTGAAAGTAAGGACCTTTTCTTTTTAGGCTCACTTCTACCCTGCACCCTGGTTGGTGTAAACCACTCCCTGTGAGGCTAAACCGACCTGCACCATTCTCTGAAGTCCGGGCCTCTCCTGGCCACTGCAGAGAAGAACATGACTATATTTGGAAGACGAAACGACCAAGACGAAGTCACTTATCAGCCCTAATCCAGTATGGCTTGTGGGGAGCCCACGGAAGACAGGGAGATGACATCCATCCTCAGGCTACAGCTTCAGAATCAGCCTGAGACCCGGAGGGAGATGGGGCTCAGTGCTTCAGCTGATTGTGGACAATCAGTGGGCTGCTCAGCCAGGAGGACAACCCTATGCTTTTTCTTGCTCAAAATCAAACATCATCCCGTGGAAACTATAGTATGTATTTATTCATTCAGTATGAAAAAATAACATTTAATTGGGAACCTGGAAAGTTTGACTGTCCTCTTGGCTTTCACCAGTTTCCACAAAGTAAGACCCAAGTCCTTGTTTATGATGTCAAATTCTGCCCAGCACTCAGGACTAAGATACATGTTCTCTAATTATCCTCAGATTAAACAGGAAAACTGGAAAAAAGGCTGTTTAACACTTAAAAAAAAAAAAAACAGTAAAGAGCCAGGGACAAGGGAGGCACCCAAGAATTAATGGGGGTGACCTTAGCTGTGACTCACTACATTGGGGATATGGAACCTGAAGAGGCCACCTCCTGTAGCCAGGCAGGAACCCCAGTGGGACAGTGACATCGATCTGCCCACATAACTTTCAACCCCAAATTCATGCTGTCTGGTAATGCAGGCAATCAGGGCGGAAGCAGATGGAGGGAACGGCCAACCAATAACTGGCCCAACTTGAGACCCAACACCAATCCCTGTGAATGCTACTCTGTTATGCCTACAGACAGGAACATGTTGTCCTCTGGGAGGCTCCACTCAGCAGCTGACTTAGACAGATACAGACACACACAGTCAAACAGTGGATCGAGCTTGGGGACTCTTATGGAAGAATAGGAGGAAGGATTATGGGCCCTGAAGGGATCAGAAACTCCACAGGAAGACCAAGAGAGTCAACTAACCTGGACCCTTGGGACTCCCAGAGTCTGAACCACCAACCAAAGGATATACATGGGTTGGACCTAGGCTTCCCAGCACATGTGCAGCTTGGTCTTCATGTGGCTCCTGAACAACTAGAGCAGGGCCTACCCCAAATGCTGTTGCCTGTCTGGGGGATGTGTTCTGGTAGCTGAACTGCCTTGTCTGGCCTCCGTGGGAGAGGAAGAGCCTAGCCTCACAAAGACTGGTGCAGGGAGGGAAGATGATACCCAGGGGGGCCCCATTGGCCCGGAGGAGAAGGGGAGGGGATAAAGGGGAAGGGTTATGGGGAGGATGATGGGAAGGAAGAAGTGAGTGGGACATAAAGTGAATAAGTTAAAAAACAAAACCAAACTAGACTATGAGGCTTATGAGAAATTTTTCTATAAACCAGGAAAACATCACACAAAGCAAAAAAGTAATTTTCTCAAGTTTATAGAATTAAGGAAAGACTTCTGCCTCAACTATCAGAGAGAGGGGGGGGGGGACCAGGGCCCACTGCTAAGCTCCGCCTATCACACCGACTGTTCACAACCAGCACAGGACATCTTCCGAGGGAGGCATTCCAGATGCATTTAGTCCTGCCTGCCTGAACTTCTTGTTTACTACAGCCTCCATACACAGCTCAGGGCACTTGAACCTTGAACAGGCTTTAACAAGCTTCTGCGTGCTATGTGGATAAGCACACCTTACAGGTCTAGAATTGGAAAATCATCGATTCATTCATTTGTCAGTTTTATAGCAGGGCATACAGCTGGACCAATGGTCAGGATGGTCTTACGTAGTGGGGCCCAGTCACGGGGGCATGGGAGACAACAAACGCCAGGTTTCATTCACCCAGAAAAGCGACTTCTGTGCACTTCTCACGAAGGGACCTTTGTCTGCCAGTGCATCTTAGACTGACTGCCACCCCCACCAGGACATACAATTCCTTTCATTGCTGTGACCAAAGTGCCTGATAAAAACTAGTTCAGGGAGGAAGGATTCCTCTGGGTTCCATGTTTCACAGGCTCAATTCACAGTAGGTTGGTGCCACATGCTTGGGCAGAAGCTGAAGGAGCATGTGACTGAGAAAAGTCTTCATTTCATGTGAAACAGGAAGCAGAGCAAGCAGCAGGAAGGAGAAAGGGGTACTACAGTAAAGACCCCACACTCAATGACCTACTTCTTCCCACTAGGCCTGACCTCCTTTCCACAGCAGCACGAACAGGGCCCAGAGCTGACGGCAGGCTTCTGGGAATGGACAGGGCAAGAGCCGCAAGGACTCCATGTAAAAACTGTAACCCGTCCTTAGGAACACTGCGCAGCAAACAACCTGCATATTTGATTACCATCAGCTCCTAATACTGGGTCCCTCAATGCTCAGTTATTCCATCCTGAGTGTTTAGCAGGAGTCTTATACTGAACATGCTTGTGGGCCTGGGCAACGCACTCCCAGAGTCCTCTGCTCAGCTGAAAATGGACGTGTCACTGACAATGGAGGCATCAGACACACTCTTCGGCTAGAACGCCTGCTCCCAGCATGCTCTAACAAGTGTAGACGTACGTTGTAAGAACGTCCACATCACTCCATCATTTCGAGTCGCTACAATTCAGGGTTTCTTGGTTTTGGACCACATGGTTCTCTGTCGTAGGTTCCATCCTGGGCTCTATAGCAGGGGTAGCCGGATTTCTGGCATTTATCCACTAGAAGACAGCAGTGCTTCTACCTGTGACATTGAGAGTTCTCTCCACACACGGCCAATGATGCTTCTTGGAGTCCGAATGATCTGAGTGTGACAACCACCCTGCTAGAGCATGGCGCTGATGACAGGGTAAGCTCCAGGACCAAATGCCCACCTGACATACAGTGTACGGCACTGACACTGACACAGCACCCCTGAGAAACCACCAGCAAACAGATCAAAGGACTGCAGAAGTCAAGAGGTAGAAAACAAGTTTACTTTTCTCCTTTGTTTGCCCAATGGACTTTGCTAGAAACTTCTCTTTCAGTTCTGCCTTTCTAGAAGCACGCATGGCTGAACTGACACAGTGTGTGTGGTTTATCTTCCCTATCGTGATATAACCAACAGCAACAGTTACTGACTCCTTACTAGGTCTACTCTGCATTTCCACGCACTCACACTTAGTGTAGACATGCCCTTGGATTGGTGCACTGCGAGAGGCGGTATCTTCAGACTCCTGCAGCTTGCCTTGGTCTAGTGGGAAGGCTATGGGGGTGGAGGAGAAGACCAGCGACAAAGACTGACAGCTGAACTTAACGCTCATTAACACTGGAACATAGGCATAGACCTTGGGCAAAAGAAGTGATTTTATCTTCAATGCCAACTACTACTACTACTACTACTACTACTACTACTACTACTACTACTACTACTACACACACTCACACTCATCTAGAAACAGTCTTACAAACTGTAAAGGTTATATATTAATTCATATTCCATGTCAAATGTAAACACCATATGAATCAAGGGAGAATCATATAATGAAAACTTAGGAGTTCTATAAAAACACATGGAGTAGAATGTTTAACAAAACTGTTAAGAAGAGCTCTTCAGGCAATACCTAAAGCTGACAAGTCTTATAATGAGAGATATTTTAGGCCAACTATTCTGCTTCCAGAAATTTATCTTTAGATAAACTTACGTATGTTCATATATATATATATATATATGTGTGTGTGTGTGTGTGTGTGTGTGTCTGTCTGTCTGTCTGTGTGTGTCTGTGTGTGTACATATAATTATACAGTACAACATAAAAAAGCAAAAGGAGCAACTATAAATGTCTGTGATGAAGATTTACTGAGCACACTATGACACTCTGACACCATAGGAAAGTATGTAATGAGGAGAATGGCCCAGAGAGCTCTAAAGGTGCTGATATAAGATAAGATGTTGGGTAAAACAAGTTATGGAAAGACTGTACAATGTCCTTTTGAAGAAAAAAGAAATAAGAAGCTGGACAGAGACTTGTCCTCACTTTTCTACATATACTGCAATTGCGCCTAGGAATCAAAGGGAGAGACTTTACATAGTTCTCTGTGGGAAAGAAGAACTCTGCTGTGTATACTCTGACACTGAAATTACTTCTCAACACACTCCAACCCCAAAAGAATATTGTTCAAAAAGCACATCAAAACACAAGAGCAAGTGTTCTATCTGTTTGAAAACAGAGTTCTTACCTTTCTCTGCAAAATTTGAGTGAATGTAACACAGCAGGCCTTTTCTGACGTAAATTCCACAAGTGTAAGGTGTCATCAGCCAAGGCACTCACAAGGGCTCCCTTGAAAATAAAGTATATTTCATATGTGATCATTTTTATGCTTCCAAATAGCTGCTGAAATAACCCCATAAATTTAAAATCTTTTTATCTACAGATTATAGTTTTAAGAAATATTTGTGTCATCCAAATTCCAAGTGACAAATGGAGAAGAGTTATGTACAAATATGTATCTAATTAATGTTTTCACTTCTTAAGTAACTTACCATCTCATAACACAAAAATATGCTAGGGTCTAGTGGCATGGCTAAAACCTCTAAGATGATTAGATAGCAGACCACAAGTTATTTTATCATTAATATGGATACGGTCTTGACTAAAAACAAAATACAAAGTGACCTCATTTTATTTATGTGAGGCAAATACTAATAGACGCCCTTTACTTAGATCATGACAACAGAATATGACAGTATTCAGCTCTGACCAGCAGAAAACACTGACTAATCAGTCCATCCTATCACTCCTGGGTGAGTGAGGCACAGAGGGGCTCAGTCTTGCCCAAACTCAACGTTGGAGTTTTCAGAGCCAGGACCTCTCCAAGTGCACTTCCATTAAAGCCCCAGAGAAGACTGAGATGCAGTAAAAGAGTAACAATCTGTAGACTACAAAGGGGATTGGTCACATGTCCAAATTTATTATGATGCCTTTGTCCATTGAGCCATCTTACTGGCCTATCTTTCATTCATATTTTGGGACTTATTCTATAGAGCCTAAGAATTTAGGGCAATCAGAATGTTCACAGACTATCCTCAAATTTAAAGAAAGTGGAGCCCTTCTCAGCCGTCTCTATGCCGTGAAATAGAATTTTCTCTAGCTCCTTTCACACTTCGCATTCTCACAGTCAAAGCCAGGACACGTTCAAATGGAAGCTGCTTCCCCAGAAATATGTGGGAACACTTTGTTAACGTACTCTAGTAAATGCTGTGTTTAACACTAGTTCTATACAGGTTTTTTAATGCTATGTAACTTCCAAAACCTTTGAAACAATAGTTAAAATGTAGCATGAGGTAACAAAAATATTTTTATTTTATTTGCAACCTTATTCTGAGAAAACATATTGCATACTTGCGGTGGCACCTTAAAATGAATTATGACTGCATGTGACTCTCAAGAAATTACATTTTTATTCAAATATTTACTTTTAAGTATATGCAAGCAATCTGAAGAACTAGATTGTTCTAATTTGGGGTCTCAGTAGGAGGAATAAACACCAGTCACTAACCTCGTTAATCAGGAACTGGAGTTGAATCACTGCCGCTCCACTGTCATGCTGGCAATAACACTCCACCCCTGGACGACCAAAGCTGCCATCGGCCCCATTAAGGAGTTTGTACCATGTGCATTTTAAAAGGAACTTTTTAGGTTATGTAACCAATAAATATTCTGATGACCTGATATTCAATCCAGGCCACCTAAAGAGGCTGATATACCCAGAGCTTTATTTATTAATAACCACAAGTCTTATAAATTAGTTTTAAAATAAATAGGAAAACTTCTTTCTAGAAAAAAATAAAACATTAAAACGTCATCTTGGAATATTCTTCTCACTACCAATTTTCAATCCCACAGTGTCACTTGTAATCTAAAATATAATCAAAAACTGACCATGTGACCATGCTGCTCAAGGCAACATGAAGATCACAGTGTCCCAGTGTTTCCCGACGTGCATGGATGTGGACTCCAAGACTCTGAACATGCAAAGGCTTACGTTAACTAACAGTCTCCACCAGTGGCCGAGTATGACTGGAAATGCCATATGAATTAACTCCTTCAACTGTCACAATCCAGGAAGAATGTACTATCATCCCCCATGCAAACTAAACAGATAGGAATGGGAAGCATAGGAGATAACTAGTGTGCTCTGTACAACAGAAAGCAGCAGAACACAACGTGCGCATGTGCCATGGCTCCATGGTGGCCACTGTCCTCTCCCCACCTCCTCCTTCCCCTTTTCTCACATGCTTGGGATGAACCTGGGTTTTGTGCATGCTAAGTACATATTCATAGGTCCCATCCCTAGCCCTGTTCTCTGAGATACACTGAATGAAGATTAACGCATAGCAAAACACCCATGCACGTTTCTAGAACTTTCTGTGAGGTACTGTTACATGCGTTATACTTTCATTAGCCTGAAATAAGAACTCAGACCTTTTAACACATTGCTAATCTGCTTTGGGTAGCTAATAAATAATACAAAGTAAAAAAGACAAGCTTTACTCTTCAACAGAGGAATGGATACAGAAAATGTGGTACATCTACACAATGGAATATTATTCAGCTATCAAAAACAATGACTTTATGAAATTCATAGGCAAATGGATGGAACTGGAAAATATCATCCTGAGTGAGGTAACCCAATCACAGAAAAACACACATGGTATGCACTCATTGATAAGGGGCTATTAGCCCAAATGCTTGAATTACCCTAGATGCACAGAACACATGAAACTCAAGAAGAATGACCAAAATGTGAATGCTTCACTCCTTCTTTAAAAGGGGAACAAGAATACCCTTGGCAGGATGGATGAAGCAAAGAAGTGCAGGCCGACAGGAGCCGGATGTATATCTCTCCCGAGAGACACAGCCAGAATACAGCAAATACAGAGGCGTATGCCATCATTAAACCACTGAACTGAGAATGGGACCCCCATGGAAGGAATCTTAGAAAGGACTGAAAGAGCTTGAAGGGGCTTGAGACCCCATATGAACAACAATGCCAACCAACCAGAGCTTCCAGGGACTAAGTCATTACCCAAAGACATGGACTGACCCTGGGCTCCAACCCCATAGGTAGCAATGAATAGCCTACCTAGTAAGAGCACTAGTAGAAGGGGAAGCCCTTGGTCCTGGCAAGACTGAACCCCCAGTGAACGTGGTTGTTGTGGGGAGGGCAGTAATGGGGGGAGGATGGGGGAGGGAAACACCCATAGAGAAGGGGAGGGGAAGGGGTTAGGGGAATGTTGGCCTGGAAATCGGGAAGGGGAATAACAATCGAAATGTAAATAAGAAATACTCAAGTTAATAAAGATGAAAAAAAAAAAAAAAAGACAAGCTTTAAACATTTAGTGAGTTTTAATAACCTCCAGCCCTCTGTATGCAAACTCACAGAGACCATTTTATGTTCTAATAAAATATGCCATGAAGTTCTGCTTAATACAAAACAAATGCATCATGAGTCACATTCTATTTTGTATACCTCTCTTTTCTTGCTATGCATTGACCTCACTTGTGGAAAACAAATGCTCCACCACTGGTCCTTATATCTCTCTAGCACTGACCTTTTTACATTAGTCAAAGACATAGTTCTTTGAGTTTAGGTCTGTTACCTGGAGCACAGAGTAGGTTTTCAGGAGTAAGTACAGCCTTAACTATCCAACTATAAGATTTCTACATGAGCCTTGCCTCTGTGGAACTCTAAAAGATACTAATAATGCGACATGAACGTAGCACTGTTACAAACTTGCCTAGATTCTATAAACCCTGGGCTTCAGTCTCCAATCACACATATACCAGAGATTCTCATTATTTGTTCTTTCAAGCACCGACAGTTCTCTTAATCATCCTGGATAAGATGGAAAATCGAGAAGACTAGCTTTCTGAAATCTTTTTTTTTTTTAAGTTTATTTATTTATGAGTACACTGTAGCTGTCATCAGACACACCAGAAGAGGGCATCAGATCTCATTACAGATGGTTGTGAGCCACCATGTGGTTGCTAGGATTTGAACTCAGTACCTCTGGAAGAGCAGTCAGTGCTCTTAACCACTGAGCCATCTCTTCAGCCCCGAAATCTTCTTAAAGTAGACAGTTTTGATTTTTTTAAAAACAGACCAGTTTTGCAATTCAGATTTTAATAAGTAATGCAATCATATGGATATTTGCCTTATAAAAATGTAAAATATGACAGACAAAAATGTGTAAAAATAAACAAAACTGACTATTAGAAGCAAAGATTATAAAAGCAGCTTTCTTCATTGGGGATGTAGCTTCCTGGCCTTGAAAATTCTCTCCATGGCACCATGGACAGAGGCTGGAGTAGGTCAGTGTCAAACAAAGTAAGTCACTACTGGGCCTTACCAACAGGCTTAAACATTAAAGAATGGATGTGTGTGCATGTGTGTGTGCCTGTGTGTGTGCCTGTGTGTGTGCCTGTGTGTGTGTGTGTGTGTGTGTGTGTGTGTGTGTGTGTGTGTCACATCACATTGACAAAACATAAAATTCAGAGCAAGCAGCTCTGACTGGTAGTCTGTAAGAATTTCAACTCTACTGCAAATTTAGTAAGCCCAGCCTGCCAGAGGCAATGTGTGGGTGGGTAGAGTGGTTAGCATGTGTGGGTGGGCAGAGTGGTTAACTAGCTGATTTACTTTAGGTGCCACAAGACCATCTGAGGCACAAAGAAAACTAAGATTTCATCTTTCACGTCAGTTCATGTACCAGCTCTATCGTCTTCACTATGACCTTCAAAGAATTTTTCAGCCCTCAGCTTCCTAATCTCTAAACTCCACAAAGACCTATGCTGTCTCTGCACACAGAAACACAGTGAGAATTAAAACACACATGGACTCATCAAATAGTCATATTTGTTACACTGGCTAAAACTTGTCAGTGGACAAAACACACTAAAAAAAAAAAAAAAAAAAAAAAAAACAAACTCATCAACTTGAATATATTAGGTCGTAGATTAGAACACCCTAGATACAAATATCTCCACATCCTTCATACCAGTGGCTGTGTACTCAGCTCCTCTTGATGCTGGCATTTCTGAAAGAACATCCTTACCACAAATAATCCACCCTTCTAATAACCATCCACTTGGTTAAATATCTACATCTCTCGTGCCTACACTCACGATCACAAACTATCTGAAATTCAAATTACAAAGCAATCAAAAAACTATACATTGAAAAAAATTTTGAAAATATATTTACTAACTGGAAAAATGTTCATTTATTGTTCTGTACTCTGATATATCAATCATGGAACAAAACTGGCTAGTGATAAATGTTTTCCTTGTGCTGTTGTTCCTTCACACTCTGAATTTCAGTGCATTCTCTTAAAGGGGTATAGACTTCCTAGTCCAGATGCCCTTCTGCACTTGTTCTGCTGCTTCTCTAGCAATAACTAAAATACCTACCTAAGTAGTCATCTTTACCTAACTAGTCATCTTTGCCTAACTAGTCATCTTTACCTAACTAGTCATCTTTGCCAAACTAGTCAGTCATCTTTGCCTAACTAGTCATCTTTACCTAACTAGTCATCTTTACCTAACTAGTCAGTCATCTTTGCCTAACTAGTCATCTTTACCTAACTAGTCATCTTTACCTAACTAGTCATCTTTACCTAACTAGTCATCTTTACTTTTGGAGCAAATCAGTTCCCTGAGGAGCAACACCTGGCACATACTCCTTGCAGTTTGCCTGGCTTTCTTCACCCAGGTGGGTGTCATCATAAGGGGCACACAGTGCTCTGCTAACTTAAATTTTTTTGAATGCAAGCAAACAAAAAACTACAGCTGCTGAGAGTTTGGATTATGGGGGGAAAATCTGCTGAACTAAACCAGTTTACTAAAGATGTTCTAACGTCAGACTGGAAAACAGGAAATATGTTATGCTAAGAAAGGAGTTATGCCTCTATTTCCACAGGAAAAAAACAAAAAACAAAAAACTATGGGATCCTTCCAAATTGATAAAAAAAAAAAAAAATCAGACCTGACAAGGGGAGACATCCTGAAGATCATAGCTACAGACAAGAAGAAAACCAAAAGATCTGTAATGTATATGCTGGTCCCTTTAAATGATCAAGTCTGAAATCAACTAGAACATGTAAATGTCTCCCATCATAACTCAGCCATACAAGGCCAATAAATCTCTGGCTTCAAAAGTCCTCAAGATCCACTCTGCCATCCTTTCATATGGCACAGATGAAGATATACTGCAATTTTTATTATAATCCAAACTAGCTTAAGAAAGACAGATACCTTTTACTTGTTTAAACAGGGAGCAGAAAGGCATCTTTAACTGATCTATGAACGTTGCACATTCCATAGACTATGTTAATACAGAAATATATATTGCCTCTGGAAATTTTATGTGCACAGAAAAAAACAACCAAGAATACAGCTTTGACAAGATTCACCCTGTGGATCCTGACACTTACTGTTCTAGCTTCCTGCCTGATCCTACCTTAGACTCCATCAATTCTGGGTCCTCTAAAGACTTGCTTCCAGGACAACTTCAAAACAGTTAGCTCTTTAGGTCCAACCTCACAGGCTTATTTATCCAATCAGGACTTCACTTAAGCCTGAACTTTCTCAGTACAGAGAATGGACAACAAATGCCACAGTTGGCTTTCCTAAGACTTAACGAGTTTTCCATTGGGGGAAGAGGGGCGCTCAAAAGGAAACTATACCCCCAAATTGGCAGAAGGCGGGGTGGAGAATTTTGGTCACTTATTGGATATTGGAAGGTTGTCACCACTTAAGGGGACTGTTACAAATAGTTATGATCTTGACACAAGGTTAGATTCATTAATTTCTTTTTTTTCTCTTCCCTTTCCTTTTCTTTACTCTTCTTTCTTAAGAGGGAAAAGTTGAGAAGAGAGGAGATATAGAAATATTATAGGAACAATAAGAAAAAAGAGGGATATTACTGATTCTATTCTTAAACCAAAAACTATTTTATAGCCATAATCTTACATTGGTATAGACTTTTGTATTTTGATAAAAAAAAAAATGAGGCTATATTTTGTTATATTGGTACAGAATGTTGTATATTGATATAAATTTAAAGGTTACATTGGTTTAGATTATTAGATATCAATGCAAATTTAAGGTTATTTTTGGCACCATAATATACATATCTTTTAAATTCTTATATGAGGTATTGTTCCTATATAACCCTTAAAGATACAATGTAAAGTTCCACTCCTTTTAATGGCTGCTATTACAAACTATTGTGTATGATTAAGAAATACAAGTTAATAGTCAAACTTGTGATCATGTCAGATACTAGTCTAGATCATCAGAGAAATATGCATTCTGGGTTGAACATACAATGTGTAACTGAAGACAGGCAATGTTAGCTAATTCAGATATGCTATGAATAGACAGATGTCTTCAAAAACCTCAGAGACTCACAGAATCAATTGGCATTTAAAAATGTTTTATTTAATTTAAGGCTTTTTGACATTGAAACACGTCAGCTCCTGGCAACACAGGATTCAACTTGGAAGAAGAAGATGAGCATTAAAGAACCTCCACTTGGAGATGGCTTCACTTGTGGCAAGCAGGCAAAGAAAACACCCTAACTTTATTTGCAGATAGAATGCTGTCCAGAAAGGACAAACAAAACCAGGGACATCAACTGCCAAGCTCTGCCAAGACAGGACAAGTAAGTCCTTCACGACTCCTGCTTCGAGAGCGGCCTGACTGATATCCTGGGCCGGAAGGCTGAAGATGATGCTCCAGTGTTTTAGAGAATATGGCACTGTCCAGGCTGTCAGCTGTCTCTCTCATTTCTCTAATTTTCTGAAGCTGCATCCCTGCACTTCCTGCATACTCAGGTAATATTTATTCCCTTAAGGTCTGTAATGGATTGAAGACTAGATAGTCATAGTCTTACTATGAGCTTAAGTTGTTTAGGATTTAAGAAGATGTTCTTGGTCTAAGAAGATATTTTTTAGGATGGTAACACAAGCTAAGATACAAACTGATTTGTACAGAACTCTAAACTCACCAAGATAGGATAGATGATAGAATACTTTATCTAAGGTGTCAAACATAAAATGACTAGACATTACAAATGTAACTCTTACCTAAGAGTTTTTATATTTGTTTCACAATGGTTCCTATTGTATGTTCTTTATTATTATAAGAGCCTTTTTATTTAGACAAAAAGGGGGAAATGTGGTGGGTTGGTCTGATGCTGTTTGTATTGTAATGCTTTAGTTTTTTGTTGTTGTTGTTGTTGTTGCTGTTTCAGAGCTGGGGACCAAACCCAGGGCCTTGTGCTTGCTAGGCAAGCGCTCTACCACTGAGCTAAATCCCCAACCTCTTTTAAAGATTTATTTATTTATTTATTTAATATCAGTATGCTGTAGCTGTCAGACACACCAGAAGAGGGCATCAGATCCCATTACAGATGGTTGTGAGCCACCATGTGGTTGCTGGGATTTGAACTCAGGACCTCTGGAAGAGCAGTCGGTGCTCTTAATGCTGAGCCATTTCTCCAGCCCCATGCTTTAGTATTTATACTGGTTCTCTAGATGTGGATGACTCTGATACCAAGTGATAGTATATGAACCTTCTCCCCAATTTAACTGGTCAACAAAAAAATAGAACCTGTGATTGGGCAATAGAGGGAGAAAGGTGGGACTTGAGGACCAAGTTAGGGGATTGCAGGTAGAGGAGGAAGAGGAAGAGGAGGAAGAAGGAGACAGAGTAGAGGAGGCTGCATGAGAGGAGACGGACCAGGAGCATGTGGGCAGGAGGAACAGCAGTAATAAAGGACTCTATAGCTGAGGAACAAGTTGGAACAGCTCCAAGCCTGCCCAAGCTAGGCTTATGGTTGTAAACCAGATAACTGATTGTGTGTCTTTATAAGCGCTGGCTAGAATAATAAGTTCATTATACAGACACATTCATAGGAGGGCAGAGAGCAAAGCTGAAACACGCAATTGAGTCTTTCAAAGATCCTCGGTTACACAATGGGGGGAAAGTAAAGAATTAAACATAGAAAAATATAGTGAAAGTAGGATTTAATGAGGAATAAAAGGAAGTGGTATATGAGATGGATACACAGAAACGAAACTTGGAGCTAGTAAGAGCTTAACTTTTTGCTATTTTTGAGTATGGAATATAGGACCATATACATGGCACAAAGGTCACTCTATCTACTGCTGATCCACGTCCCTAACACAGAAGGTTATAAGGACTGATGAGCAGAACAGAATATCAGGAAGACTGGGGGGATGGATCTAGGATAAAACACTCACAGAATAAACACGAGGACCAGAGTTTGGCTCTCAAAGCCCATGCAAAAGCTAGAGATTTGTGTGCTGTAATCCTGACACTCAGAATACAGAGACAGGGTCGCTGGGGTGAAGTGGCTAGCTAGGCTAACTCAATCAGGGAGCTCTAGGTTCTTCCAAAGCCCCTGCCTTACTTAATAAAGAAAGTGGAGAGTGGTGGGGAAAACCAGCCAACATCGACATTGTTTAATGATACACACTCAGCATGCACATATCCACATAATAGACACACACACACACACACACACACACACACACACACACACACACACAGAGCAAAACTCATAACTAGTAAAGCATTTTACTTATTGTACTACATATCTATTTCAAACTTAGCCTGAAGTTCACCTCCTAAATGACTTTCATTGTTACTGTGACTGGGAGGTGAAGGGGTGGAAAGAGTAGAAAGGGAGGGACAAAAGAGGAATTTAGAGATAACTAGGTCCCTCATCCTCCCAACTGTGATACGGGGAACATTCCTACGTGCAAACAACAGTACCTGAGGTCAACCATTTTCACAAATCAAGAATATGCAAGTATGAGTTTAAATAACTTTCCCAGACTCACAGCAAGTTGGCAAAGAAGCTGAGACTTGACTTAAGACATTTAATCTCAGAGCTTATAGGTTAAACCGTCAAGCTCTGTTACACTAGAGAGTATATTACTACGGGTAATTTGCACTCATAAATCTCGATTCCTACTTCATTGTTAAGTCATCTTACAATTGAAGAATAAACATAGAAGAAGCATACAGTCCATATTTAATCTATGGATATTTGATAACTCCAGAATGGTCTAAATAAATATGGCTGGGTCACGTGTAACTTTTAGCAGCAAGTAAATATAATAGACCTATTAGGTGGTCCTAAAGCTTAGACACCGAATACCCAAGCCCCAGACCCATGTCGAAGTGCTCCTGGGAAGTGTAAAGATGACGGAGTGGTGAGCCCAGGTAAGGTCGGGGTCACTAATGGACTTTGTAACGTAGGCTGTCGGACTCGGGCCTGTTATCCTCTTCTTCCTGGCTCATCAGGTGAGAATGTGGCTTAGCTACCCACCCTCTACTGCTGCAGCCCAGTGCCCTCACAGAAGCCCCCAAAACAAGGCCAACTAACCTTGAACTAGAAAACTTGGAGCTACAAGGACCTTTTCTAAGTAGTAATCTCGTCATAGAATGTAGAAAAGAATATGCTGATTGAAAGGATAAAATCCTAGATTCTAAAGAACATTAGCTCATGGGTTACATTAAATATTAGTTTACTAAAGAAGTAATGTGACACAGGACCTTAGACAGGAACCTGGAATTCTATACCATAATTCTATAATAATTTTGAGATAAATTCTTCACAAACATCTAAAGTGATGAGAAAACACTTTCTTCTAGAAATATATAAGAAGAGCAGGACTGGCTAAACTAAACAGAAGGACGGGACTAGCACTGTGGACCTGTCCTGTGTGCCAAGTGCACATCTGAGTATAGTACGCCAGGGGTCCTGGGGTCAACCTTCAGCACAGAGATTAGGGAGAAAGGATAACAGAGAAGGGAGAAAGAAAGGATACCTTATCTTGAAAAGATCTGACTAATAAATTCACTGCCTCCGTGTATTAAAAGAAAGAAGCCACATGATCAGTTCAACAGGCACAGGAAGGGTGAGAGAAGCCACTGTGCTTTCATGGCCAGTCACCCCACAGTGGCAGTAGAGCGAACCGTCATCATGACAGGGCATCACGAAAATCTCAAAGAGCATCATATGCAATAGTAAAGGACTCTACACCTTACCAAGAGCATCAGTAAGTAGGATGTCCATGCTTCTTCAGTGTGGTCTAGAATGTTCTAACCAGGGTAAAGGGGCTACTACTACTAATAGTAGTAGTAATAGTAGAAGTAGTAGTAGTAGTAATAACAATAAATGTAAAATATATAAGTAGAATAGAATGAAAATTATCCCTATTCAAGGATGATATATTATATATGTTAAAAATTGTTAAACATTCACCAAAATAGCATTTCTAAAACAAGTAAACAAGCAAGGTAGGACTGTACTGTCACACAGATACAGCTATTTATACACACAACACACTCACACAGGTACAACTCTTTATATACACAACACCCTGTCACACAGGTACAACTCTTTATACACACAACACACTGTCACACAGGTACAACTATTTATACACACAACACTCTGTCACACAGGTACAACCACTTATACACACAACACTCTGTCACACAGGTACAACTATTTATACACACAACACACTGTCACACAGGTACAACTATTTATACACACAACACACTGACAATACATAAAAAAGTATCCTTCTCAATACTTGCAACAAACAATCTAAGAGTCCTGTTATAATAATCGCAGGGACTGGAGCACAGCGCATTAGTAGAGCTGGTCACTAGCACACACAAGGCCCCAAGTTCTCTGCCCAGTATTCTTTTTATGTTAACACAAGGGATAAAATGAGTACAAATAAACTGCCCAAACAAAAGCAAGTCTTATTATATAAGAAAGTCTATAGAGTCTTGCAGAAGGAAAACCTAAATAAATGGAGACATCTCATATTCATGGAACAGATGAATCATTCTAAACAGAGGGCACACCATTTCTACAGAATTTCAACTGTTGGCAAAAATAAACTGATAATCTAATCCTAAAACTCCTATGTAAATTCCAGGGACCCAGGATAAACAAATAATCAAAAATAAAACTGGAATGTTCAGACGTCTAGCCTTCACAGTGCAGTCAGTGTTAACACAGTGTGACACTTGGCCAGGACACTTTACAGAGGCCTACAGGTGCCTGGATGTAAGAGTGGCACTTCTGAAACCACTGTGCTGATGAATGCTGGTCAGGGTGTGGAGAAAAGAAAACCCTTATAACTGACGATCATTAGAGAAAAAGCATGGAGGCTCCTTCAAAGCTTAAAAATAGAACTGCCACTTGATCTAGTAATCCTACTACTAGGTGGGTGTAGGCTGTGTGAGCTCTCTCTCTCTCTCTCTCTCTCTCTCTCTCTCTCTCTCTCTCTCTGTGTGTGTGTGAGTGCGCGCGCGCGCGCGCACACTCGTGTGTGGTGTATATGTGACGGGGGTGTGCATGTGCATGTGTACACAAGAGAGAGAAAAAGAAATATCAAAGAAACACCTGCACTCCTGTGTCTGCTATAGCACTACTGAAATAATCAAGAAACAGAAAATGCATACACAGAATGGAATACTATTAAACATAAATAGAGTAAACATATATGAAATTGAAGATCATGGGAAGTAAGCAAGGCACAGAACTTCCAGGATCTTGATCATGTAATCACATATAACTTCAGATTTGAAAAGTATTTATCTAAGGTTGGAGAGAGTAGCAGGGAAGGGAGCTGAGGGAAGGCTGACACCTAGTGACCACCAAGGGACATCACTTTGCTAGTGGGTTTGCCTGGCTGCTCTATTCTGTTTCAGTCAGTCTCTTCCCCACTTCCTTCCCCACTCTCTCTCCCTCCCCACACTATGTGTGAGCGTGTGCATGTACATGTGTATGTGACCGAGAGAGAATGTCTGTCTCCCTCTCTCTCTCTCTCTCTCTCTCTCTCTCTCTCTCTCTCTCTCTCTCTCTCTCTCTCTGTGTGTGTGTGTGTGTGTGTGTGTGTCTATGCCAACCCTGTGACTGTTTTTCTGTCTATACCCATGCAGTATCCTAAATCCAACACTTCTTCTGTCTAAGTTAAGGTTAGATATAAGAAGCCTCAGTGTGCTCTAACATGGTAGGCTAACTAAAGATGATGATTATGTGAATCTCAAGAAGCTAGAAGAACTCAAAATGTTTTTGTCATTTAAAAAATGTACAAAAAATAGATAAGATCAATGAGTAAAGACTATATAACCTATCCATGTCAAGTGAGGAGGGGCAATCTCAGCCCTTTTTGGTCCAAACCATTGCTCAATTGTAGAATCACAAATGAATACTATTAAGACTGCAAAACAGACTCTATCTATCTATCTATCTATCTATCTATCTATCTATCTATCTATCTACCTATCTATCTATCTATCTATCTATCTATCTATCTATCTATCTATCTATCTATCTATCTAATGATTAGCAAACAAGCACAAAAGCAACAGTTGAAGAACAGTGGCCCATAATCCTAGCACTTCAGAGTCTACATACTGGAAGCTTCCAAAGACAGAAGCAGTGCTGAAAGGTGTCCACAGCCACAACATAAAGAAGGTCCACATGTCCCCCACCTTCCGTCAGCCCGAGAACCCACAGCCCTGAACCCTGTAGCCCAAATAGCCCCACCAGAGCACACCAGGAGAAACAAGCTTGACCACTCCACCCTCGGCAATCAAATCCGTCTGATCATGAGTCAGTCATGAAGAAGACAGAGGCAGTAGTTCACTTGTGTTCGCTGTGGGTGTCAATGCCAGCAAGCACCAGATCAAACAGGCTCTAAAAAGAACTGTAACAAAATCAATACCTTGTTCAGTTGGCTCCTGATTATGATGCTCTAGATGTTACCAACAAAACTGGGATCTTCCAAACTGAGTCCAGATGGCTAATTCTAAATACACATTTTTGCACTATTAAAAAAATAAAAAATAAAAGCCACTACCTTTACATATTCTTCATACAGAAATGCACTGTGACAATTTTAAAAGCACACTGGAAAGCTAGCTAACTACTCTGCGGCAGAGAAGTCATGATGAGTGCAGGAACACCTACAACCATGTCTTTCCAAACCCTGCAGAGTCCTTAACCACGCTCTACACAACTGTGGCCTTACACCTACAGATAAATGTGGTCCTCACCCCTCATCAAGGAAACTCTTCCCAGGGAACACTGCAGAAGAGGGACTGTAAGAGACAAAGGATTGGGGAGTTTGCTCTGAGAGTGTCTCCTAGTGATATCAGGGGCTATACCCATGGACTCTCCCCAATAGAGTCACATGATCTGAACAAGAACGACACAGGGAAGATGCCAGACTGGATGAAGAAAAGCCCACAAGCCTTCGACCCTCTCCAACTGAAGGAGGCCAGAGACATGAGAGATGGTCTTCCCCGAGGGAAACGCACAGAACTGGGTGTCTAGTGCCAAATGCCCAGTCCTGACAACATACATAACACTAACATTATACAGACTGAACAGGCTATTTTTAGGAATGTGTGTGTGTGTGTGTGTGTGTGTGTGTGTGTGTGTGTGTGTGTGTGTGTGTTGATGAAAACAGCCTTGAGTTTCAAGAAAAGCAGGGAGGGGTATATAGAAGTGTTTGGAGGGAAGCAAGGGGAAAATTAAATTATACTGCAATTATACATTTAAAAAAAAAACAAAAGAAAACAACAAAAACATGCTTAGCACCAAGGCTGGAGATGTAGCTTAGTGATAAAGAGCAACAGCTGCTCCAGAACGGGACCCAGGCTCACTCCCCAGTGCCCCAGTCAGGTATGTGGCTCATAACAGCCCACGACTTCTGCTTGAGAGGACCCAGTGCTCTTTTCAGGTCTGTATGGCTACACACACATGCACGCGCACAGACACACGCACACATGCACACGCACACACACACGTGCACACACACACACACACATACACACATGCACACACACACCTTAAAATTATTTTAAGTATAAATGACAGAACTCAATTTTGAAGAGAGTTGAAGAAAAGATATTGAATTTGTGGCTTCTAATTTTAAAGATGTATGGCTTGAAGGCCCTGTGTTCAGGAAAATCTGTCCCCCAAGATGTCCATTGTAGAAAAACAAGCCACAATACACACAGTTTGCTTCTTCTCAACTTTTACAATTGAAGGGAAGTGTATAGCAGAACCGTATGTGTGACTGGAGTTAGAAACCTGGAGTCTCTGCAAGAAGAGTGGTGGTGAGTGCTCTCGTTTGGGAATACCAGGGTCTATGCACAAGGGAGCCATACACTCTGGATAGAGCAAAACCACAGCCAACTGCACTGTAGCTACTGACACTGACAAGAGTCAAGACCCATGGCATGCTGGACACGAAGGAGAGAAGCAGCAGCAAAGCCTCTAGCAATGCAGGAAGTGTGTAGGTCCTAGTGGGAGTGATAAACCAAGATGAAGGGAAGCTCATGAAGGCAGCCAGGTGACCAGGATGGCACGGCTTCATCTGAGAAGGCCAGGCCGCGGGCAGCCAAGTGCACCCGGGCCATCAGAGCCCACCCACACCACTGATTTAGTTTCTCTTAAGCCTGTTCTCACGCAGCACCCTGGTTTGCCTCATTATACCCGACAGTCAGCCCCTGGCTCCTCTACCAGCAAAGCTCAACTCGTGCCTTTCCCATAGCCACAGGAGCCTCCCATGCACATGGCATGCACACCAAGAACAACAAACAACTCATGCGACTCTCTTCCTTATCCACAAACAACCCCGTTTCTTCCCAATTCTAGCTCTCCCACCCCATTTCCAACTCTGAGGTTATGGGCATATTAAATGATAAAAGGTTAACTGAGGTAAAGAACAAACATTTGTCTCCATATTTTCCTATACTATAGCACTGTGTTTAGGGAATAAACACGTGGCAACCCACAGAACAATACTCCTTAACCCATTCAATGTTTCCTATTTGAGAACTTCAACAGGCAAATTACAGTCTTCATCCTCAGAGGTCTTAAGGTACAGCAATAGAAGCATAAAGACAATACAGCAATTAGGTCCACAGACACTGCCAAAGAGAGTTAAGTGGATAATACTGCTTGAGAAGAACAAATCCCACTCATTCAAGACTACAGCCTCCAACTCCAACTGTGCCTGCACTGTTCTTCTGCTCCCCTTACTGATTCTATAGCAACGCTGAATCCTGTGTCCTAGGTACTTCCTCATTTCCTTCTTTTGGGACTGTCATAAAGTTTCTATTGTTCTGATGAAACACCATGACCAAAATGCAAGCTGGGAAGGAAGGGCTTGGCTTAGACTTCTACATCAATGTTCATTACCAGGAAGTCAGGACAGGAACTCAAACAGGGCAGGAACCTGGGGCAAAGCATGTGGGAGTGCTGCACACTGGCTCCTCTTGGCTTGCTCAGCCTGCTTTCCTCTAGAATCCAGGACCACCAGGCCAGGGATAGCCCCATCTGCAATGAGCTGGGTCTTCCCTCATAAATCACTAATCGAGAACATGCCTTAGAGGCTGGACTAGATCTTACAGAGGTGCTTTTCCTCTCTCAAATGACTTCAGCTCTGTCAAGCGCCATAAAACAATGCAGCACAGAAACTATCTGTAACTTCTGTTTGAAGCCATTCTGGCCTAGGGAGCCAGTAGGCCACAACAAGCTCCTTTCTATATTCCCAGAGCTGAAAAAGAACATGGACACAGTAGATACTCAATAAGTATGTGACCAAATGAGCTTTTCCAAAATGAGAAGCATGTTCACATCTAGACATATCATTGTTGGTCCAATGTTACTTCTTACATAGAAAGTATAGACTAGTATGAAGATAGTCTACTCTTGCCTTTATGATGAGACTGGGCTAAGGTGTAATGCAGCTATTAAATTTTCATGAATCAACAGGTCTAGCCCATTCAGTTTACCTTCTTCGTTAGTTTCCTTTCCTGTCACTGTGATAAAATACCCTGACAAACAATTTATGGGGGGAAGGATTTGGCTCACATTTTCAAGTTCTAGTCCATCACTGTTGTAAGGTCAAGGTAGCAGGAACGTGAAGCAGCTGGTCACAGGGTATTCACAGTAGGAACAGTGTGAATGAGTACATACATGCTAGCCCTCAGGCTGCTTCCCCCACTCTTGTGTAATCTAGGATGTCCTGCCTAGGGAATGGTGCCACCAACAGGAGGCAGGTCCTTTCATATCAGTTAACATAACCAAGATATTCCCCATAAGCTAAACTTTAAGCTGAACTACACAAGCCCTTTCCAGACCATCTTAAATTGTGTCAAGCTTATAAATAAAGCTATCACACCTTCCAACTATTTGTTGGGCTGCTTTAGCAGCTTATTCTAGTTTCTGGAATTTAGACTGTACTATTAGCAAGATGGAATCAACAGTGGTAAAGAACAGGCAAGACAGACAGACAGACAGACAGGCACGCGCGCGCGCGCACACAGACACACACACACACACACACACACACACACAGCTCTTGGGCAGGTTTTCCATGTGACAGACCTCTGTGTGTTAGAAAAATGCCTGACCTGTTACTAGTAAACAATGTTTCAGACAGAATGCTTTAAGAACAAGACTGGTATGCAAGTAGTAAGTTATTAATGACTTAAAGATTATAACTTCTCTGAGCACTTGTTCATCAATGACTGGTGGTTAAGAAAAAGGAGAGGGAACGCTATTATTCTGACCTCTACCACAGTGAAAATCAATGTTGAACATTAGACCAGAAGGTCAGAGTGCACATGAATCAGAGCAAAATCTCCATGGCTCTCACATCCTCAGCATTTCTGAAAAAGCAAATTCTCACCTGACAAAGCTTGAAAATGAATATAATAATGATTATATCTTTTACAAGTTCTTACCTACCCCAACAAAATCCCCTGCATTCTATATTTTGTCACATAATATTACCTAAAAGTAGTTTTTGAGCAGATATTGTTTCCAAAGCAAGGAAGGATTTTAAGGGCAATTTGCTGCCTCCTGCCATCATAGTACAGCTAAATACCATCACATGTTTGTTTGACTGATTTTTACTTATTCACTTTACATCCTGCTCACTGTCCCCCTCCCAATCACCCCTTCCCCAGTCCTTCCCTAACCTCCTCCCCTTCTCCTCTGAGCAGGTAGAGACCCCCTGTATATCACCCCAACCCTGACACTTCAAGTCTCGGCGGGACTAGGCACTTCCTTTCCCACTGAGGTCAGACAAGGCAGCCAATCTGGAAAAACATATCCCAAGTACAGGCAACAGCTTCTGGGACAGCCCCTGCTCAAGTTGTTCGGGACCCATGTGAAGACTGAGCTGCACATGTGCTACATCTGCACCACATGATTATTTGTAAGAAACATACATCCCAGTAAGATGGATCATGCCTATAATTCTAGCCCTTGAGGGACTGAGGCAGGAGGACCAGGTGCTCAGTGTCAGGCAAGCTATTCAGTAAGCTCAGGGCAAGTTACATTATGGCCCTGTCTCAACACCTACCAGTGAGTACAAGTGTACTTGCCCATGGTACTGCACTTATGGTGGTTATGCAACTGTGATTGGCCATGCTGCCCTCACTTTTGGAGCGCAAACTCCTTGTTCTGGAAGCTCTTCTGGTGCTGCGACTCTGCTACCTTAGGACTGGGCCAGTGTCGGCGAGAGCTAGTTTTAATGGCAGAAATCTTACAGATGTTACATGGGACTACTTTTCCAATAGCTACACCAAAGTTCCTTTAGGTGTGGTCTTCACAGTGTGATTGAAGCCTCTGTGAAGAGGGTGAACTTTAGGGTAGGTCCAGTATGCTCATTTTTACTTTGTATAAACATAAAGAAGCATAAAGAGCTTTGCTGTTGTTTTAACTACAATTCCATATTGCTGTGAAGGATAAAAAGAAAATTAACATGTAAAAAAGACATTATGTCACACATTTCTTTTTACTAAAGATAATAAAATCTGTTAAAATGTGATGTCTCAAGGCAGCTGTAGTGAAGAACTGAACAATGCTAGCAGCACATTGTTAGGCCGAGAGGACAGCTGCTCTCAGTGTGAGGCCAGCCTGGTCTGTACAGTAAATACCAGGCCAGCAAGTGCTACATAGTAAGTCTCTGGATGGATGGACGGACAGACAGGCAGAATATTTAAACAATAAGGCTGACATTTCTTTAAGCAGAAGTTTAGGGTGCGGGGCACAGGACATTTGACAACACAGATGGGGATGCAGACTGATCTGAGAGGCCAACAGTGTATCGGTGCTGGAGTCTTGTCACTTGTGAAAGGACACTGGCATTCGGATGACCATGATGACCTGCAGATTTAGGGCTATGCTTTTCAACCGCATTATTAAAATGTGAGATCCTTTTCTACCGCTGGCTTCATATCTACAGATAAACCTCCAGGAAGAGGAAAAGGCACAGCTCAAAGTCAGAATGCCCGTCTCTGCCAGCAGGGGTGCTCTGCAGACAGCGGCACCCCAGCACCCCAGCACAGTGTCTCCTCACGCACTTGGTGTGAGTGCTTTCGAATGACACCCTCTCCAAGCAGACAGCAATGACTATGGCTCTTATCTGCCATCTGCTCACTCTGACTACTACTGTCCATATGGCCAGTCACTTAATCCAGGATTTCTCTATTCTGATTCTGAATCAAAAGCAGCCACGAGATTAACAAAAATAACAGCAACAGCAACAACAACAACAACAAAGAAACCTGCAGATGTTATGCTCCTTGCCACACTTGGGGAATCAGAATCTCAAGTGTTGTTCCCTCTCTGTAAATGATTTTAACATATAACACTGTCCTTAAATGATTTGTAGGAGACATCAATTTCTAAATATTATCTTCCAACTACTATGAATTCCCTCAAGAATGTCTCCATAGTTACCACTTCCAAGACCTGTAGTTATTTGCTACTCCTGTGTGACTTCTCATTATCTAGAAGAAATATGCTCCCAACAATGGTGTGAGAAACAGGGCATGGTGGTGCCTGCCTTTAGTCCCAGCGCTCAGGAGGGAGCAGAGGCAGGCAGGTCTCTGTGAGCTCCTGGACAGCTAGGACTGCTTCACAGAGAAACTCCGTCTCAACAAAGCAAAATGAAAAGGAATGAAGGCAGTGGTGTAAGGACTCTTTACCAAAGAACAGTGCATGCCTCATTTCATTTTCTATACAAAAAATGTCCAGGGGAAAGTCTCTGCCAAGCAACAATTTATACTTTTGCAGTCTTAACCTGTACTTCATACTTTTCCTTTACTTGGCAAGTGTCAGTTTAAAAACCACTTTTTTGAAATCCTGATAGCTCAGGAGACCGCCACTTCTGCCTACATTCCTGGCCAAAGAGGAACCTGCCTAGTGGCCTCTGGATATAGGAATATAAGAGCAGTCAGCAGCAGGAACCTGCTGGTTTCTGCCTGTGCTCGGAACTGAACTGAACTGGTCCTACAGCTCCCTGAACTCAAATCCCATGGAAAAGAGAGCTAGATTATCAGAAGTGCAGACAATCCTGAGAGCTCAGAGGAGCCAACTACTTCTGCCCACATTCCTGACCCAAGAAGAACCCACCTAGTGCCTCTCTGCCTTCTGGGGACAGGGACCCTAGGAGCATTCAGGGGCAGGACCCTTCGGGTTTCTGCCTGTGCCTAGAGCGGAAAGCTAGTCTTCAGGAGTGACTACACACCTGAGATCAGAGTTAAGACCAACTCTCCTGAACAAAGCAACCCACCTGGTGGCTTTAAGTCACACAAACCCAGGAGCACCTCTCTGTTCCCAGATCCAGCTGAAAGAAACCAGTTCCACAGGAGTGCTGACACACAGGCCTACAGGAGGGTGGAGCCACTGTCAGACACAGCAAAACAAGTTAACACCAGAGACAAATTGATGACTGATGACGAGAAGCAATAGCAAGAACCTAAGCAACAGAAACCAAGACTACTTGGCATCATCAGAGCCCAGTTCTCCCACCAAAGCAAATACAGAATATCCAAACACATCAGAAAAGAAAGATTTAGATTTAAAAATCACATCTCATGATAATGATGAAGACTTTAAGAAGGACATAAATAATTCCCTTAAAGAAATATAAGACAACACAGGTAAACAAGTAGAAGCCCTTAAAGAGGAGACACAAAAATCCCTTAAAAGAATTACAGGAAAACACAACCAAACAGGTGAAAGAATTGAACTTAATATTGTTAATAGAAACAATAAGGAAAGCACAAAGGGAGACAACTCTGGAGACAGAAAACCTAGGAAAGAGATCAGGAGTCATAGATGAAGCATTACCAACGGAATACAAGAGCTAGAAGAGAGAATCCCAGGGGCAGAAGATACCATCAACACAACCATCAAAATAATGTAAAACTCAAAAAGCTCCTAGCCCAAAACATCCATGAAATCCAAGACCCAGTGAGAAGATCAAACCTAAGGATAATAGGTATAAAAGAGAGTGAAGATTCCCAACTTAAAGGGCCAGTAAATACCTTTAACGAAATTATAGAAAGAAAAAAAACTTCCCTAAAATAAAAAAAGAGATGCCTATAAACATACAAGAAGCCAACAGAACTCCAAATAGATTGGACCAGGAGAGAAATTCCTCCCATTATACAATAGTTAAAGCACCAAATGCACAAAACAAAGAAAGAATATTAAAACCAGTAAGGAAAAAAAGGTCAAGAAACATATAAAGGCAGAACTATCAGAATTATGGCAGACTTTTCACCAGAGACTATGAAGCCAGAAGATCCTAGGCAAATGTCATACAAACCCTAAGAGGACACAAATGCCAGCCCAGGTTACTGTATCCAGCAAAACTCTCAATTAACATAGACGGAGAAACCAAGATATTCCATGACAAAACCAAATCAAGACAATATCTCTCTACAAATCCAGCCCTACAAAGGATAATAGATGGAAAACAAGGAGGGAACCTACACCTTAGAAAAAGCAAGAAAGAAATCTCCTTGCAAGGAAAAAAAAGAAGAGAGACACACAACCATGAGTCCACTTCTAACAACAAAAATAACAGGAAGCAACAATCACTATTTTTTAATATCTCTTAACAACAATGGACTCAATTCCCCAATAAAAAGACATAGACTAACAGACTGGATAAATAAAGAGAACACAGCATTTTGCTCTCTACAGTAAAAACACCTCAGAGACAAAGACAGACACTATCTCAGAGTAAAAGCCTGGAAAAACTATCATCCTGAGTGAGGTAACCCAATCACAGAAAAACACACATGGTATGCACTCATTGATAAGTGGCTATTAGCCCAAATGCTTGAATTACCCTAGATGCCTAGAACACATGAAACTCAAGACAGATGATCAAAATGTGAATGCTTCACTCCTTCTTTAAAAGGGGAACAAGAATACCCTTGGCAGGGAATAGAGAGGCAAAGATTAAAACAGAGGCAGAAGGAACATCCATTCAGAGCCTGCCCCACATGTGGCCCATACATATACAGCCACCCAATTAGACAAGATGGATGAAGCAAAGAAGTGCAGGCCGACAGGAGACGGATGTAGATCTCTCCTGAGAGACACAGCCAGAATACAGCAACTACAGAGGCGAATGCCAGCAGCAAACCACTGAACTGAGAACAGGACCCCCGTTGAAGGAATCAGAGAAAGAACTGGAAAGCTTGAAGGGGCTCGAGACCCCATATGAACAACAATGCCAAGCAACCAGAGTTTCCAGGGACTAAGCCACTACCTAAAGACTATACATGGACTGACCCTGGACTCTGACCTCATAGGTAGCAATGAATATCCTAGTAAGACCACCAGTGTAAGGGGAAGCCCTGGGTCCTGCTAAGACGGAACCCCCAGGGAACGTGATTGTGGGGGGGAGGGGGGCAATGGGGGGGGGGATGGGGAGGGGAACACCCATAAAGAAGGGGAGGGGGAGGGGTTAGGGGGATGTTGGCCCGTAAACCGGGAAAGGGAATAACACTCGAAATGTAAATAAGAAATACTCAAGTTAAAAAAAAAAAAAAAACAAAACAAAAAAAAAAAACAACTTTTGAATAAAAAAAAAACCTTTTGAATAAAAAAAAAAAAGCAGCAAGCTGGAGTAGCCATTGTAATATCAAATAAAATCGACTTTCAACCAAAAATCATCAAAAAAGATAAGGAAGGACACTTCATATTCATCAAAGGAAAAATCCACCAAGATGAACTCTCAATCCTAAATATCTATGCCCCAAATACAAGGGCACCTACATACGTAAAAGAAACCTTACTAAAGCTCAAAGCACACATTACACCTCACACAATAATAGTAGGAGATTTCAACATCCCATTCTCATAAATGGACAGGTCATTGAAACAGAAATTAAACAGAGGCATAGAGAGACTAACAGAAGTTATGAATCAAATGGACATAACAGATATTTATAGAACATTCCATCCTAAAACAAAAGGATATATCTTCTTCTTACCACCTCATGGTACCTTCTCCAAAATTGACCATATAATCAGTCATAAAACAGCTTCAACAGATACAGGAAGATAGAAATAATCCCATGCATCCTATCAGATCACCACGCACTAAAACTGGTCTTCAATAACAACAATAAGGAAAGAACGCCCACATATACATGGAAGTTGTACAATGCTCTACTCAATGATAACTTGGTCAAGAAAGAAATAAAGAAAGAAATTAAAGGCTTTTCAGAATTTAATGACAGTGAAGACACAAAATACCCAAACTTATGAGACACAATGAAAGCAATGCTAAGACCAAAAACTCCTAACTCTGAGTGACTCCAAAAAGAAACAGAAGAGAACATACATTAGCCGCTTGACAGCACACCTAAAAACTCTAGAACAAAAAGAAGCAAATACACCCAAGAGGAGTAGAAGGCAGAAAATAATCAAACTCAGGGCTGAAATCAACCAAGTAGAAATGAAAAGAACCAACAAAGAATCAACAAAACCAGGAGCTGGTTCCTTGAGAAAATCAACAAGATAGATAAACCCTTAGCCAGACTAACGAGAGGTCACAGAGAGTGTGTCCAAATTAACAAAATCAGAAATGAAAAGGGAGACATAACTACAGCATCTGAGGAAATTAAAAAATCATCAGATCCTACTACCAAAGCCTAGATTCAACAAAACTTGAAAATCTGGATGAAATGGACGATTTTCTAGACACATACTAGGTACCAAAGTTAAATCAGGACTAGATAAACCATCTAAATGATCCCATAACTCCCAAAGAAATAGAAGCAGTTATTAAAAGTCTCCCAACCAAAAAGAGCCCAGGTCCAGATGGGTTCAGTGCAGAATTCTATCAGACCTTCATAGAAGAACTCACACCAATACTGTCCAAACTATTCCCCAAAATAGAAACAGACAGAGCACTACACAATTCCTTCCATGAAGCAAAAATTACACTTATACCTAAACCACACTAAGATCTAACATAGAAAGAGAACTTCAGACCAATTTCCCTTATGAATAACGACACGAAAATACTCAATAAAATTCTCACAAACCGAATCCAAAAACATATCAAAATGATCATCCATCATGATCAAGTAGGTTTCAACCCAGGGATGCAGGGATGGTTCAATATACAGAAATCCATCAATGTAAACTAACTAAAGGTAAAAACAACATGATCATCTCATTAGATGCTGAGAAAGCATTTGACAAAATTCAACACCCCTCCATGTTAAAAGTTGTGGAAAGAACAGGAATTCATGGCCCATACCTAAACATAGTAAAAGCCATATACAGCAAAACAGTAGCCAACAGTAAACTAAAAGGAGAGAAACTTGAAGCAATCCCACTAAAATCAGGGACTAGACAAGGCTGCCCACTCTCTCCCTACTTATTCACTATAGTACTCAAAGGTCTAGCTAGAGCAATCAGATGACAAAAGGAGGTCAAAGGGATACAAATTGGAAAGGAAGAAGTCAAAATATCACTATTTGCAGATTAAATGATAGTATACTTAAATGATTGCAAAAGTTCCACCAGAGAACTAGTAAGCCTGATAAACAACTTCAGCAAAGGGGCTGGGTTTAAAATTAACTAAAACAAATCAGTAGCCTTCTTCTACTCAAAGGATAAACAGGCTGAGAAAGAAATTAGAGAAATGACACCCTTCACAATAGTCACTAATAACATAAAATATCTTGGTGTGACTCTAACCAAGCAAGTAAAAGATCTGCATGACAAGAACTTCAAGTCTCTGAAGAAAGAAATTGAAGAAGATTGCAGAAGATGGAAAGACTCCCCACCCCATGCTCATGGATTGGCATGATTAATATAGTAAAAATGGCCATTTTGCCAAAAGCAATCTACAGATTCAATGCAATCCCCATCAAAATTCTAACTCAATTCTTCGTAGAGTTAGAAAGAGCAATTTGCAAATTCATTTGGAATAACAAAAAACCCAGGATAGCGAAAGCTATCCTCAACAATAAAAGAACTTCTGGGGGAATCACCATCCCTGACCTCAAGCTCTATTACAGAGCGATAGTGAAAACAAACTGTATGGTATTGGTACAGAGACAGGCAAGTAGATCAATGGAATAGAATTGAAGACCTGGAAATGAACCCACACACCTATGGTCACTTGATCTTTGACAAAGGAGCTAAAACCATTCAGTGTAAAAAAGATAGCATTTTCAGCAAATGGTGCTGGTTCAACTGGAGGTCAACATGTAGAAGAATGCAGATCGATCCATGCTTACCACCCTGTACAAAGCTTAAGTCCAAGTGGATCAAGGACTTCCACATAAAACTAGATACACTCAAACTGATAGAAGAAAAATTGGGGAAGCATCTTGAACACATGGGCACTGGAAAAAATTTCCTGAACAAAACACCATTGGCTTATGCTCTAAGATCAAGAATCAACAAATGGGACCTCATAAAACTGCAAAGCTTCTGTAAGGCAAAGGACACTGTCATTAGGACAAAATGGTAACTAACAGATTGGGAAAAGATCTTTACCAATCCTACAACAGATAGAGGGCTAATATCCAAAACACACAAAGAGCTCAAAGAAGTTTGACTCTAGAGAGCCAAATAAACCTATTAAAAAATGGGGTACAGAGCTAAACAAAGAATTCTCAGCTGAGGAATATGGAATGGCTGAGAAGTACCTAAAGAAATGTTCAACATCCTTAGTCATCAGGCAACTGCAAATCAAAACAACCCTGAGATTCCACCTCACACCAGTCAGAATGGCTAAGATCAAAAACTCAGGTGACAACAAATGCTGGCGAGGATGCAGAGAAAGAGGAACACTCCTCCATTGTTGGTGGGATTGCAAACTGGTACAATGACTCTTGAAATCAGTCTGGAGGTTCCTCAAAAATTGGACATTGCACTATCTGAGGACCCAGCTATACTTCTCCTGGGAATATACTCAAAAGATGCCCCAACATATAACAAAGACACGTGCTCCACTATGTTCATAGCAGCCTTATTCATAATAACCAGAAGCTGGAAAGAACCTAGATGCCCTTCAACAGAGGAATCGATACAGAAAATGTGGTACATCTACACAATGGAGTACTACTCAGCTGTCAAAAACAATGACTTCATGAAATTCATAGGCAAATGGAACTAGAAAATATCATCCTGAGTGAGGTAACTCAATCACAAAAATACACACATGGTATGCACTCACTGATAAGTGGCTATTAAACCAAAAGTTCAAATTACCCAAGATACGATCCACAGACCACATGAAGCTCAACCGAAGTGTGGATGCTCCAGTCCTTCTTAAAAGGGGGAACAAAAATATTCCTAGGAGGGGATATGGAAACAAAGTTTGGAGCAGAGACCTAAAGAATGGCCACTCAAACCCTGCCCTACGTGGGTATATAGCCCATATATATACAGCCACCAAAACTAGATAATATTGATGAAGCTAAGAAGTGCATGCTGACAGGAGCCTGATACAGCTGTCTCCTGAGAGGCGAATGCTAGCAGTAAACTACTGAATTGAGAATGGGGTCCCCATTGGAGGAGTTAGAGAAAGGACTGAAGGAGCTGAAGGGACTTGCAACCCCATAAGAACAACAATACCAACCAACCAGAGCTCCCAGGGACTAAACCACTATCCAAAGAGTACACATGGATGGACCCTTGGCTCCAGCTGCATATGTAGCAGAGGATGGCCTTGTTGGGCACCAATGGAAGGAGAAGCCCTTGGTCCTGACAAGGCTGGACCCCCAGTGTAGAGAATGTCAGTGGGGAGGGGGAACACCCTTATAGAAGAAGGGAAGTAGGATAAGATAGGGAGCTTATGACTGGGAAACCGGGAAAGGGAATAACATTTGAAATGTAAATAAAAAAATCCAATAAAAGAAAAAAATTAAAACATCCCTCTGAATTTAAAAAAAAAAAAACAAACCTTTTTTTTTAAAGTTACTTTCCCACCCGCCCACCTATTAACGATTATTATAGTCACCATTTCTCGTCCAGGACAGAAGGCTTTTTGAGAGCTAACACTGTTAACAAGAAGAAAACCAGCCAGCAAACCATCTTTCGATCTGCTAGAGAAGTGAAGTGAGCTCTAAGACAAACTACTGTTCCAACTTGGACAGACTGGTCACTAGAGAATATCAGGGTACTGGGCAAGCCATGGAGTGCAGGAATGGGCACTGCCATGATATGTGGCTGGAGGGCTACAGTGGACGAGTCTGAAACCCAAGATAACAGACAGTCCAGTAAAGGAGGAGAAGAGAGGGACGCCCCACTTCCACGAATCTACAGTTCAAAGCTGAAGAAGTTCTCATAGTAAACCAGGCAGGATGAATCCCCTTCTGCTCTCAACACACTAAAGAGGCAAGGAAACCACATTTATGACAGAGCAGTTGGTTCTCACGTTGCCTTTCTACGGAATGGCTCTACATCAGCCCTACGTGCTGGGTTCTACCTGAGTCAGCAAGAACACAGGAAGGAAGATGCCAATTTCAGAGAAGCCTTTGAAGCAAAGAAAGAGGAACAGTGAACTGTGGCATAGAAGCGCTAAGCCACAGGGCTGTGGGGAAGAGAGGAGGGACAGGGGAGGACAGGCTCATTCAAAATCAAGAGCCAATCAGAGAATTGCAGATACCTCCCTTTCCCAGCTCCTTAACATCCCATTAATAAGATGTCTCAAGGATTCCTTTCACTCAGTATAGCATACTCACATAGCAAGAAGAATAAGCACAAGAGAACCTGAAAGCCAAAGTCTCAAAGAGACAGAGCAAGTATGAAAACTCAAAAGCATGAGGTGTGTCAGGGTTAAACCAGTCATTTAAGACACCATGACCAAAATGAGAGCAGTTCTAATGTAAGCTTTGTCACAGGTCAGACAACCGATGTCCTATGATGGAATCAAACGTGGACCAGCACATAGTCTACAAGAGTTAAGCCGTGTACCTGTTAGTGAGGAGGAAGGGAACATAAAGGAGCCACATAGGAAAGACAGTGAGGAAAGACCAACGTCACTCATGGTCTGAGTGGTGGACCAGATACCAGGAAGGACACGAACCCTGAATATAAGTAGATCACACAGACCTTCCAAGACTAAACAAAGAGAAAACCAAAACCAAAAACAAAGACAAATCCCTACCTTCCCTACCTCCCAAAACCAACCAAAATGTCACAGAACAAAATCTCAGTGAAGTGTGGAAAATTCAGAATAAAATATTTGTATAATGGAACAGTAAAATGAAAAGAAAAAACCGAGAATTTCCCCTAATTAATGTCACGTGATAAACTACAAATCCGAGAAGCTCAAAAATACAAATAATACAAAAAAAAAAATACAAAAAGCAGAAGAAAACACAAACTAAAAGAAAATCCTTTATCTTGAGTAGGGCAAGGGAGCATCAAGCCTATAATCCCACAACTCTGGACTACACAGTAAAACCTTGTACAGAAATAATACTAACAAAATCTTACCAAAGTACTCTTACATCGTATGTTCAAATTACAGAAAGTTGATGGTGAACACGAAGTAGTTTTATTTATAATGAGGATAAAACTGCAGTTCACTTCTCTGAGACCACTGCACACGAAGAGAAAGAGTACTGAAATAGTCACGGTTGATGGGAAGTGAGGCGAGGTCCACAAACCACCTACATTGTACAAGGACGAGTTAAAGACTCGATCATTTAACACTACTTGTGTGTCTTAAAGAAAAGTTTTAAAGGCTACTTTAAAGAGAAATAAAGAATTAAGCAGGTCAAAAGTTCAAGTTTGTGTAAAGGAAAAACATCAGGGAAGACACAGTAAGATACAAAATTAAAATATCTTACTCTTAATAGATCCAGAAGACGATAACTTGTTCAAAATAACAGCAGCACTGTATGAGATTATTCACGCTCGTTTCTATGGCGAGTGAGTGTCAGCAACGGCAGAAGGGACATAAGAATAACATTCTTTTATCATAAGATACTCATAGGACCTATGAATCAGCAAAAGGAGGACAGAAGGAACAACAGACCTTCCAAACAGAGGAAAAAAGAAAAGGAACTGTGCATTATAGAATATATATAACTGAACCCACAGGAGGATAAAAGAAGAAGGCGAACTATAAAAAACTGAGCAAGCCCTGAGCTGGTGACAACTGAGCTCTCTGCAGACCCAGTGTCACGTGACACTGACGTGCATGGAGCCGCCCACTCTGGGTATTCCACAGTTCTTACTTTAATTTTTCTTGTTTACTCTCAGTTGGTTTCAATCAATGCTGTGCCGCAGCAAAGCTGCCTTTTGAACATTGAACGGCAGGAATAAGGAAGCAGAAGGGGATACTATGCAACCCTTCTCACTGGGAGCAGACAGGCAACTCGGGAAATGCATTCCAAGCAAAAATAAACCAACAAGACATGTCGGGGAGACAGCTCATGTCCTAAGAGATCAAAGAAAGGGAAGCCAGTGTGCATAAATGGTCTTTAAGAAAAAGAGAAAACATGAACAGATATGGTAGATACTGATTCAGTTTTGAACATCCACGATCTAACTGCACCAATTCAAAGGAGCAGAGACTGCCACATGAAGGTAGAAAGGGAAGAAGGGTAACAAAATTCAGCTATGTGTCGTCTACAAAAAATAAAATCTGCTTTACAACCAGAGACATACAGATCAAAGGTAAATGAATGAGGAGAGCTGTAACATTCTATGCGAATTGAAACAAAGTGGGACTGGGTAGATTAGTTTCAGACGCAGAAAAACTCAGACGAATAAAAGTTATGAAGGATCGAATGGGACATTAAAGTAGGTAAAAAGGCCAATCCTTCATGAACCATAGTAATGAGTGTGTATTTAACAATGCAGTAAAAAATATAAGATAAAAGCTGTAAGAACTGTAAAGACGGGAGATGAACCAACTACATATAGCAACTGAAGACTTGTAATACATTTCTATCAGAAACAGACCACGCAGGGCTAGGTGATCGCTCAGTCAATAAAGTACTCTCACTGCCCCAGTTCTCAAGGAGGAGAAAGCCAGCATAATGGAAGTAGGGACAGGCAGCATCGAGTTACCCAGGAGAGTCTTGCCAAATGGAGGAACTTAAGATTCAATGTGAAACCCTGTCTTTAAAAACTCAGGTGAACGGAAGCACAGGGCACCTAGCATTAACTTCTGGTCTACGCCCCTCAGCCCCGACAGAGTTAACCAGCCTCAGCTCACTGTGGGTAGCACACCCTGGGCAGGTTTTTTTATTTTTTGGGGGGGAGGGGGGATTGTTTGTTTGGTTGGTTTTTTAACCTGGGTACTGAGCAGGCTAAACAGGTGTAAATGCTGCTTTTATTTCCTCAGACGAAGAGATGAAAGGAGAGCCATCAAGCTGTGTGAATGAGCCCGGAGCATTTCTTTCTGTTCTGTCTATCCCTAGGCCTAGGCCTGGAAGCTTCTAGACTCCATACATTCTGATCTTCTGCAAAGCAGAATCCTGAAGGCTCCGGCTTCCAGCATCTACCTACTAATCTAGTCTGGAATGTTTGAGCCTCTAAGACGTACTGCTGGACGAACGAGCCCTTTCTAACTCTGAACTCCCTCTCGCTGGTTCGACTCCGCTCTCTGGGCTCACCCTCCTCTGCAGTCTGACTGACTTACACTGGTGCTTTCAGCTTGTGAATGAATCGCTCTGCTTGGCCCCATCTAACCTTGGCGATGTGTACATTCTATGTACATGTGTATTCAACATGTAGATTCAAAAACCTCTGGCTCGTTCTGTCGTCTCCTGCGTCGAGCTTGTTCTCTCTGCAACCTGTCTCTGTAAAACTGTGCCAGCAAAACTGCTGCTTGCCACCCGTTCCTTTGCCGCTTCCCTTTCTCTTCTCATGAGAGCTGGGTGTGTCCCAGCCTGTCAACTCTCTGATTCATCACTTTTTCTGCCCCTCGATTAGACAGCACTGTCAAACATGGCCGCTTCCTTCTACAGACTAACTTACTTTCATTGTTTGGGATTAAAGGGTGTGTCTACATTCTAGCCAGATCATACAGACCTAGGTGTCTGGATGTAATCCCTTGCCAGAGCAGCCATGTTGCTGGATTAAAATTCCTCTTCCACAAGACATGGAGAGAGCGTAAGCCAGTGAGCAGCCTTCCTCCACCATCTCTGCCACAGTGCCTTCTCTGAGATCTTCCATTACTCCCCTCCATGACGTATCGTACTTGAAGGAAAATAAACCCTTTCAACCCCAAGTTACTTTCTGATATGGTGTCATGTCACAGCAACAGAAGCAAACTAAGATAACGCCGTAATAAAATTAAAAAAATAAAAAAGAAATCAAGAATGGAAGTTGGCTCAGTGGATAAAGTGTTTTTTTTTTTTTTTTTTTTTTTCAGGCAAACTAGAGGTATGGAGTCTGAACTCTAGCACCCACACAAATGTTGAGGGCATGACAGCCACTGTAACTCAAGCAATTGGAAGGGACAGACAAGGGATCCCAGCAGCAGCCTTGACAGCTAGACTCACCGTACTGCAAAGTCTGGGTTCTGCCACAATAAATAAGGGGAAGGGTGACTGGAAAACTTTTGATGTTAACCTCAAGCCTCCACATGCATATGTATGTGAACACACACACACACACACACACACGCAAATATACACATCACACACCCATACATACATATACACATACACACATATACACATGCACATACACATATACATACACACATACACAAATATACACATGCATGTACATACACACACACACACATACATACATATACACATACACACATATACACATGCACATACACATATACATACACACATACACAAATATACACATGCATGTACATACACACACACACACACACATACATACATATATGCATACATACTTGTGCACGAACAGGCAAAACCAAAACAAAACAGTTGCAATCTAACAGAATCTGGACTTGAACCACCACGGAATGAAATTGTAAAATGATAGCTGGAATTTTCTGAAATACTGGGCAATTAAGCAACACACAAAGCTAGTCACATGGGAGTCAAAGAAGAAACCTCAAGAAAAAATTAAAATGCTTTAATTTTCATAAAACTGAAAAATGCATTTTATCCAAATTCACGGACTCTTGTAAACAAAGAGTGTTTAGCAAGAACTGTGTAGCACTGAATGCTAGAAACTAATGAAGACCTTACAGACACAGAGGTACACACCTAGACTACAGTACCTGGAAGGCAAGAGACCTTCTTAAGTTCAAAGTAAGGCGCGGCAAGACCTGTATCTTTAAAAGCACACACCAAAAGGGAGAGAGGATGGAAGGAAGGAGATTTAGTCAAGCTAATCAAGTCAAAAGCAAAACACACAATTCTCTGATGTCAGGAATACAGGCCATCACTGAAATTCCCATGTATTCTGAAATAATAATTAAGAAAAACCATGAACAATCTGTTGCCCATAGTTTGGATATTATAGAAGAAATACAGCAACCAAATACACAATTTTCCAAAGTTGACAAAGAAATAATAAGCATTCTAAGTAGGCCAGCAACTGGTAAAGAAAAAATAAAATAAAATAAGTCTCTTCAAACACAAAGCACCAGTATCAAATGGGTTCACTGGTGAATTATACTGTCTCAACAATATCACTTCTTAGAAGCAGAGAGGCCCTTTCCTAATGTAATTTGCAAGTTGGCATTCACCCTAATCCCAAAACCACGCCAACACAGTACGAGATAGTACAGACCAGCTGCTCCCCCAATCACAACCCCACAAGAATTACAAAACATGACCAAATGGGAAGCTCACCTGGTACTGGAGTCTGGTGGTCTGTACGAAAATATCCCCCATAGGCTCCCGTATCTGAACATTTGGTCCCCAGCTGGTAGCACTGTTTGGGGGAGATTCTGGAGGTATGGCCTTGTTGGAGGAAGTATGGTGGGCTCTGAGAGTTAAAGGACCCAACGCCATTTCCAACAGCACTGTCAGCTTCATGCTAACAATGAAAGACACTCAGCACTCAGTGTCATCACGCCCGATACTTCCTTCTCTAAGGTTTCTTGGCTGTGGTGTTTTACCACAGCAACAGAAAAGTAATGATTACAATAGTTTATCAACATTTTAAAAACCAAGGCCAGGGAAGTGTCTGAGCAGGGAAAGTGCTTGCTGAGCAAGCAGGACGGCCTGCATGGAAATCCCCTCCACCCAGGCAAACTCAATTAGATTCTAGGAGTCTGCTGCATGATCAGGGTCTAGTCAAAACAGCTCCAGGTTAGTGAGAGACCCTGTCTCCAAACAGTAAGGTGGACAACAGTAGACAAACACTCCCAACGGGAGGACAAAGTGATGGGTCTTTTAATTCTCAAAACCTATCACCAGTGACATAGTTCCTTCTAAGGCCATACTTCTCATACCTCCCAGTGTCCCCAAATAGTGCCATCGATAGGGACCAAGTATTCAACAGGCATATGCATGGACTGACGACACTCGTAAATACTATATACCATACTCAGAAGCAATGGCAACTGTTATCTACCACATCGGAAAGGTAAAGGAGAAAAAAAGATGCTTGTCTCCACAAATCCGAGAAAAGCAAGTGACAAAATTAAATTTATGTTTCTGATTTCTTTTTAAAAAGTCAGTAAACTGGGGTATAGTGACTATTTAATAAACTCAACTTGAAAGAGGCATGGACCAAAACCAAAGCGTTACATACCTAATAAAAAGAACGCCAAAGCTTTCACACACACACACACACACACACACACACACACCCCTCTCAAAAATGAATTAAATAGAAAATCAAAACAAGTAAAATCTATATGAGGAAACACAAAATTATCCTCAAAGAATCAAAGTAGAAGTAAGTAGGTGAAGAAATAGTCCATATTTGTGGATAAAGACCATAAATAATATGAACGGGTCAACTTCGTGATCTTTACCTACAGATTCATTGTAATCTGCCTCTGAGATATTTTGTAAATACAAAACAACAACAACAACAACAACAACAACAAGCCATTCTAAGGTCTATGAGGAGACGTAAAATATCTGAAATGATAGGTAGGTATCGAGGGAGGTTTGCCCTCATCAGGTAACTTCAAGAGTCACTGCAAAGCTACAGTAATCCTAACGGTGTAGTTCTATAAAGAATATCAGAAAGGGTATAAAACGTGATCTACATAAATAGACCCAAACTCTACACCCTGAACAAAACGTCACTGAAATGTACCACAGACGTCCAGATGCCCTCTCACCAACTAGACAAACACCGTGGCACACCTAGATGACAGGTTATCAGGAAGGCAGAGTTCTGGGAAACCCGAAATGTCTTCAGGCATTAATATATTAAGTAGAAGACAGTCACACTCTCACAGTGAAAATGGTGACCTTTAAATTTTTTTTTTTTTTTTGATTTTTGAGGCTAATACTCTATTGGCCTGTCATTTAAATTAATTACTATATCTTGTTTCTGAAGTTAAAAAATGCTAAAAATAACTACAAAAGAAAGAAAAGTCATTTAATCTGGCTACACGTGGTGGCTCACACATGCAGTCCCAACACTTAGGAGGCTGAGGTAGGACTGTCAGCAGTTCCAGACAAGCCTGGGCTACAGTGTGAGTCCTGACTGAGGTCAGCAGCAGCAGCAGCAGCAGCACCACCACCACCACCACCACCACCACCACCGACAGCAGCCGAAGCTCCTTTAAGTTAGTAAGCTTGAACACTGTATTCCAATGCCCTGCAGTTCCTGGAGTCAGTCAGGTAAATGAAGCCAGCACTGAGATAAGCGAGTGACTGAACCCTTCTGGGCCTCTGGAGTGTGGTCAGGGGCAGTTACGTGACTGCAGCCTTACATTAATGTGTGCCTGCACTAACCGTGGGAAGGGACATCTGGATACTTTAGTAAGACGCCTTTATTCATAAACAAAATGAAATGGTCACATGTGTCCATTCATAGTGACTGTTTTAAGATATCTCTCAGGAGGCGAAAACAAATTACGTTTCTGCATAGGTGCTGTTTTAGAATGGCTTTTGGTGCACTTTGGTGTTTTTAAATGAATTAGTTACTCAGTCTACTATGAGATTCAGTCACATGTAACAGTTGTGTAGGTTAAAGGAACAAGGAATGTACATTCTCGCATAGAAGCAAAAGCCATTTGTTTTCCTAGCATCCACACAGCTCTCCAAAGGTTTGCTTTGCTCCTTTCTCTAAGAATACCAAAGTGGCCCTTGTGTGGTGGGGCACAGTTTTAATCCCAGGACTTGGGGGGGTGGAGGCAAGTGGATTTTTGTGAGTTCAAGGCCAGCCTGGTCTACATAGTGAATCTGAGGTTAGCTAGAATCAGGAAACAAAACCAAGTGAATTTTATAAGACAAACATAACACATTAGAAGAAATGTAGCCCACAGACTGAAGAGATGATGAAATACATTTCAATACGGTTTGTCTTCTTTTCAAAGACAGAAGTAAAAAGTACTCATACAAAGTAAAGGCCATCAGCAGAGGGAGCTTCAGTAGCTGATGCCACCAAGTGCCAACTCTCTTTGGCGAGTATTCTTGTGATGAGAAGAGGCACTGCTGTTGGGGTGGGGTGCTGTTTAAGGAGTAGAATTAACCATTACTCAGTAGACAATATCACCAGCAAGAGCGTCAAATATTCCAGCTAACACTTATTCAAAAGGGGAACAATTAAATCTGTAAGAAAAGTAACTAAGGTTGAAGAATTATTTTATAATGGCCATATACATTCTAAGACTGGTTCTATATTACAATGACAATACACACGGTAAGACTGGTTCTATGTGGAAATGACCGCATCCGTTCTAAGACTGGTTCTATCTTGAACTTTATATCATGCTCTGAGCAAACTTCATTTTTCAAATGAAGATGAACATAACATCAAAACCACCAGCTACTTATCTTAAAGTTTCATTCTCTCATTGTAAGAGAATCTCACTTACTGTGGATTACTATGTATTAAAACTCAGCACAAGTTAATGTAAATAAACATGCCCGGAATGTTGTCACTTTTCAATGTATATGAAATACACAGTTTTCACACTGAATTAATGGTAGGAAAATTGGAAACAAGAAATGATGATTTTTTGAAAGTATACCTATAGTTACAATTGGAAAGTGACGTTATTCTTTTCTTTCCTTTCACGGAAGTGTGTCTGTAACAAACTTGATCTCAAGAACTGATCAAGTGCCTGAATTTGCCTCTCGGAGCCTATGGGTGAGCGTGTGCCTTTCGATAGCTTATTCCTTTCTCAGGTTGCTTTCCTTCAGGAGTGAACGGTATTTCTAGTGAAAACTTGTACACATCTGAGAAGTCACAATATGTTAGTAAGATGTTTTCATTCTCTTTTACCTTTAAAGCTATACATCTGAAAGTTTTATGTTTATCTATGTTTACCTTAGGAATGAAAAATATTGACTCCCCGAGTGCTACAAACTCAAGCATCTCTTAACTAAATCTGAGAAGCAAAAGTAAGGTGGGCTGGGTGCCATGACTGCAGAGCTAGCCCCAGTCAGTGGCCCAAAACACCCCAGTCATCCCTGGTAATCAGGACCAACCTGGAGGTCACCAAGGCCTTTCTTGGGACTGAAAAGCATTCCTGCAAAGAATTTTAAGAAATACTAGGAATCCATGAGAATTTACTGATTACTTTTTTAAATGGCTTATAAATTACTAAAAGTATTTTGTTTTAACTGGGATAATGATACAATTCACATAGCTTAAATATAAAAACATCAGCTGTAACTGTTACCCACAATTCCCTCCATATACATGCCTTAAAAGCGAAGTGGGCTGGCTCATCGAAGCAGTGCCTAGAAAACGTCCACTGTAAGTCAAACCCACCTGATTTTGGAAATAAGGTTTTATTGACGCATGCTTATCCCTTTACATATTGCCTGTGACACATTTTGGGTTACAAGCAGGCAGAGTTGGGCAGCCTCGTAAAGACCACGTGGTTACCCCTCCCCCAAAAACAACTTACTACTTAGCCCTCTATAGCCACTGCTGCAGACTCCTGGAGTAGGGCAGACGTCACTTTTAATGTAAATGTACAAGAGCACAAACACACACATAATCCTGACTAGTGAACATATTAAATTGATCGAACAGAGTTCTGCCTTGATTTTGTCAACATCACATGGATTATCGCCTCACTTCTTGTCTCCAGACAAACTTCGGGATAGTGGCTGATGTCGCTGGTATGCTGTATTTGAGACTATGCTACATGTATTAACACTGATAATGTTTTAGGCATGTAATATCTCTATTAGTTAAAGAATGAAATACAGGAACTGGGGTTTTAATGCTGAATGAAAAGATGCCTACAGGTAGCATGGAATCAAGTGACCACCATACGTCTGTGAGTGTGAGTGTGTGTGTGTGTGTGTGTGTGTGTGTGTGTGTGCGCGCACACACATGTATGAGTGCCCAGGTGCGTGCATAACAATACTTAAACAATGAAAGGAATCACTAAACGTAAACACAATGCCCACTGTGGGACACTGAGCAGTAACTACATCAGCAACATCACCTCTCCAAGCTTCTTAAGCTTCCTTTCCACCCACAACCAGGAGAAGAAAAGGTGCTCGATAAACAAAATTAGTATCACAATTTTTTTTTTAAAATAAAAACAAGGAAAATGAAAACTTAGAGCAATTAGAATTTCTAAGACTGAAACTGGATGACTGTCATGTACCTAAGTCTTTAAAAGTCTTTCAAAGAAAAGCGTATGCAGATCATGGCCCTTATTTCTAGTCGAGAACACCTTACAGGAACTGTGACTCCAGCGGCAGCATGGCTTCCCTGTAAATGAGCTGTCGCGTGTGTCTTTGGGAAGGGGTGTCTTAATCACTTTCTGGCAATCTTTTATGATTACAATTTTATAAATCCTTAGTCTATCTTATAAAAAGTCAACATTTCGAAAGGGAGGGTACAGAGCCCGTGTAGTGCCACTAGCACATTCCAGTGCACAGATATGTGGCAGAGGCGGGGAATTTGAATTTAAAACAAAACAAAACAAAAATTGCATCAACGTTTGCTCTGGTTGCTCCACCAGGAGCTTCGTAGCAGACATCAGGCGTAAGCTCCACCTTAATAGAGGTATTCAAATCCAAAACGCAGCATACGGCGAAATAGGTTAAACCCAAACATTTCCCTTTTAATCTGCAATCCCACAATGCTAAGGACATGCATTTGGAGGATGTGAAATGGCAAATCCATTCAGCTTATCGAAGCACCATGTTAAAAGAAAAATCAACACTCAGCCTGATAACAAGCTGTCTTTCTGTAAATAATGTGCTTCTTACGCTGCATTACGTTAAAGCCAAATTATCAGTATAACCACCAAAGATTACCTTCTGTGTAATGCTACTTTACCCTGCAGTCCAGTCATAGCTACGCATCTATGGGAACACTAATTAGTATTCCAAGATACCCTGCTGCTTCCAACCCAGAACCAACTTACAGACCAGCAATTCACCTAAGACAGCTCCCTCCTAAACAGTAAACAACCAGCCCAGGTAGCCATGCCTTTAATAACACCAGCGTTTGGATGCAGCACGTGCAGGCGGGCGGGTCTCCGAGTTGTAGAACAGAGGAAGTTCCAAGCCAACCAGAGTCACATGGGGAGACCGTGTCAAAAGAAAGAAAAAAAAAAGGCCAAACATGTAACTGACTATTCTAGAAGTAAATTTACACCTCAATCAACACCCAAGAAAGGAAGGCTAGTTTTCCTAATGGTGCTAAAAAGTGTTCAGCTTGTCTGCCAAGTCAGTACCCAGTGTGAGCAGAGTCTCTTCTGCTCTGTCCTGGTCTCATCTGTGAACACTTAGGCATCTACTGGAGGATTATGGATGTATTCAAAGGGGCACAGAACAAAGCAGGTCAGATGGAGTGACAGGCACTCGGGGCACTTAATCTGATCACTATAGGCAAGAGTAGCTTAAAGAATCCCCAAGCCCTCCACGGAGAGGCCCGAGCATCAGAGCGCCAGGAGGACTCAACAGAGCCACGTCGTCCATCTCCTCCCTCACAGCAAAGGAACAGCCACCAAGATCTCCGTTCACCCATCACATAAAATCGGTCTCAAGACTGCACACCAACTATTAATGTGGCAATTCCTCGAGAATGCCTTTTACTCCTTTAGAACAGCAGCAGTAATTTTAAAAAGAATTTTAAAAATGGGAAGAAGAGACTATCCAAAAAAAATGTCATTTTATTTAAAGCAAAATGAGCTTTAGAAGTCACAAAATCGATTTCCCATATTTAACATGGTTTTCCAAGTCCACAGACTTTCATGTTTTATTTCTCATCACAAGAGAAAAGCTGCACTGGGAATCTGCTTCTGGAAGTCCTGCTTCTTGCTTCTTGCTGAAGTATGCTGAGAAGTGTGCCTTACAGATAACATGGGGCTTCACCTTCCTTTTAAGCAAGGTCCTCTTCAGTAGGGAGCAGACTTCAAGTGTGAGAGTGCGAGAGTGCGAGAGTTACTTCCTTCCCCACCGCTCCATTCCCAATGACAAGGGCTCACCTAGAAACACAACACTGACAGGAGAAGGCCAGATGAAGTTTGACTAATTTTCAACTAGCTTATTTCGCTTTTATTTCAAACAGAAACCTTTTCCAAAGCTTGCCTTCGGTAGTATAATTATGCTACGAAGAATAACATTAAATAAAGAGCAGGAAGCCAAAAGTCTAGTGCTATCCTACAAGTACAGAATCATTACGTATTAATTTAATAAGCACTGTGTGTAAGAACGTTTATGTGCACTGTTATATCTGAATAGCAATTTTTGTGAACTTATGGTTGAGAAGAGTATAGTCATTTACACGGCAAAGCTGGGCTAGAGATGTGGCTCACAGATTAAGAACACTAGCTGCTCAATCAGAAGACTTGGGTTCAATTCCCACTATCTGCACAGCAGCTCACGACTTGCCCTCTTCGAGCCTCCCAGGATGCAAACGGTACACAGATATACATGCAGCCAAGACATCCATATACATGAAAAAATTATACTAAGAGGCCAATTTAAAGCAAAACCCAGTCATTCTCATGGCCTTTTCTTTAAAGGATGCATCAGCTATAAAGCTGATGAGATTATAAACTGAGGCCATCCTAAGACCTAGAGCAGAGCTGTTTCTTGTGCAGCATTTGAGTGAACACATGAGTGAACAAACCGAAAATCAACACTAGGATGAACTCTCATAATAATGGCAGCCACGGACAAGCATTCACCAAACAGCTCTGCACACTGCAGTCTTAACAGCTACACGCGTTTGCTTGCACTGAACCCTGACAATCTCATGAGGTGGGTTATTGACTCTTCATAAGTAATAGAAAACTTAGGCCAAAGAGTTATTTGCAACCAGACACATCTGAAGTATATGCCTGGAGCCGTCATACTAACAGAAAAGCTGACAGACATTTAGTAGGTGACAGCCAGTAATAAACTGTTCTAGTGTGCAGGACAAACTCACGGAATTAAAAAGCCCAACCTGCTACAAACTACTGAGGAGCGCAGAACAAATCCCAAAAGCTAAACAGTTGTTAATCATGCCCTATATTCAATTATAAAATTAATCACGCCATATATTCAATTATAAAATCCACAATACCACCCATAAAAATGTACCTAATTCTCGTGCTGAAAGCAGCCCAGACTGCCTTCTCAGAATGGCACTGACGAAAAGTAGAAGGTGACATAATTCACAACTCAACATTCATCCTGTTCTGCTCTGTGCTTTCTTGGGTGCCTTCATCCTGAGACTTCACGGGAAGCAGCCAAGCCCTTTCCCAATGCCCATTCTGCTGCATGTGTCTGGGGTCCACGTTACTATCTACAAGATTATGGTAACCTATGGTATTTCACTTGCCACTCTTTCAGCCATAATACGCTGTCTGACCAAATACATGCACACGAAATCACGCTTCCTTCCTGCCGAGTATCTCCTCACATTTTCTAGTGGAATAACACCTCCGGGCTAAAATTCAGTTGGCTACTCTTTGTGGGGTGTGGGGTGTGTGTGTGTGTGTGTGTGTGTGTGTGTGTGTGTGTGTGTGTACATGTATATGGTAGGTGCAGATCCAGATCCACATGTGTGTACATGTATATAGCCTTGAGGCCAGACTTGTTCTTTGAGTCAGTGTCTCTCACCGGGAACCTGAGCACAGCCATTTTGCTAGGCTGGCCAGCTCCCTCCCCAGCACAGGATGCCAAGCAATGCCACTATCCCTGGCTTACGTGGGTCTTTATACTTGCAGGAAGCACTTTACGGATCCAGCTAACTTCCCAGACCTCTAATAGCTTCCTCCTACTTTCCACTCGATGAGGATTACTCTTCCCCAGCATTCCCTCGATCTGCTTTTATTTTCTAAGCCACGTTTATGCCCCCGCTTGCTCAGAGCTCTTCTGATTCTTTGTGCTATCATTCTGTATCCTTGTCTACCACGGTGTGGAAATGTTCATCAAGGGTCAGGAATTCAATCTGGAATCTGACCCTATAAAGACAGTGAATCTTTATGAATGTTTTGCTAGCCCGGGCCCTTTGATTTAGAAGGGTCATACACTCATTTCCTTTGAATTACCCACCTCCATACAGAGAAATCTGAACTCACGGAACTGTCCTTGACTGAATTACCCAACACAGCACCTTAATTTTATTTCATTTTAAAGAGAAAGACCAATTCCTTGACCAAAAAAGGCAAGAACTAGTGTTCAGGCCACAACGTCTATAATCTAATGTCTGTAACCTCACCAAGTCCTACCGAGTGAGCTCCCAGATAGACACCATTCTGTAACCCTGTATGCATGCAACGTCACACTACAACCGAACACTTCATCTCAACAAACTGGAGCCTGCCCCGTACACTGAACTTTCCAGAAGTCACGGCTACAAAAAAAAAAAAAAGGTTATTCAATAATTTCCTCTCAAATTATTAGACATTCAGTTGGAATTCTGCTTTTCCTTAGTCCTTTAAACATTAACATTAAAATGCCCCAATCTACCCACCCCCTTGTTGATAGATAACACATTATGTTAAAATATGATCAAGGCTAGCTATGGTAACTTAAGAAGATGAAGCAATTTCCAACTACACTTGGGATCAAGAATCCTAAATAAATAATGGCACTAAATGACTCCTTTCTTCAGTATGGCCCCTTTTTCCAAAGTTGGCATCTAGGTTACCTGTAAAAATCAAATGTTATTTATTTCTCTATGGCAAAAAAAAAAAAAGGAAAACAAATTCTACCACTACTATATGACCTGGTATATGAAATTGTGTTTTCCTGTTTCCTACCAATAAGTACATGACAAGCTCTTGTCCTCTTTAGAGAAGAAGATGGTTGATAGAACAAATAGACATAAAGGTAGTAAATGAGTTAGATGTTTTGATTCGATATTGATTATGTACTAAGGATTCAATTGTCACTACCCCTAAATACAACCCTTACCTATCAAATATTGTTTACTCCTTCAGTCTTTCGGGTATGTTTTACTTTCAACTCCACGTGAGCCAGTCAATCCAGTCTATGCTATCACCATTTATGAAGGTATTTCTTTACAAACAGGCTATGTCTGTATCTGGAACCTCATCGGCCCAATCCTAAGTGAGAAATTATCTATTTTTTGCTATATAATTAATCAAAGGATATTTTATTTAGAAGTACCTTTCCTAATAACACCCTTTTTGGGGAAATATATTCTAGACAATAAAAGTTTAAAGTGGGACAGCACAGAAGGACTAGAAGAAACCAGTTTGGAAGAGGAAGGCAGAACAAACGTGGTACTAGGCAGACCTGTAAGAAACGCACAGGTTTGATGTTCTAAAGTTAGGATGCATAGACTTAGATGTTTTTTAATTAACAAAGAAAAATAACCCAATATATATGTTAAACTAAAAAGGTCTCTGTCATTTTCTATAAATCAGAGCCACAATAACCAAAGCTGTGTGCTCTCCTTGGCCCTGCCTCACACACAGAATGACTGGGGATATTGCTGGTAGGCAAGCCAATTTGCCGATGTTGGTGCAAACCTCTCAGAAGGAAAAGCAGAAGAGACTCAGTAAACAGTTCTCGGGATTTCATTCTGAACACGGCAAGCGTCTCTAGGAGAAAAATGTCACTGTAATCAGATGTTCACTTTTACTCACTAATATTTAACTATAAAAAGATATATAAGCCCAGAGGCTCTCGAGATGGATCATTTGGAACGTCTGATCCTTTGAGCTGGGAATGAATACAGGCCTGACATGCTAACTCTATCTGTTGGGTGCACTTGCTAATTATGTAAATTAGAGTTGAAAGTATTCGTAAGACAAATAATGGCTTTACAGGGTCTGCTTGCTCATGGCACATATAATTAAATATAAAAAGGGCCAAATGGCTGTTAAAAAGTTATATAATAAAATTGTTGAGGCCAGGGGAAACAAGAAAGAAGGAAAAAAAAATAAGCTTTGAAAGAAAGGTAAAATAATCTAAAAATAACTGATTAATTTTTTTCCCCCTCAGTCACATAATAGAATGATTTTGTTGGGGGGAAAAAATCTTTTGGTTGCAAACAGTCCTTCTAGAACGATGCCAAATGATCCTGACACCGAGTTTCGCTGTGAGGAAATTAACTATCCATCTCTACGAAACTCAAATGGAGAGTTTTTGTGAAGATAAAAACATCTAAGCAGTTGAAGTCACAGAATATTCTAGTCTCGACCATTTAGCTCTTTGGCTAAGAGCAGTTTATGCACACTGCTGCAGAAATCACTAAGTTAAGACTTGACCACTGAAGACTGCACTGCCAGTGTTTGCAACACATTTCTCGGAAAGCCCCTAGTCATGCTTTCAAGTTAAACTTCAGGCATATTCTGGTGCCATATCGGGCACCTTTTGAAATATCGTAAAAGACTGCAAGATCCCTGGTTCATGCTTACATCATACGTTGAACAAACCTAAAATGTAAATAGGATAGGCCGGCTCCTCCCATCACCCCCCTGCTTGTCAATAATAATGCCCAGTGAGCTCACTCAGTGGCTTGTCCGGTTTATGACCAGCGTAGCGTCTCAACGAGGGCTGGTCAAGTATGTTTAAATGTCAGAATAAAGGCGATCACACATCTTAACTGAAGTTAAATAGTAGTACAAAAGAGACCATGAGAACATTTTCATTGTTCAGACCGAAAAGAATTTCTTGAAAAAATAATTCTTATGAAAAATAATAATAATAAAAAAATCGCTATGCCAACGCTATACAATCCAAATAAAACCAGAAAAAAAAAAAAAGCCTTTCTCTACATGTTAATGTACTAACTTAGTAGTGTCTGCTACACATAGCAGGTTACAGAAGGCAAAGTCTTCCAACATGTTGTATTTATAGCTACGCTTTTTACAAAACAATGAATGCTCTGATAGCTCTAAAAATGTTAGCCCTTCTCATTTATGGAAACCTAAATTTGATAAGAATGTTTTCTTTTACATGGACGGACATGTGGAAAACAAATCAGGTTCAAATCCAGCTCTTAACTCATAAAGTAATGACGCTTAAGTTCAACATCCACTATATACAATGCTTTAACAAGCAGTTCACAGTGTCCTGATCTCTGCACTTTGGTCCCCAAATACAAGTACGTGCATTCCCCCTTCAGGATCTTGTAGCGGTTACAAACAACTCAACCATATAGAGTTTGAGATATATATATATATATATATATATATATATATATATATATATATATATATATATATATATATTTTTTATAGAGTCAATAACAAACTCTAGACTGCTGTTTTGACTCATGTTTAGGTACTACTGAGAGCCAGGAACCATTCTTAAAGCAACATACCACCTGACCACAAGAAAAAAAAAGCCTGCACCACATATCGGACTACTTCATTCTCTAGACTGGAGAGGAAAAAATGGGGTTAACAAGCAATATGGACGGACTGGGGAAAATGAAGCAAGCGAACAGATTTTTTTTTCTTTTTAAAAGAAGAAAGGATACAGCCTTAAAGCACCAGTCTGGGTTCCTACCGCCAGGATCTTCTGAACGGGATCAAAGGCCAGGGCTGAGGGCTGATAGGGAAATCCATGGCGAACAGTCTGGGGATGGGCAGTGACATCACAGGAACCCACCGAGACAGCAGGCAGGCAAAATCGGAAAACAGAACAGCCCACAGGCGCGTTAGAGTTGGAACCAACTACAGTACATCAAAGCATACACTTACACCTTTAAGGGAGAATTGGGGGGAGGGGGAATTCTATCCTAAGGAACAAGCAACAGAAGCACAAATCACTTAAACTCCTGCTTTGCTACAATGGTAGTAACTTCACAGAGGGCAATTTCCTATGAATAGCGTATACTATTCCGTTTGACGCCACGTTACTCAAGTTTGTAGTGGTCCAAAATTTTGTAAAATCATTGCGAAGGGTGATTAATCATTGCGATTTGGGTAATCGTGGCTTTATTTGAATGCTAAAGGGAGAGATTTCTAAAGAAAATTTGTCATGAAAACTAATGGAAGGATTTAGTCAAGAAACCAACATTTGCAATTCTAACGATGGAAATGGGTGAGAAAAATAATCCTGTAATTATCTATTAAGTCCGTAATAATTTTAGGACATAAGAACAAAATTGAATGTAGGCTTTTAAGCCCCCGATGTAAGAAGGACCGCATGGTTATCTATGAGGCAGGCAGGTCTGGATAGGGAGGCTTGTGTGCTTTTCTCACCTAGCAGCTGGGAATTAATCCGCTGCATCATTCTTTCTGAATTACATACAGGACCTTGTGGCAATCATCGTGCCATTTCACAGACAAAACCTTCCGCGCTAAGTTTCTAACCAAACAAGCTAAAAGAATCCTGTGACTTCAGGTGGTGAGCCGCTCGCACACATTCTAAGGAAAAAGTGATGCGCAAAAAAAAAAAAAAAAGAGAGAGAGAGAGAGAGAGATCTGGTTGAACAGGTTTGCCTTGCCCACAAACGACGTTCATCATCACACTGCTGGAAAATTTCGACGTCAGTGGAAGATAATAAAATATGCGCGAATATAAAAAGTATTTCCAGACCATTGCTACTAGCATCTGGATGGGGATTAAAGGCAAGGGAGTATGCTTGGGTTGCTTTTTATGAAAAGGGAAAAGACATCGACTTATAAATAAGGGATCTCTGTCCAAATACCCCAGCAAGGCACGTCTGTCAAGGGTGGGGGGCGCTTTCTTAGAGCGATGAGCTCTATTGGCGCGCTCTGCCCTCGCGCTCCCAGGTACTGCCCAGCGGCCCCCTCAAACGACCCCAATCTTCCCACGACAGCTTGGCCGGGCTGCGCGCTCCCTTCACCTTGCAGAGTTGGAAGTGCTCGGACTGGAGCGTCTCCTGGATCTCGGGCTCCCGGTTCCCAGGCGGGTGCTGCTGCTGTTGCTGCTGTTGAGAGGCCGAGGACGAGCCTGCGGTCAGGCCGTCCAGCACCTTCCTGATGTTGAATTTCCTCATGGTCTCGCCCAAGGGTCTCCCAGCTACGAGGCCCAGGTAGCAGAGGCACCGGCTGCCAAGGAGTCCGAGCCGCTGAAGCCCAGAGGCGGCTTCGACCGCGGGGAGCGAAGAAGCAGCGGGGAGCAGAAGATAATCCCAACAGGAAGGGCAGCGACGGCGGGCGGGCGGGCGCGCGGCGGCGAGCCCTCTTCCTCCGAGGCCGCCGCGGCTGCTGTGGCGCCGGACGCCGCCTCCTCACCTGGTCGCGGCTGGGCTCCCGCCGTCCCGCGCCGCTGCCGCCGCATCCATGACCCGCAGCCCCGCAATCCCTCGGCGCGTCCCGGGCTCGGCCTCTGCTCAGCGCAGCCGCCAGGCCAGCATGGCCCGGACACCCGGAATCGGTCCCCGCACCGCCTGTCGCTCTCTCCCCGGCCGCCCGGCCGCTCGCTGTCGCCTCCCGTGAACCTCGGCCCCCGGCCCTTAACGCCCGGCAGAGCTGGCGGCGAGCCGCGGTTCCAGCGCCGGCCGCGGCGGTGGCGGCAGCTGGGCCTCCGCGGAGCGAGCTGCCCGGTGCGCATGCGCGCCGCCGCCCCCCCCCGGCCGGCGGCTTAAATCATCCTTCGCGGAGGACCAGGGGCAGCAGCTGGCGGACCCGCGGGCCCCACGGCCTGCACCTCCAGCCCTGTCACTCACAGCTCCCGCAGTGTGCTTTCAGGTTTGCTTTGTATCTGGGCATGCCATGGAGCGTCCAGGCAACGATTAGGTCAGTGGCAAGATGATAACTAATAGACACCCAAAGGGAGAGAAGCCCAGCCTCCTTCATGAAGGTGTTGCTGGAGGTAAAATGAGGCTAGCGGGTGGAGGATAGACTGGGATAGGTCCCGTAAGGGGAAGAACTCCAGCGACCGGACCTTGGTCACCCATCCTCCCGAATCCCTTTATCAGGCAGGGTGGGTGGCAGCCAGCACTCCCCGCCACTCCTTGTTACAAAGTCCCGTCTACCTGCCAGTTTAATTAACCAATCGACATCCCCTTGGAGCCTCTCTGAGCTCATCGGGCAGGAGAAGGAGGTGAAGTTTTTGCTCAGATCTGACTGCCAATGTTCCTGCTTGTCTCCCAGAGTGCTAAGAGACAGATGAGTGGTTCAAGTTTGCATCGGAGAGAAATTGATGCTGAGGGCGGAGAAAGAAATTCTTCTGGCCAGTGCATTCTATAATAAGCAAAGGTGATAGGGCTGGATAATCAGAAGGGGGAAACGCTGGAAGACCTTCTGTAGCCAGGGGGTCACAGCAAGAAGTCAATCTTAGGTTTAGTAAGACCCCGCCCCTACCGGGGCGCGAGGGTGGGGTGGGGACAGAAATGCTACTAGGATTTGTTAGTTCCGCACCAAAATCAGAAGCACCTCCCTTTGCTTTCTTATTGGCTACTTTCTCCCGTTCAGGACAGTCTCCTCACAGCATTGGCCTATGGGCAAGCGGAGCCGGCCTTCAAGAACAATCAGCAAACCAATCAGGTTTTGGGCGCAGGGCATTTCGGGAAGTGTAGTTCTCTAAAAGTTCTGTCAACCAAGAAGATGCCTTTCAGTTGTAACTTTTAAAACTTTGTTTTATGGTTTAAAACTTGTTGAAGTAGGAAGTTAATTCACGGAATGGAGGGGGCGTAATAAGCCAAACTTAAAGTCTTTCCTAAACTATTTGTAAGTGACTCTAAGCGTTTGGTTTATTTAATTCTCTGGAATACATTCTGTCTAGTTTGACGTATTGTATTGGGCACAGAGGACTTAAAAACGCAAAACTTGTCTTCAACAAATGGGTTCCTGTGTCAAGAGAATGACCTCCCATAACCCAATGCAAAATCGTATAAGTTCAATGGTGGAAGGTGGGCGTAGGGCTGAAGAGGGACATTGAATTAGCCAGGGAAGGCCTGGAAATGGGGATAAGCATCTAATGCTGAATGGGCAGGCAGTGATCCAGAGATTCAAGAGGAGAACATCTTCCCGAGGGTGTAGAAGGAGACTTTTAGAGGGTGGGTGGGAGGGGGAGCATCCTCATAGAAGCAGGGGAAGGGGATATGGGAGAGGGGGAAACTGGGAAAGGGGATAACATTTGAAATTTAAATACATAAACTATCTAATAAAAAAAAACTAAGAAAAAAATTGAACTACCTAGATAGCTTCCTTAAAAATCCAAATGGCCCCACAGAGAAAACTACAGAACAGATAAATAACACCCCCTGAATTCTATGACATGTTTTTTTCCACTGAGGTATCAATTAAATTTGTTGAGTAAATCATCACCACTTATTAAAAGAAACTCTAGGGAAACCACGGTTTTCAATCCAAAGGCCTTGTGATGAAGCAGAAGATTCCTGGCTTCAATATGCCTGACAGGATTTTCAGTCCCTGTCCTGACCATCTGTGCAAACATGGGCAAATGTATTTATTTTCCTCAGAAACAGATCCATTATGGGATATGCTTCATGTGTAGAAATGAGATTTATTACTTAACTGGGGGGAGGGGAGGATAGAACGAACAAAAATGTTAGTGTTCCATTGCGTTGCCTTCTGCTGCTCTTCAACTTCTTAGTCCATCAGGATCCTTGAGATGAGAAAGAACTTTAAGGGTTCACCAAGTTAAGCCAGACCCCTATTATTTTGCTGTAGAGTTCTTGCTTTGATTTCCATACCTTATCAATCTCATCAGATTATGAATAGATCCTGTCACGGCCACAACATCAATCCAGAAGAGCCCTAGAATTGAAGATAAATGGATATCGGTTTAATGATATTATAGGGCAATGGAACATATCTGGAAATACAATTAGTTTAAAAAAAAAACAGTTAATACCCTTAACTAGTTACTATCATAGTAGCAAACATAAAATGAGGTGTCCTCAAACTCCTTTTATTTCTTTTTTACACTGTGTTTATTTCCCTGTGTGTATATTTGGCGTGGGGTGGGTGCCACATACAGCGAGCACAGACCGAAGAATTAGAGCACATCCTTCTGAAGATAATTCAATCTTCCACTAAGTGGGTCTAAAGATGTCATTGACCTTGGTCCAACTCGGTGTCACACACCTTTATCCTCTGAACCACCTTGCCAGCCTCTCCTGGTACTGCTTAGAAATCAGTTTTGACTGATTGCTTTAAAAAAAAAAATTAGGATGGAAAATTTAAGAAATATATGCAAAAAATTTGCAGTATGAAAATTTGGCATCGAGTAAAACATTAGCAGTTTATGGTTCCGTTTAATTTCTTAGCAGAAAACATCTAATTTTACCTGTGGCAATTTCTCAGCAACACGTCTGTTTCATCTTGATGAATGAATCGCTAAGTCGACTTCACGCAGTTCAATAGCTTCATGTCCTTGGATAAATGATGGTCTCTTTCTCAAACTTTTTCTTACCTACTTATTGAAGAATGAACTGTGCTGTGTCTAGCAGACCACTGACAACTTATCGATAAGTAGGCAGCATTTAGCTGATTCAGGGAGATACTAAACAATGCTGCCTTACTTGATACAGAGTGAAAAGAAATCTAAGCGTGCACACACACACACACACACACACACACACACACACACACACACACACACACACTCACAAACGGGGTTGGGGGGAGGGAGAGAGAGACCATTCAAAAAAAAAAATCCAGAATGGTATAACATTTCTGAATCTACCAGTCTTTGTTATCAGATGTAATGGTCACAAGATTGATGGAGGCTAGGTTAAAGGAAGTTGGATGAAAGCCATAAACAGAAACTGTTCAATGGTGATTGAGATAACGTGAGAGTAAGTAATATTTGATTGATTGATTATTTATTTATTTATTTATTTATTTATTTATTTATTTTTACTGGCAGACTTTCTTGGAAAGTGAATAAAAATCTACACCACTGACCAGCATTCATTTTTATTGACTTAACTTTAGTATACGAAGTCCCAGAGGGTTATAAGACTGGCAGCTGAGTAACTGGTTCATCGCGACTTAGAACACAGTATTGAATTGAAGTTATTTGCGAATTGCAGTGTGGATGTTCATTAACCCAGGCTCCTTTTGGAAAGGGCTTTCTCGACTCTGTTAAAATCATGGGCCTGGGTTTTCAGTCTGGGGATACTGTTCCCAGCCCACTGACTCAGAGGTAGGAATCTGAAATCAAGCAAACCCTTGACTAGGAATTCTGGGAATTGTGGATAGAATAATGAAGCTCCCAGGTTGGCTGAAGGCTGAAGTCATAGAGAGATAAGGCTGGGTGGTTTATTTTGCTTCGTGTATACTCAGCATGACACATGAGGCTAAAGAGCAGAGCTATCACTCCATTAACTCCAGGCAGGCAGAGAGTAGGATGTCCATTACAAACCTGCCACTCACTCACTCCCCAGCTGTCTTCCTTAAATAACCATCCGCTCTCCGTTCCTTCCCCTTTTGTGGCAATTGTCTAAACAGACTCCTCCTTTTACAATCAAGTCTTTTAACAAAGATGTAGAACCTCATGGATTAAAAAAAAAAAAAATGCATGACTGTGTAGTCATTCTCCACTGGGCACTTTTAGCTCCTCCCCTCTATTCCCTCTTCAGTTGGAAGGCTACTCCAACAGTCCAGCCAGGGCTGGTAACTTGGGCCAGGAAGCTATAATGGTAGCAATGCAAATTGTCAGTCGGATTCTGAATTGTATTTTAATACTAGCACCAAGGGGATTTGCTCATGGCATGGGCAGAGAAAAAGAAAAGGAGCAAAACACACACCTCAAAATTCAGCTGGAGCCCGGCAAAGCTCAATACTGTAGCTTAATGTCCACAGTTATGCCTTATGATAGGTAATTTCCAGTCGCTACTTACTTGTACCTTGATGGACTGGACGAACACAATCTGCTAAAATGAGCAAGCTTTGCCAGAGCTCGAAAAGCCGGATCTACCACACTGCTGTCTTGGTCCAGCTCTAACCTTTCCAGAGAAACAGATCACGCTGGCTTTTAAGTCAGAGTTCAGAAGCCTGCACAGTACCTCTGCCACTCGAACATTTTCCCAAGATATCACTAAGCTGTAAGCAAAAACATGTCATAAAGACCAATTAGGTCAACTGAAGAGGTAATTCCAGAAGTGCAAAGCAAAACTACCAGAATCATTTGTGTGCATTTTTACATGGTACCAAAGAACAATCATGTCAAGTTCTCTGCAGGACTCTGTTAGGCAACTGACTCTTCAAGTTCTCAAGTATTCTAAATGTCGTTTCTACAATAGGAATCATATTTGGTAACGAATGTGTATCTCACTATTTTTAATTAAGGTACCATATTTTGAGATTAAAATACCGAGTTGTTGAGCGCCTTGTTCAACTTTATTCCAAGGTTGGCTTTGCTTCTAAATCCCCCAAGAAAATTAGATTTAAGAGCTGAAGGGCTGGCAACAAAGTATCTTATATAATTAACTCACATGCAGTAGCAGAGTGAGCTCTGAGAACAAGTTTAATTTAATATAGGTCCCTTGACCACACCCTTGCTGTCCCCTGGAAGTTTATCCCGCATGGAGCCGTTTGATAATGATGCTGTTGCCTCGGACAAAACCCGCAGTAAAAGGAAAAGACCCCAAGTCAAGACAGTCACATCAGGGTGTTTTGTTGAGTATCCTGGAGCCCTGTGGCCCTCACGTATGCTCTGGAGTCCCTTACACGTTCTCTTTTCACAGGCCTCTCACATGGCCGCTCATGCTCTTGTACCTCTCACATGCTCACAGGCCTCTAACCTGACTCTGGTGCACCCACCTGTTTAGAGTGCCTCAGCTCGCTTGGCTGCTCATGCATGATGCCTGTACCCCTCACGTGACTGGAACTGGCCTTGACCCTGCCTCTCAGGATCACTCTCGAGCCTCACACACCTCTCACGTGCCTCTGCTGCTCAGCCTTGAGCTAGGAAGGATGAGAGGCCCAGGAGGCTTTGATCTGCCCAGGAAGGACCCAGGTCCACCCGCTGTTGTACTGTACACCTGACACTTCATGCCACCACGAAAAAGCGTTCCCAAGTGTAAACAAAAACCATTACTAATTAAATCCAACTTCGGTACTAAAAAAGGGGGAAAAAATCCATTAGACTCAGTCAACGTATTAATGGGAATCTGAGGTAATTACCAAGGTGTCTGTCTCCCTCACCCCTCTTTGAATTTTTTAATACATTATTTACTGTGTGGGTATTTGGGGGGAGGGGGATAGAGAGACACAGGGAGCATTTTCCATGGCTGGCTTTTGGAGATCAGAGGACAAACCCGGAGTCCAGGGGTCCAGACTTGACACCCAGTGCTTTAACTTGCTGAGCGGCCTTGGTGGCCCTGACTTTTCTGCTCTAGGTCTTGCCTTATGGAGCAACCTTCACTCCATTAGCTGCTATCCTTAGGTAATTGAGGGGATAAAGGACAAAGAGCCTGGGAACCCAAAGGATAGAAATTCTTTACAAAAGACAGAGAAGGGCCACAGTTGTTTTATCCGTGAGTAAGTTTAGTTCCAGTTTATTCTTGTTCCATACATCATCCAGAAAGAAAACATGGATGCTCAAAGTCCCCAAATCAAGGGAATGTGAGTAGTTAAGAACCCATGCAGTTTCCAAAGAGAGGGCCTAGAATCTGAGTCCTAGTGGCGTCTATGTTTACAGACAACAGGCTGATGCTGTGCGCTTTATTCCACACCGGTCTGACAGGTGAAGACTAGGTGCCAGGTACTCTACTGAACATTGCGAGTTTTCCAGTCAGGATAATAGAATAAAACTGACTTGGAGCATCCTACACGAGAGCGCTAAACCAACCGGTAAGAAGGCAAAACCCTTAAAAGATACAGCGAAACCCAGCCACAAACAAAGCATTCTTATTCTTTTCTAGGATTGTTGTCATTTATTATTTCGCAGTTTCCATGGCAACCCTCTCCCCCTTGCCATGTAGGTATGCATCTCCATGGGACTTCCCCCTCTTCCCAAGGGTAACACCCTAAGAAGGCAACCAGGTAGCCTGGAAGATGGATGCTGGACTGATGTCCGTTCTCTACTATTCACCGCAAATCAACCACTTACCCTTCCGTTCGGCCCGCCATAACCATACAATTCCCTCAAGACTTGACCTTTTCAAGAACCCACAAACACGGTTTCTCTTCGTTTCTTCATAACTATAACGAGGGTGCTAATGTGGCTTCGTTACTTCAGAATGTGAAAGTGTCGAAACTTTCATATGGGTTAGTTCCTGCATGGGCTACTCCTGAGCCTCTTTTGAACTCTCATGATCCGCTTAGCCCCAGCCTGTAGGAGGTGGGGGAATAAAAGAATAAAAGGAAAAAGGGAGAAAAAAAATCAATACATGAAAGTAAGAGAGAATCCTGACTTTTCGGTTGTTGCTCCATATTCTTTTGCAGTAGTTAAGTACAGCGGCCCTTCTGAGAACTCAGTGGCAAAAAACAGTAATTTGAGACTGGATTTCAAGCCAAAAGCCTTTTGTTCCGGGCTAATGTGTTTCTGAAGGTAAATAGAACATTGCAAAGTATTTAGTGCTACTGTGGGTCACACCTATTGATGTGTAATGGCCTCTGACCTTCTGCGGTTCCAAATGATTCATATTTAGTTCTAAGTCATGAAGTTTGCTTCCTCTAATGTAAAGAAGTGTTTTTTCCAGGGTCCCAGCACAGTGCTGAACATCGGAAGAAATGCGTAGTTTGGCTAAAAGGCAGTGCGTGCCGTCTACGTATGAGCTCCTTGGAAGCCGCTGCTTCTTTTTCTGTTCTTCAGCCAGAACCATTCTGCTTGCTCATGCTGAGAACACGTGTTCAATTCAGGAAACCGGGAGGAAGCTTGTGAGAACATTATCATAATCCCTAAGTCTAGTGGTTTCCTGAAAAAGGACTTTTTCACTGCCATTGAAACTAAGAGGGGGTACCTACGTGTGACAGTCTTAGTGCCAGCGTGCCCCAGACAGCTCTCCCCAGCTGTTTCTCACCTACTTGATTTCCATGAGCTTGTATTTAAGTCATGTGACAAAAGCTTAGGCCATGGAAGTGAGGATACTGGGACCTTAGTTAATCAGAGTCAGAGAAGTCCTGTAACCATTGAATTTCTGTCTCTTCGTTTGAAAACTGAGGGCACAAATACCTAGAAGCATTGTGAAAGTGGAGTCAGAACAGACGTTTCCTCACACGAGCCCAGTGACTTGTCGTAAGATTAAACGGTGAGTGTTCACATAATTGTCTAATGTCCGTAAGCCGGGCTGTGGTGGTTTTATATTCTGTTCTTACGACGTACAAACTGCCTAAATGTGGATGGCTCCCAAATTTGTATGCCTGCCCAAACCTCTTCCCTGAACCCCAGATTTGATTTATAAAGTCTCTTTCACAACTCCATTTCGATCTGCAGAAGACATTTAAAATTTAATGTTCCAACGAAATCCGTCATTTCCAACTGCAAACAGTACTTTAGACCTCCCACAGACTTCCTCTGTGTGCGTGCCCTTTCGAATGTTTAGACTCATGCCCGTGTGCTTTGAGGACCTGCTCCCTTATCCCCATTCACAGCTTATGCGTGTGTGTGTGTGTGTGTGTGTGTGTGTGTGTGTGTGTGTGCTCACGCATGCACGCACACACACACACACACACACACACACACACACACACACACCTTTATAAAGTCCAGTGGCAAGTGTTACCAGCTCTATTACTTTATGTACAAAATTTAACAAATTCTCACCACCACCCCCTTAGTCAAGCCAAACCATTTTTTTCATCTGTATTTTCACAGCTTACATAAAAATAACCCCTGTGATCCAGTCTGAAAAAAAAGGAAACCCATGTGAAATGTAAGGCAAATTACGTTACGCCTGAAGTTCTCTGAAGTCAAGAGCACTTGCACCTTAAGGGTTCGTTCCCTCTGAATAAACCAAGACAACTGTTTTATCAGTCGGGTATTAAGTATTTTCATTGTTTTGGAACATGTATTTCCTGAACGGCAATGAGTCAACATTGCCAAAGCAGCTAAGGACAATGTGTAAGGACTGAGAATGGGAGACCTCTGGTAAAACTTGATGAGAGTGGGTGGCTAGGCTGGGCCCACCTGCCTCTTTTCAACAGATATTTTCATGACACATCCCTACAGTTCCTTCCTGTGCTTGCCTGATTGTCACAAACTGATAATATTACAAGGACACAGTAGATTCACTTATTAATTAGCTCTCCTTGACATTTTCCCATTAAAATAGGAATAATCAACCCTCACATACACATTCATGTGCACACGAACGCATAGGGGCTTTTCCCAGCTCCGCATAGTACCTTTGCCCCGTTTTGTTTTTCTCCTTAGCACTGTTAACTGAAGCACTGTGCATTTTATGTGTAAGGAACCTGGCTTCTTTTCTATTGCATCCCTGGGACAGTTATTAGGATAGAATGAATTAGTAGACTTTGGACTGAAAGACAGGACATCCTACACCTTTCAATCTAAGCCAATCTAACCCACTACTCGGTTGACAAACACTTCTCTGAAATGGCAAGAAAATAAGATCTGCTGTGGAGAGCAAGTCATATATTAAGTGCTAACGAACAAAAGATCATTTCGAGCCACAGGAAATCACTCCTCCTCGCTATCACCCCCCATTGCACAATTCACACCAAAAACACTCACTTGATACCAGTGTCTAAAAATATCAAAGCAATTGTTGGTTTACATAAATGCCATTTTTACTTCCTCAGATGAAGGAGTGAAATGAAAGCCATACCCAAGGTGTGCAAATACATCACTTGGGCTGAGAGTGGTTTTCTCTGTCTGTGTTCTAACTATCCCGAGGCATAGGGCTGGAAGCTTCTAGCCTCCATATAATCTAATCTTCCAAGCTGACTGATTCACTCTGGCTTCTCTCAGCTTCTGACTGAATTGCTCTATCAGGCTTCATACTAACTTTGGCAATATGTTCTAATCTTCTAGCTCCTTCTCATTCTCTGACTCAACTGCCTTCACCTGGTCTACCTTTGTGTTTCAGCCATATGTCTTTGTAAAACTGTCCTCTTGCTGCTCTGAAGTAGCACTCACAAGTGCTATTCTTGTGAGATTCGGGTGTAGCCCATCTTTGACTCATTCTGTCAAATCTTTCTCTGATTGGTCACTTTGTCTGCCACTCAATTAGATGTCCTTTTCTTAAAAAAAAAAAAAAAAAAAAAAAAAACATGGCTGGTTCCTTCTACAAACTAGCCTTACCTCCATTGCTAGGGATTAAAGGTGTGTACTAAGGGTGTGTCTGTACTGCTGCCAGATTGTACCGTAATCGAGGTCATGACTGCATTCTGATGGATCAAATAGACCTAGAAGGTCTTTGGATGTGATCCCTTGCCATAGCAGCCACATTTCTGGGTTAAAATTCCTCTACGGGTTTACGATCCCATCTCTGGCCATCTTTTCTGTCTAACTTTACATTCTCAGAAATAATTTGTATAGTCAATGGGATTGTTTCTCCTTTCCCCCCAACTATCACCCAACAATTCAAGCACCCTCTATAAAGACCACACACAGGCAATCGTTCGACCTCCCGTGCTATCATTTAAGTAATGTAGGTTATTAAATTTTAATGAGCTGATCCTACAGCAGTATCACTGACCCACCTGTTTCTCTCAGTAACTCAAACTGAAAGCTATCAATTACATTTTAAGTGGAATGATCATACATCACAGTATTATTTACTGTCTCTGCCTAGTACACAGGGGAGCCCCTGTGCTAATTTTAATATCGTTTTCATTACTTTTAAAGTGATCAAGTTTCTGAGGTATATAAAGCCGTGTCCAATATCAAACCTTCATCTCCCAGAAAATTAGGGCGAATGTTTTCTATACCTTTAAACGGTTGAGACGCTGTCAGCCAGAGAAGTACTTTAGAGTCCAGAGAACTTGGAAAGGAGATGGTGGGTGGGGCTAATCAACGGATAAACAAGCAAAAGAAAAGAAAAGGAAACCAAAACAATTGTGGCAGAATAAAGCCCATTCGCTTGCTGCCCCTGAGCCTGGATTGTTACATCCAATTAGTAAACATAGGTTCTGAGGTTATCTTGGCTCCTGTACAACTCCAGTCACTGTTTTAGTAGCAGCTAAGTGATTATCCTGGAACACTTTGGGGAGAGGGACGGAAATCCCCAGAAGGGCCCATCTGAGGCTTTACAATCACCACAGCAAACACAGGGAGTCCGTGTATATGAGGAACTCTTCACTGTCAAATGCTAAAATTAATTTTTCGATGCGTAGACCAACCTCTTATTTTTTTCCTTTGATGTAGAAAATTAATCTTGTTATATCAGATAAGCTTAAGAGGAGCCATTTGAAGTTTAACATTCACCCATTTCGAGATGTTTGCTCCTTGTGCGCATTGCCGCGATGCCCACGTAGGGAGAGGCAGCAGTACTGCTTCCCTGCTGTGTTAACTTTCCTTGTTGCTGAGACGGAAATTCTCACAAAAGCAGCTAAGGAAGGAAAGGTTTACTTTGGTTCACAGTTTTAGTGATGCATGGCACCAAGAGCTTGAGGAAGCTGGGCACATTACACCGATAGTCAGCGAGTAGAGATAGATGGATTGTACTATGTATCCTACTGTCATCGTCGTCATCACCTCCACCGCCATCATCATCATTATTCAATCCTGGATACAGCCCGTGAAACGCCCCAATGGACATTTAAGATGAGCCTTCCTACCTAAATTAATTCAGTCAAGAAAATACCTGACAGGCACGGCCAGAGGTCAACCTAATCTAGAAAACCCCTCACAGGCATGTCCAGAAGCTGCTCTGCAAGGTGATCCTAGTTCTGATGCAGTTGACAATCAACGTAAACCATCCCACCTACCTTGGTTCGCGCACCTTCCAAGTCTTTAATACAGCAGCGAGCCTCGGTCCTTAAAAGAGAAAGATGTCGATGGTGGGAAGCTGACCGGATTCTGTGTAGCTGACGAACTTCGCGGATGAGAGCTGCAGACTTGGCGGATTTCCCGTGGCGTCTCAAGGGGCTCGCCTTCGTACCATGGGGAGACACAACCGAAGGTGGGGTCTTTCTTCCTCTTGCCTATGGTGACGTGGACGCTGTTTTCCTTTCTTTGTCTGCCACAAATCACCGATGCAAGTGGTTTCTCTGGGGAGCTGCTGTTTCCTTGGACCTCACAGAGGACGAAGGTTCCCTTCGAATGAACTATAAAACAGACCTTAGCTCTCAAGTGGTTTCAGGTCCCGTAGGGTAGGATGCATAGTTCTCTATGGCTGAGTTTTAAGGCTGAGTGCTGCGAGTCCATCTCGTTGGGCACAATTTCTGCCTCTATTTATTTTTTTTCTTAATTTCACCCACCACCACAGTAACTAAGACATAAAGACATGGCCTCTGTGTTTCTCCCATTTGCTGTTACGCCATGTCCTGTGGGATACTGTTCTAGCTGAGTCCCCTGGCACGTGGTGGTGAGGAGGGGAACGAGACCTCGATAGACATACACATGTACGTAGACATAGATTAACCTCCACCTGGCCAGAACGGCTAATTTAAACTGTTTCAAGGTCTCCAGGCTGAGAGAATACATACCCAGCATGGATTAAGTCGTTGTTTACAGTGTATGTTTTGGGTCCTTTCTGATTCCTGATCAAGGCATATACCTCTCCTGGACTGATGTGGCCCCAGAGTATGTGTGTTCGACTGTGGGCTCGGGGTTGTAGTCATGCCTCCGGTTCAACTTAGGAGCTCTTCTCTCTCTATTACGAAGCTGCCCATTCTACCTAAGAAACTCGAAAGCTCAGCAAAACTGAACACTACACTGATACCAGGATAAAAAGGGAAAAGAAAGACAGAAAGACAGAAAGGAAGGAAGGAAGGAAGGAAGGAAGGATGGAAGGAAGGAAGGAAGGAAGGAAGGAAGGGGGGAAGGGAGGGAGGGAAGGAGGGAGGGAGGGAGGGAGGGAGGGAGGAAGGAAGGAAGAGTACTCAGTAAACATTTGAAAAAGCTAAGATGTTATCTATCATCTTACCTGTACAGAGCCCACTGAGACGTGGAGTTTTGGCCCTGAGCTTATGTTTGTTTGTTTGGCCACCTTAATCTAGCCTACTGATGTTTTGATCTTTGTGATCATTACAATAAAGTGGATTTTTTTTTTTATTAACTTGAGTATTTCTTATTTACATTTCGAGTGTTATTCCCTTTCCTGGTTTACAGGCCAACATCCCCCTAACCCCTCCCTGTCCCCTTCTTTATGGGTGTTCCCCTCCCCATCCTCCCCCCATTGCCGCCCTCCCCCCAACAATCATGTTCACTGGGAGTTCAGTCTTAGCAGGACCCAGGGCTTCCCCTTCCACTGGTGATCTTACTAGGATATTCATTGCTACCTATGAGGTCAGAGTCCAGGGTCAGTCCATGTATAGTCTTTAGGTAGTGGCTTAGTCCCTGGAAGCTCTGGTTGCTTGGCATTGTTGTACATATGGGGTCTCGAGCCCCTGCAAGCTCTTCCAGTTCTTTCTCTGATTCCTTCAACGGGGGTCCTGTTCTCAGTTCAGTGGTTTGCTGCTGGCATTCGCCTCTGTATTTGCTGTATTCTGGCTGTGTCTCTCAGGAGAGATCTACATCCGCTCCTGTCTGCCTGCACTTCTTTGCTTCATCCATCTTGTCTAATTGGGTGGCTGTATATGTATGTCATCCATCTTGTCTAATTGGGTGGCTGTATATGTATGGGCCACATGTGGGGCAGGCTCTGAATGGGTGTTCCTTCTGTCTCTGTTTTAATCTTTGCTTCTCTATTCCCTGCCAAGGGTATTCTTGTTCCCCTTTTAAAGAAGGAGTGAAGCATTCACATTTTGATCATCTGTCTTGAGTTTCATGTGTTCTAGGCATCTAGGGTAATTCAAGCATTTGGGCTAATAGCCACTTATCAATGAGTGCATACAAAGTGGATTTTTTATACTTAAAAACTTTGTTTTTATTTTCGAGTTAGTACTTCTAACAGCATCTACCTATCACTGATGCTATTTTAGTATGGAGGCAACAAGGCTCAGACAAGCATGGCTAGGGTCAGTAAAAATGTCTGGGCAAAGGTGAGAGCTCGTGTCTTTGGACATCTGTTTCAGAGAATTCTTTATTGCGTACCACAGTGTGAGCCGTCCAAGTGCAGACTATAGAGCTAAGGGTAACAAACACGTTTCCCTCATGCTTTAAGTAACAGTAACACCAGAACTGTTTTCCACACCCTCCTCAGAGGCCTTTTCCCTGTGCACCCTTCTCCTTCCGGGTGAGATCTGATCTGGATCTAAAAGCTCCTTTCTCTCCACCTGCCAGATTGTTTTCTCCTCATTGACTGTTTTTGAGGAATCCTAATCATTAAGACTGTCAGAGAGTATATTAAGTTGCACTTGAGTACACAGGTTCAGGAATTAAATTGTACATACTAATTATGTCTATGTCTCTAACATTCAAAGCACTGGTTTCTGAAAAACCTTTACCAACACTTGATAATTTTGCATTTGCATGAGTCACAGTGTGATAAATCAATGTATACATAAAAGGACTAAGCAAGAGTAATTGATGTTTCTTTTCTCAATCATATCCTTGTATTTGCAGCCTTCAAGCCCTTCTAGTCTTTTGTGAAATATGTGTAACAGGTGGTTGTAACAAGAAAGGCTCCAGGCTCTAGCATGAAAGATATTAAGTACTGTCTTCTCCCAAGGCCCTTATTCCACAGAGTGTATCCTTCGCAGGGGGATTTATATTTTCATCAAGTTTTATTGTTTGAGATTTTCATATATGCATGTAAAATAAACACATTGTAGTACAAATGACCCCCCATAGACTGATAGATTTGAATGCTTGGTCACCAGGTAGTGGCACTATTAGGGGTGTGGCCTTGTTGGAGTAGGTGTGGCCTTCTTAGCAGAAGTGTGTCATAAGGGTGAGCTTTGAGGTCTCGGGTGTGCAAGCCAGGCCCAGTGTCACTCTCCCTTCCTGACATCTGTGGATCCAGAGGTAAAATTCTCCTCTCCTCTCCAGCACCGTGTCTGCCTGCATGCCACCATGCTTCCCATTCTTGCAATCTTTCGTTCCCGTCTTCCAAAACGGTTCCCTGACAGGGATTTCTGAGGCGTAGAAGAGCACATGAAGCTGGGCAGTGGTGGCACACGCCTTTAATCCCAGCATTTGGGAGGCAGAGGCATTGTAGATCTCTCTATGTTCGAATCCAGCCTGCTGTACAAGGGGACACCAGAGAAACCTTATTGGGGCGGGGGTGGGGGGGAGGAGCGAAAGAAGGAGTGGGGAGAGAGAGAGAGAGGAGGAGAGAGGGAGGGAGAACAGTGTATAAAAAATACTTAGAACAATGCCTTGCCCATAGCAGGCACCTCACAAATTCTGGTTTTTGCCATTGTTATAACTGTTTTATAACCAATGGTGCATGAGAAATGACAAATGGATCTTTTTGTTTACATTGAAGATTTAAAAGTCGATATGGTTTTTGTTTTCAGTTTGTTTGTTTTTTTTTCCTGGTGTATGAAACTTTAACATAGTACGTACTAGTAAGATAACGCGGTGCTTCGGTCCTTGGGTTCCCTGTTTTTCGTGAGCCAGAAGAATGACTCATTAATCGAAGCCCTTGCTGTGCAAACCTGCTGAGTTAAGTGTGATCTCCAGAGTTCATTGAAGAGGAAGAGAACTGACTCCTGAAAGTTGTCTTCTGACTCTCACAAGAGTTCTGTAGCACACGTGCCCCTGAGGGCTGGGCACGCACACACACACACACACACACACACACACAGCTTAATCTATTATTGAAAACCAACCATGTGTGGAGGTGGTCTCATCCCTGGGGTAGACTATTTCTGCCAATCTCAAAATTCCTTAGTTGCCTTTAGTTGTCTGTCTACCAGTGTGGCCTGGGAGATTTCCCGCCTCCATGTCTGCTTGTCTACTGGTGGTGTTCCTCTTTAGGTCTTGATTAGGTAGACACATTTTGAGATACCATGGGTAAAGCTTCCCTGTCATGTTTAGTAGACACGGCCTTACAGCAGATTTCCTGCTCTGTTGCTTACCACCTTTCTAAACCATTTCAGAAATGGTCTCTGAGGCTTAGGGACATGGCTTGTGTTGTAGATTTATCCAGTGTGGCTGGGCACCCCATGGGCGTTTGTGGTTTACTGTGAAGGTCTCCACCTGTTGTAAGGAGACACGTCCTTGATGAGGGATGACAGCTATACTAATCTGCAAATAGAAAGATAAACAGTTAGAAAATGACATAAAAATGCTGGTTTAATAAAGGAGAGGTAGTAGGTTTTTCTCTGGGCTAAGATTCCAGTACCAGGAATGTGTTTTCCCTGTTGAGTGGTCCTTATGTCCAATTAGAGGGCCGCTGGTTACCTCCAAGGTGGAAACCTTTGGATTGCATGGTACTGTCGGGTTAGATTTTTCAAAACCTACTTTTATAAGGGTTCTTGAATGCTTCAACCTCTCCTACAGTCCACTGACCAAAGATAGAGGAGGAATATGGCCAATAGGACAAAGGGGGATGTGCATCTGTTTAGAAGTAGGTCTTTGGGGAGAGTCCTATCTTTATTGTCAGGACACCAGCAATACAGTTTAAAAGTGTCACCGAACATGAATCAGCAGGAGTGGCTCAATCCAGAGGAGGCCTTGCCAAACTGGCACAAGTATATGGAAGTGGCAAGACGCAGCTGGAATATCACAAGAAGTTGTTTGGTTCATTTTCTCTCTATGAAGTCACAGCTACTGACCATCAGCAATGTGGTGAAAGGCAATTCAATGCCAAAGTGTTGTCAGCGAAGACCAGCCAAGCAATGCCAGGCAAAACAATGCAAGAGTGTCCTCAGTGAAGCCCAGTGATGACCAGCAAAGAATCGCAAGGTGAACCAATAAGAAGCGTTATCCACTGTCTGTTGGGTTATACTTATACTCTTTCCAAACATCACACGTCCTCTCGAGCATCTGCTCCAGCAAAACATCACATGCCCTTTTGCCGGATAGTTTCCAGAAAAGACACCATGTGTCTGTTCTTTAGCAAAATATCCTCTCATAAGACAGTTTCCAGAAAAACTTCACATGCCACAACTGAGTCTTCCACAAAACCAGAAATTTCCACTTCCTGGTGCCTTCCAGAATTTAAAGATAGTCCTCAGGATGAAGGCTTTAAATGTTAGAACCATCTTGGGCCCTCTGTGTGGCATTTAGCAATAGGGACTTATGTGGAGAGCTTTTGGGGCTGTTTCTAGAAACTTGGCAGGAATTTGACATTGGGTCATGCATAACAAAAAAGTAGGCTTCAGGCAGGAATTTGACATTGGGCCAGGACAGAGAAGTAGGGTCAGAGAGGATTCTGATTTTAGGCTAGAACAAAGAAGTGGATTTCTGATAAGAATTTGGCTTTGGGCTAGGACAGGAAAGTAGGCTCAGGTATGTTGGTCATCCTGATAAGCCCCTAGAAACAGTGATCATGGGACTTTGTTTATTACTTTGTTTATTGTTTATTGTTTGTTCCTTACCTGCCCTGCCTATGCTTTGTTTGTTCCTTAACTACTTTGTTTGTGACTTAGGACTGACCATACTCTTTGTATATACCTAGAATGATATAAAAGCAGACTGGGAAAAAAGGTCAACCTGCTTCAGCCTCAAAACTGGCAGGGTCATGCTATGGTGTTGTCTAATTGTCTTTTTCTTTTTTTAAAAAATTTTTTATTAGATATATTTCTTTACTTACATTTCAAACGTTATTCCCCTTCCCGGTTTCCTGTCCATAATCCCCCACCCCCTCCCTTCTCCTTCCCTCATATGGGTATTCCCGCCATACATCCCCCTTACTGCCCCCTCATATTCCCCTGCACTGGGGGTCCAACCTTGGCAGGACCAAGAGCTTCCCCTTCCACTGGTGCCCCAACAAGACTATTCTCTGCTACACATGCAGTTGGAGCCCTGGGTCAGTCCATGTATAGTCTTTCAGTGGTGGTTTAGTCCTCTCTCCCTCCCTGTAGAACCCGTTGACTGACAGAGGTGGCTTGGTCAGACTTAGCTTCAACTTCTGGAAAGCAATGGAGGGCATAAATAAATAAATTGTTGTCATTTGTTCTGAGACATATCGTCACTCTGCAGCCCAAGATGACCTAAAACCCCCCTCTATAACCCAAACTGGCCATAAACTCTGGGTAATCTTCCCTAAATCTGCCTCTTAAATACTCAGATTGCAAGTATAAGCCACCATGCCGAGCTTCTCTTAATCTTTTTAATCACTAAGGATAAAAGACATGAAAATAATTTTCTTGTTATTCAAGGGTCCTTCTGCTCAAGCTGTTTGGTTCTCTGACCTGAAATAGAAATGCATTTTAACTTCTAAAATACGCCTGATGAAGCTCGTCCTCATTATACTGAAAACCCCAAACAACAATAGAAACAACTCCAAGTGCAGCCTTCAGAGGATGTATAATCAAATACTGTGCTATAATTCAAAAATCACCTCTATTTAATAAGGTGCAACCTGGGATGGTTTTACCAGCACCTGTCATTGGCGTAGTCCCGTGGAATGATTGCCAGCATGGAGTAGAGATGCTGTATCAGTACGGATACCACAAAGCCTTCCAGGTTGCAGGGTTTCCCATCTTTTACTGGTGAAGTCTTCTCCCAACTAATGATTTGCATCGAATTAACTCACTCCTTCTTTTAAGTCATAACCAGATTTTTTTTTTGTTTGAGTCCTACTGTTTCCATAAAACCAAACCCAACGTTCTATAAACAGATGAAAATTGGAGACCTCAATGAAGCTTTAAAGAAATGCTTTGAAGTGAGCAGCATTGTTTCTCCATGCTTTACCTTGCCTGCCTGTAGCATGCCAAGCTTACTCTTGCCCAGACTACATACCTTGATACATATGCACTTGTTCACATTTATTAATTAACTTTAGCCTAGGTTGTGCCAGTTTGCCATGGTATATATAAAGTTTAGGTCTCCAATTACTCGTGAGTGATACACAATCATCCTGACTGCAAAGGAACAGAAACCCCTCCCTCGGCATCAGACTTCCCCTAAAGGACAACCCCAAGGTGCCAAGCCACTGTTTTCTGTAGGTTGTCTTATCCACCATGTATACACCTAGGAAATCTTGGGAAGCTGCACACCCCGAAGACACCTATTTGTCTGTGTCACAGCTAGCTGTCCTCTGATTATTCCCCCAGGGATTCTTCTTATAGAACACCAGACTCTGAACTGCTTGTTTCTTCTCTGCTTTCCCTCCACAGAAGACGATGGCTATTTTATCCCTCCCATCATATCCAGACACAAAGCCACAGCAGTCTGCTTCCGGTCACCAAGTTCCAGAACTATGCTTCTGGTTACCAGGCCTCAGCCCTCTGTCTCCTGCCACCTTTCAACGTTGGGCCCTTACTATATCACTTAGGTTATTCAACATGGGCTCAGCACGTCTCCAACAGAACCACATCTTGGTGCCCAAGATTTTTTTTTTCTAAATCGGCACCTACTGATGTCTGGCTTTATTCAAAGTTCTGCGTGTTTCTTCACTCCCTGCCTCCATGATCCAATCTGATTTTCTGACTCTTCACCATCTGCTCCCAGCCTGTTCCTCCAGTTTATCTCCTGCCACTACCCACCTTGCGCCTCACATTTCAGAAATATGGAGAGCCGTCGTCCCCTGCCAAGTCTTGTTTTCCGCTTGTGCTTCTAGGACGTCTTTCTTCTTTCATTGGCTAGTATCAAGTCCTATGCCATCTGATCTACGAAGACTGTCATTTCTTCTAAGACATTGGGTTCTTAGTCACCCACTTCTCCATGCCCTATGATTTCTTCGGTTTTGCAATTTCTTTTATGACTGATGAGCAACTCTGAGTTATACCATTCATTCCCTAGGCTACAAAACGGGATATCACAAAACATCTGCCTTATTCATCACTATTAGACTTCATCTTCTTAAAGGACAAGATCGTTTACTTATTTAAACCTCCAGGAGCTCCCGCTCGGCTTCTTCTCCCTCTTCCCTTGCCTCCCTCCATCTCCACTCACCTGCCTGTCAACACCATCACTCCTAAAATTTAATTCTCTTCCTTGGATAATTTAAGCATAAAATACAGTGGCAGAGAAGCAAACTTCAGCTCCACACCATTAGGGTAAAGCTCACTCAAACTGAATTAACCCAATTAAACCTGTTTCAGTGATCCCGCGACACAGTGGGAGTGATTAATGAATTGCATTTCAGGGTTTTGTTTTTGTCGTCATTTGAGACGGACTGGGTCTTCCATAGACCGTAGTCTGCTCTCCAGCTCTATATGCAGACCAAGCTGGATTCAGTTTCCTGAGGCCTGGGAGCACAAATGTGTCCCAATACACTCTGTTTCATCTTAGAATTTATAAGAAAGTACCATTCTCACGAGTGTTGATGTTTTTAAATTAACTTTATTTTCTGGAGCACCGTTAAACGGTTCTAAAAATTACAAAACTAATCAAGACTAATATTGGAAACTTGGGAAAATGAAGACAACATACATAATAATAAACCAGTAAGTCTGCAGCAGCTACTGTTACTACGCTAGCATTTGTTCCTGTTTCTAAAAGTTATTACTCTATTACGTTTATCTCTGTTTCTCTGTCTGTCTGTATATCTGTCTCTATGTATATATATTTGTGTGTGTATGTGTGTGTCTGTGTGTGTGTATGTGTGCATATGTGTACACAAACACAAATGTGCCAAATATTTAAACACATGTTTAAACTATGCATTCTGAAAAATTTTATATTTTCCTTTTTTATGAAATATAATGTGGAAGTCAATGCCTTTTTATTTCTTTTTCAACTTGATACAGATTGAGTAATCTGGGAACAGGGAACTTCAGTTGAAGAATTGCTTCCATTAGATTGAGCTGGAGGCAAGTCTGTGGGCATCTTCTTGATTAATGGTTGAGGCAGAAAGGCATAGGCAGTGCCTGCCACCCCTGGGCAGGTGGTCCTGACTTATGTGGGAATGTCGGCTGAGCAAGCCATGGGACACAAGCTAGTAATCGGCATTTCTTCATGGGCTGTGCCTCATTTTCTGCCTTTATTTCTTGACCTAGCTTCCTTTCACGATGGACGGTAAGGAGTTAGCTGAAACAAACCCTTTGTATCCCAAGATGCTTCTGATTATGGTGGCCATTGTAGCAACCAAGGCAAACTCAAACACCATAACCAAAGGCAAGACAGGAAGGAAAAGGTTTACCAGGTGTAGACTTCCACATTGCAGTCCATCACTGAGAGAAGTCAGGACAGGAACTCAGTGGCAGGAGCTGAAGTCAATGTCATGGAGGAATGCTGTTTACTGGCATGCCCAGATTTTTTTTACAGAACCGAGGACCACCAGCTCAGGAGGGGTGACATCATTCCAATAGGCCCTCCCTCCTTCATCAATCACTAATTAAGAAAATGCTCTACAGCTAGGTCAAGCATTAATTGAGGTTCCTTTCTTTCAGATAGGTTTAGCCTGTGTTACGTTGACATAAAGCACTCAGGGTGGCAATTCGTTTTGCTTTTAGTGATGGTAATTCCTGTTACTTAAGTTTGTGACTGTTAGGCTAGTCTACCAAAACATTACTATTTTCTCTTTGCAATTAAGTACTTTGTAGGTGGTTACTCTTAAATGACTTTGTAAATATCTTCTTACTCATCAAACATGTTTTTATTTCTACTAGCCTTAGGCTTCTATTCAGTTTCTCTGCCTATACTTAATATTTTGGATTTTTCTTAGTTCCCGACACAGCAAAAACACTTTAGCTGCATTTAGAGTTTCTCTGACCCAGACTCTAATGTCTTCATTTCTTTTTAGGATCCCTGTTTTTTCATTTTTTTTAAATGAAAAATAATATTTAGACCAAGATTTCCATGTTTGATGTGCTAATTTGTCTTCTGTTTTTCCTAAAAAGCACACAGGGCTTGTGTTTTATATATTTCTGTCTGTGAAGTTATGCATATATAATTTGTATAATGTGGGTATTATCTTATAATGTATAATTATATCTTTATATTGATAGTGATGTAAGGTGTTTGAGTGCAACAAAGGTCTCAGTTCTTGGTCAGTCGAACTTGGAGAGCTAATGTGTTTGACAATTGACAGTCATCAACGTCACCCCAAGAAAGTGGCTCTGGAGTTTATTATCTCACATCCAAGAAGAATAAGGAAACAAGGATAGGGGGTGAGCAGAATAAACATAGGAAGAGTAAAATTAGGGCTGGAGAGATGGCTCAGCGGTTAAGAGCGCTGACTGCAATTCCAGAGGTCCTGGGTTCAATTCCCAGCAACCACATGGTGGCTCACAACCATCTGTAATGGGATCCAATGCCCTCTTCTGGTGTGTCTGAAGACAGCTACAATATATCACATTATATAAAATAAATAAATCTTAAAGAAAAGAAAAAGTAGAAATATTTAAAGAGTGAGAAGGACTGTGAGAGGAGGTGCTGAAGAGCTGCTTTATCTGATTACTTATAAGATTTATAGTGGAAATTAGAGACTGAGGTGACCTCTATTGAGATGGGTTATTTGTGAGCCCATTAGGCACAGAACCAAGAAGCAGCCTACATATCCTTTGGATTACTTCTCTACCCAACTGGGGAGGCCATGTAGTACTTGTCCAAACAGGAAAGTAGTCTTGTGTGTGTCCTAGGCACCTTGGTCCACTACCTCACCCAGGTCTTCTCACTAGTATTGCAGACTATTGACCAAGAGATGTATGAGTCGCTAATAACTGATCATGGGCCCTCATTGTCAACGGAGAGGTAATGCCTGTCTCATTACGTCACAGTTGGATTAAGAATCATAAAGGATCATAAACTATCTTAGTAGATAAGACTTAATGGTGATAAGGTGCTATGTGAAAGAAAGAAACAAGGAAGTCATCTTAGAGTGGAATACACTCTCTCGTGTACCAATATTTTTTGCACATGTAGAAATAAACCTAAGACTTCTTGACAGCTATATCAGAGACTTCCTATATATTGATCTTATAGAGTCAAATAAAATCAAGCCCTTTCTTGTTAACTGATGTTGAAAAATGGTTTCTACATCTCTCCTTATGCATCCATTTTTTAAAAACTCAAATGCTTTTAAGCCTGTGAAGTTTTATAATGTCACCATATACTATCCTCAAAGTCTTCTGACCATAGTTTAGCTAAATACTAACTTTTTCTTCTAAAGTTGTTATATGAACATTTAGAATATGTTTGTTCTGTGCTTAGGCTGTTTTCCACAGCAGATCAATCAGAAAATACAGATGTATCAAGGTGCAGCATGCTGGTGTGTGTGTGTGTGTGTGTGTGTGTGTGTGTGTGTGTGTGTGTGAATGTGGTGTGTGTGTGAATGTGGTGTGTATGTGTGTGAGTGTGTATGTATGTGAGTGTGTATGTGTGTGAATGTGTGTTTGTGTGTGTGTTAACCTTGGAAGAACAGTTGAACTGTGGATTGTTTCATATCACAGCATGGTAATTTATAAAATACAAAAATTAACAGGCATTAAGTACTATAGAAAAGAAAATGAAAGTAAAGTAAGAAATATGCTAGAAAATTTAAAAACCAAGAGAATATAACTTTCATACCTTGATGATGCTGGAAAGTGCTGATGGTGTGTGTGTGTGTGTGTGTGTGTGTGTGTGTGTGTGTGTCCTCTGACTTGTCTCTCCTAAGTGATCTAGTCTAATATGTCTTTAAACCCTCCAAAGACTCTCTCTAGAGTAGGGAAATATAGTTAGTCCTTTTTCCATTACAATAGAATTTCACAGTTTGTGTCAAGCAAGTGGGAGTGCATTTACAGATCCTACTGCAGTAGATGTGGACATGAGGTGCCTCCTAAAAGATTCTAGTCTAACCAGAAAGAAATGCACACAATTCATCCTTTACTTACACCTTATCCGACTTTAGATTCCACTCTTTTTCTGAGCAAGAATGCTAGAGAAATATGGGCTTTAGTCACTGACCCGAAATACCTATGGTAATATTTTAGTCAGTGATTGTATCTGACTCACCTTCTGTTTCATTTGACCTATCATGTTTCTCAGGCTTTTCTTGAATGAATTCCTTCTCATTTGAATACTTTATGCACTATGATTGATTCAAAATATATTTCATTTTCTTCAGATTCCTTTTCCTTTCAGCTTCTATTACCTTCCCAGATCAGCAAGTGAGGCCGTCTTCGACTGTCTCTTTCCCCTCTTGTCTGTATCTACTCTGAACAAGATTTTCGCTTGTATCTGACTCATTTCTTCCCCCTCTGTCTATCTCTTCTCTGTTTTTCTGGTTTAATGTGCTGTGTTAAGATGAAGCCCTCTCCCTCAGGCAGAGATAACACAACAGTGTTGATAACCGGCTCTGCTTGCGTTTCAGTTTTTAACCTCGTTTCCCTTCGATGTATTCTCCACTGTGGCTCTGCATTTGCGAGCATAACCATGCTGGCAGTCAGGGTCACTAACAGCATCTGTGTGGTGGAGTTGCCTTAAGAGCTACTGAGATGATGCCTGTCGAGCCCTTAGCATGGTGCCTGAGGTATATGCTAGCGATTATTTGTACAGCCATTAGCATTTTGACTCTGTTAACCATGGGACCTTGTTATATTATTGTCGATGTTTTCGAGTCATAATTCGTCTTAGCATTGACCCCAGGATAAAATCAAATTCCCTGGTGATCATGACTAAATACTTCACAATTTGTTTCCCAGTTAGTCCTCCAGATTTATTTTTCGTCTTGCTACTACCTTCCCAAGATGAGGTTTATTAGACACTTCTACTTGCTGCTGCAAGATGTCAGACGTTTACCCACCCCTGTGCCTGCTGAGTCCCCGGATGGAGCATCCTGCCTCATTATCTTTCCCTAACCTGTATTATCCATTCACTTCTCAAATCTCGGTTTGAATGCATAGACTCGTGTATTCACCACCTTCACGAACTTCCCAAGGTGTTTTCTGGTCTATTGCGGTCCACGTCTATGTAGATTCACAACATTTATTGTATCACTCATCGTATCAAGTAGGATAGTATTAACTGGGTTGTATCTACTCAGGTACGTTCTTGGTGTTTTCTTTGCTCACCTTCCTTTCTTGAGCAATTATCCTGGCTTGGTGGGCTTTCCTGGCATTATTCACGTGGGGCTTCGTGCTATTTGTTATATCTGAATAACATATAGGTAGAAAGTAGGCCAAGGAAAGTTGTTATAGCAAATTGACTTACTATGCAGTTTTGACTGAGGAACACAGAGTCGGAAATTCTGAGGCATGGATGCTATTCAGAGTCAGAGTCCACGCCTTAGAAAGGAAAGAAAATGTAAAGTTGACACCTATGAAATCATAGGCAGAATATAGGTGAAACAGGGGCAATAAACAGGTGTAAAAAATTGGATCTTTAATGGGAGCCATAGAATTGAAAGTTAATGAGAAACTGGCCAGAAACTAAACTAAATGAGCAATTATTTGACCGATTTGAATTTGGGTTCATTGACTTAGAAACTCTGTGCAAGTAACTGAGAAGAGGAATGTCCCCAGTGTACTTTGATGTCCACTTAGTTCTATAGATCATAGTAAAATAAATAAATAAATAAATAAATAAATAAATAAATAAATAAAAATTCTGATAATGCTGATTATTGACAAATTGCACAGGAACTAAATCATTAAACGAATCAATGTGAATAACTAAGCTCTGTGTTACTTTTACTGTACAGGTTTCTTTACAGTTCTTACTCAGCATGACAGTGACGGGCAGCTAGTGGCCATGCACAGACCATTCCTTTCTCCTGCCAGCACAGAGTGACAAGAGAACGAGCAAAAGCTGCTTTGTCTGTCAGACACTGTTACTAGAGAAACGGAAACTAAGGGCAGCCTTACACTCTTACTTCTTTATTTTTCTTTTGCAGATATAAGTCCCACTATTCCAGAGAAAATGCTTAAGATGTGATCTGGAGATTATTATACTTTTTTTTCTTTTCCACCTACGTCTTCTTTTAGCTCAGTTCCAAAATCCAGTTGAGCTGTATATTTCCAGAATAGCTACCTACATTCATAAAAGTTTTAAGATATAAGGACTGAATGAGCAGAAATTTAAGTAGTATTTGTGGATAGATTACCAGGAAAATATTGAGTGAATCATCTGAAGGGCAAAGTTCCAGACCTAGCTTGGCTATTATTTCACCGTATGTTCCAGGGTATGGCAGTTGCCTAGAGGCCTCCCCAATTTCTTCATTGTATGTCTTTGGACACAGCAGCCACATGGAGTCACCACCCCAAAACTTCAGTTGTCTAAGAAGAAGGATCATAGTTTGTAACCGCTTACTTCAGAGTTCTAACGATAAAATGGGTGCTTTGAAAGCATTAACGGTTTTCATGCAATATCCTGCCGTAGAATGTTTGCTAAGGTGGAGGATCCTATCAACTCAAAGACACGCTAGACATAGGAAAAGAAGCTAAGTTAAGCCCCACAGCCTTGCAAGCACAAGGCTCCTTTTTTTCACAGCTCCTAAGTGGTGTCTAACAAGCACAAAAGGAGATTGGATTGTATGAGTTTAACACAGCTCCTTACAGAAGGGCTCTCAGAGAGTTAGGTGTAGAAGTTAAGGGTAGCTCAGTTCTTTGACCTGGGGTGGAATTTACAGGAGGAGATTACTGATAAGAAGTGTTGAAGCTGGCCAGGTGCAGAAATGTGTTTTCAGGTGTGGAATTTCACAGCAAGCCCTGCTTTGGGCTATCTGTAACCTTCCCTAAGGCAAGGAAGGATCTACAGCCTTGTGTTTGTCTTATAGGAGTTAACATGTGATTGATCTTTAATTCCTGTGTAGTGTCTTTTAATGAGTAGACCTTAGCCTGCACTGCAGCCCCCTCCCAAAACACCAATAAGCATTTTCAGTTAGAGAAGTTTGTAGACATCTTTTTCCATAAAACATTGTAGAACTAACCCAGTGCAAATACTGAAACATTTAGCCAGCGCTGCCTAGTTTATTTAAGGTTTTTCAACCAATATTTATATAAATTTATCATTGAAACCCACCCGTATTATAATAGATTGGTAAACAAAATACTTAAAAACATTTGAGATGATATTGCCTTAAAAAACAGTGCACAGAAATGGAAAAATAGTCAAAGCTTCATAAGGAATATTACTTTATAGATATGCATATTTTTCCTTAAGTTTGCCTTTTGCTTCTTGTACTTCAGAAAGGGTTTCATTTTGTAGTCCAGACTGGTAACACATAGTATAGTTACGCAGAGCCTCGAACTCACAACATTCTCTTGTCTTAACCTCCCAAGTATTTATATTACAGGAATGATAATAGTAATAATAATAATAATAATAACAACAACAACAATAGCAACAACAACAATAACAACAACAACTTCGGCCTTCTTCATTTCTCTAGGTTGTTTTTTTTTTTTTCTTTTTTTTTTTTTTTTTTTTTTCAGAGCTGGGGACCGAACCCAGGGCCTTGCGCTTGCTAGGCAAGCGCTCTACCACTGAGCTAAATCCCCAATCTCCTCTAGGTTGTTCTTGGATTATTATGATCATTGTCCAGAATTACATCCATAATTATCTTTAAGATGTGATTATCCTAAGTACCTATAAACAGAGGCCAGGATGTTCCAGTTTCTTAATGATTAATTGTCATTAAGAAAATAGCTTCAGCATGGCAATAAGGATGAATACTAGAAATCGTATACCATAATTCTACCAGAGGAGCAATCACATAACATTAATTCCTAGTCAGAAAATAGTAAAGAGAAAGAGCTTAACTATAAAACATTGGGCATACGTTTGTGGGGGCTTTTTCTGATCATTACTATATTAAGATATAAATGAATCAAAAAAATTTTTGAATTAATTCTTCAAAGAAGGAAAAACAATTAAGCCCAAGTTAGAGTTATAGATGATTGTGGATTTCACATTCGACGTGTTATTTCCTGGTTTATTAAACTTTAATATCATGTTTCTAAGTTTGACCTATAACTTTGACTCTAACTCTTAGTAGTATTCGGTTATAATTGTGTTATTTTCTTTGTAGAGTAAGAAATACATTAAAAGGGAAAGTAATATGATTTCAAGTAATTATTTTTTGATGACAGTTTTTAAGCCATTTGTTTGGTTTGAAATAACTGCCCCATTTAGACTGTCCTTGTTGAGGAACACTACAGGATTAATTGGTAGCTGTGCTTATAAGCAGCAAAATACAGTACCTCACCTCTACTATAAGCTATGTGCTTCCACTCATTAAGACTTAGGCTTGGATTTATAAAGTACTAGCAGCTTAACCATGAACATTCGAGATTTTAGTGAGTATTCGTTTTCAAGAAAATGAAAGGTATTTCCCCAGTTTTAAACATCTCACTTGTGTTGGCATTTATAACAGAGTCTGGATATTAGCAGTACTTAAATGTTGTTCACAACACCCTGAGTTCCCTTTTAGAACTGTGTGCTTTCAGATTCCAGACCCCATTCCAACTGGCAGATCTCTGGTGAATGGAAGAATCTGAGATTCTAACAAGACCTCAAAGGATGTGATACGGATAGTCTACCCAACATATTTGGAACAGTTTTTTGTTTGTTTGTTTGTTTGTTTGTTTGCTTGTTTTTTCCCGACAGAAGATTAAATTCAAGGTCTTACACGTGTTGAAAATGTTCTAATACTGACAAACACCCCTGAACATTGTTGTTGAAGTTCATTTTCTTCTTCTTCTTCCTCCTCCTCCTCCTCCTCCTCCTCCTCCTCCTCTTCCTCCTCCTTTCTATTTTAATCTTCTGAAGAGTGTCTCACTAAGTAGCTCAGGCTGATCTTCAATGTTGCCCTACTTGCTTCAGTCTATGTGAATAGCTGGGATTTCATGTGTGCCCTGCCAGGATACATAGACTTTTAAATGGTTGGGAGAGAGAAAACAGCTAGTTTGCAAATTGTGCACTTTCAGTGTAGACTCATTTCAAAAGATATTGAAATAATATCAAGTATTCAGTTGATATTAGGTTTGATTGCAGCGCATTGAGCTGTGATTTCTGTATTACTTCTCTTATATTGTTAAAGGTACACGTGAATGTGTGCGTCTTGGTCATGTCTCAGGTGCTTTCTCATCCAGTGTGATTGTGCCCTCCTCAGCTCTTGGTTAGATTTCTTCACTTGAGCTGAAAAGGACCACTTCAAAGGCCTTCTCGAATCAATCAGAGTTACTTTCAAGAGTTTATGGTTGTCTTTTACTACCTTGGGAAAGGAAAACTTGCTGGAAAGAAAAGTAGGTCTGACTTTTATTTGTAGGAATCCAGGGAATAAGAAAGCAAGCTATAGATCTTTAAAGGGCAGAATGCATTTGGACTTTTCCAGTGAACAAGTGTGTATGCCTGGTTATCAGTTTTAGGCTATCCTTTACAGTTTATAAACTCATTTGATCTCTTGAGTCGAGATGATGTCATGTGACTCTGTTTTTCTCTATTTATAGGCATTCAAAGGACGTTTTGGTTTCCCTTTAGGAAATTAAACCCACCAGTCATTTAATGCAAAAATGAGCTTGACTGAACTAGCATGGCAAATTATATCTAGCTCAAGCATCTGTCAGTAAGTTCCCATGCTTCACTAACTCATGTAGGGGAAAAAAAAATCCATTTGATTTTTAAGCTTTCTAATGCCAGAGACGGAAGAATGTCCCTAACTTTAAAATGGATGATCTCCAAAACAATAAAACAAATAGAGATTATGACATATTACTAATTGCTCCTATTTTTAGTTTCTGTATATCTCCTCTATTGAAATGTGCAGTTATGCATCCGATGTTAAGGACAAGGAGTGGGGATTTGCCACAGGAACCTGGTTCTCCCATGTGCTCTATCTGAAGAGCAGTGGAATCTGAGGCAACATATGGTATCAATTGCTGCTTAATTGATGTCACAGTCTGGACCGCTAGTGAATAATAACTACCAAATGTTACAAACACTTGTAAGCATGTACACACACACACACACATACACACACACACACACACACACACACACACACACACACACACACACTTACTTAAACATAAAACTGCAATGGCTGTTGTCATCACCTCTGTCTTGCAGGTATATAATTGAAGCGGAGTTGAAGGGGTTTGCAACCCCATAAGAAGAAGAACAATATCAACCAACCAGAACCCCCAGTGCTCCAGGGGACTGATCCACCATCCCAAGAATACACTGGGATGGCCTATGGCTCCAGCCACATATGTGGCAGAGGATGGCTTTGTTGGACCCTTGGTCCTGTCAAGGCTTGATGCCCCAGTGTAGGGAAATGTCAGGGCGGGAAAGTGGGAGAGAGTGGGTTGGGGGGGGGTGGAAGTGCACCCTTATAGAGGTAGGGGAGGGGAGATGGGATAGCAAGTTTCTGGAGGGGAAACTGGGAAAGGGGATAACATTCGAAATGTAAATAAAAAATAATTATTCAATAAAAATACCAAGTGTGGTTTAAGAAAAAAAGGTTCCCTTCCACAAGGTCACTTGGCTTGTCATTGGCACATATAAGTTTCAAATACAGTCAATGTGACTCCAGAATTTCAGTTCTTCACTGATCATTCCCTCACAACTAAAATCATTTGTCCTTTTAAGTGGACACGCTAGGAGGAAGATGTACTGTCATTCTATCAACATTAGCATTACTGAGAGCATTCATGTAGTTCCTTTGATGTGATGGATTGCTGATAAATTAGAAGGCAGTCGAGATAAAGAGTGAAATATCCCCTCAGCTCAATTTGGTAATTTAAAAGGGAAGTGAACCGTCCCCCCTTGCTAGACACAACCCCATAGACAGGCTTTGTCCAGCCTGCAGTTTTGACCTTTACAGTACCTTACATTTTAATTAGTTACCAAAATAGACACAATGAAATTTGAAAGCCGTGTGCACGGTTCAGAATTTCTGCTCTCTGAGAAAACAAGAGCCTTCCTACCAGAGTCATCACCATTTTCTCTCACAAACCTGGGCCCGAGTGTCACATTGTAACCCCTGGAATCATTCCACAATGTCAAATATATATGCTTTACTCTTTACCCATTTGATTTTGTGACCATGTATAAAACATTATTTTTAAGGGACAAATGGAAGCAAATTCTTGCAACTTGTATAAGGGTTGCTTTTAGGGTAGAAGGACATTTATTTCAATTGTGTATCACAGATGATTAAAATCAGTTTCTCAGCTCTTAAGAACAGAATGGTCTCTCTCCTCCAGCCAGGCAAGATGCCCGAGGGAAAGAAGGCCAAGGGGAAGAAGGTGGCTCAGGCCCCAACCGTCGCCAAGAAACAGGAGAACAAAAAGGTGGTCAATGCTTTGTTTGAGAGAAGGCCCAAGAACTTCGGCACTGGGCAGGACATCCAGCCCAAAAGAGATCTCACACGCTTCGTCAAATGGCCCAGCTACCTCAGGCCACAGTGGCAAAGAGCCATCCTCTATAAGCGGCTCAAAGTACCTCCTGCCATTAACCAGTTCACCTACGCCTTGGGCAGGCAAACAGCGACTCAGGTGCTTAAGCTCGCCCACAAGTATGGGCCAGAGACAAAGCAGGAAAAGAAGCAAAGGCTGCTGGCCTGCACTGAGTAGAAAGCTGCTGGCAAAGGGACGTCCCACCTAAGAGACCGCCTGTGTTCCAAGAGCATGAGTCAATACAGTCACCTTGGTGGAGAACAAGAAGGCTCAGCTGGTGGTGATTGCCCATGATGTAGACCCCACTAAGCTGGTGGTTTTCCTGCCTAACCTGTGTTGAAAGATGGGGGCTCCCTACTGCGTCATTAAGGGCAAGGCCAGGCCGGGGCGCCTGGTCCACAGGAAGACATGTACCACTGTTGCCTTCACAGAGTTTAACTTGGAAGACAAGGGTGCTCTGGCTAAGCTGGTGGAAGCTGTTAGGACCAATTATAACGACAGATATGACGAGATCCGCTGCCACTGGGGAGGCCACGTCCTGGGTCCTAAGTCTGTGGCTCGAATTGCCAAGCTGGAAAAGGCAAAGGCTAAAGAACTCGCCACTAAACTGGGCTAAATGTACGCGAAGTTTTCTGTACATAAATATAATTACAAAATTAAAAAGAGAGAGAAACAAGATGTTTTCCCCCCTAGATTCTAGATATAGTCACGCTGTGAAATGGCAAAAAGAAGTGTCGCTAATGCTATTGTCCATATCTACTTCTCCGTAGAAGATGCACATGTTAGCCGGATGGCAGAGGACGCGTTGCTATAGCCAATCACAACTGCTTCCTTTTCCCTCTAAAGATAACAATGAATTCTTCAGTGAACTATTCCTCTTGGAGTGACCGCAAGAACAGACATTAGTTTAGAAATGTTTCCTAATATGGTATTTTCATCACAGTTACAAACATCCTCCCCACTGCTCCTGTAACTACATGTGTATGGCACACACATGGTGGATGTACACGCTGGAAATGCTTGCATGCATTCACCCTTAGAGCTTAGTGACTTGGAACTGAAATTCACAGGTCTAGCAATGGTTGGGAATTTTTTTCCGGAGGGGGTGTGTGTGTGATATTTGCATATACAGAACCAGATGACTTGAGAGTGGGATTCAGTGCAAACACAAAATTTGTTTTATACACACCATATTGTACCTACCTGAAGATAATTTTATGCAATATTTTTAGGACCTGAATACTTGTTGTGACCTGCCTCTTGAGACTAGGTATCAAATTGTCCACGTGTAATGTTACCACTCCAAAAGTTTCTGGTGTTGGACCGTTCTTTGGCTTCTTGTTCAGTTTGTTCCTGAGCATTATTAACCCATGACCTGTTAGCCAGACTGAAAGTATCTGTGTGGAGCCATGTAGCCAAACCTCCGACTAGTTATTTGCCCATTCAGCTAATAATTAGCCTCTATTTTGATGATTCCTTGTGGTGGTTTGAATGAGAATGACCCCATAGGATCATATATGTGAATGCTTAGTCATTAGGGTGTGACAGTATTTGATAGGTTTAGAAGGACTGGAAGGTGTGGTCTTGTTGGAGGAAGTGTGTCACAAGGCAGGCTCTGAGGTGGGCATATCAGGCCCAGCACCTCTCTCTCTCTCTCTCTCTCTCTCTCTCTCTCTCTCTCTCTCTCTCTCTCTCTCTGTGTGTGTGTGTGTGTGTGTGTGTGTGTGTGTCTATGGATCAGGACATAGCTCTCAGCTACTGCTTCAGGGTCATGTTTCCAGTCATGACGACAATGGACTAAGCCTCTGAAATCATAGCAAGCTCCCAGTTTATTAAATGCTTTCTTTTATAAGGGTTGCCTTGGTCATTACGTCACTTGGTAGAACAGCGATTAAGACGATTACTGAATACCTGCCACATGCTAGTATGTCCCAGCTTTGTAGTCCCACCCGAGGACTGTTGAAATGGAGATGGGGATCCACTTATTATTCAGGGAGCTCTATGTAGTGATTGACTTTTCTTGCCAGTTTGATTGGTGATACTGATATTCATAAATTTTCATCCAATTTGAGTTTGAAAGGTTCTAGCAAAGTAGCCAATGTCATATACATACATTGTTTTCTATCCAAGCTACAAGTGTCTACATGGTGGTATAACATTATCTCCGTATCATCAATATCTTGGCCTGGTAGGGGAACCAGATGATGAGATTTTTAATGAATTAATGATCGTACAGTTTCTCAGTACTTCTGAAGCTGTATCAAGCTTGCTTGGCCCGTTGTTTTCTTCTCTATCAATCTTGTCTTTCCTACTTCCTACATGTTTCTCTCCATTTCACTTAACCGGATATAGTGAAGAAGTACTTTTAGTCAGGTATAGTAAAGTTTCTTTCCTACCATTTATAGATTATACAAGTGAGTAAGATTTTGATTTATGTGTGAATTCTCTGAGATTAAATGGGGTAACCTATAATTTTACCTAAATCTCTTAAACTCCCAAATTATATTTCAGACAATGCCTATAGCAGCCTTATTTATAATAGCCAGAAGCTGGAAATAACCCAGATGTCCTTCAACAGAGGAATGGATACAGAAAATAACACTCAGCTATTAAAAACAATGACTTCATGAAACTCATAGACAAATGGATGGAACTAGAAAATATTATCCTGAGTGAGGTAACCCAATCACAAAAAAACACACATGGTATGCACTCACTGATTAGTGGTTATTAGCCCAAAAGTTTGGAATACCCAAGATACAATCCACAGACCACATAAAGCTCAAGAAGAAAGACCATAGTGTGGATGTTTCAGTTCTTCTTAGAAGGGGGAACAAAATACTCAAGGGAGGAAATATGGAGACAAAGTATAGAGCAGAGACTGAAGGAAAGGCCATCCAGAGACTGCCCCACATGGGGATCCATCCCCTGTACAGACATCAAACCGACACTACTGATGATGCCAAGAAGTGCATGCTGACAGGAGCCTGATATAGCTGTCTCCTGAGAGGCTCTGCCAGAGCATGACAAATACTGAGGCAGATGCCTACAGTCAACCACTGTACTGAGCACGGGGTCCCCAATGGAGGAGTTAGAGAAAGGACTGAAGGAGCTGAAGGGGCCTGCAACCCCATAGGAAGAACAATAATATTAAACAACCAGACACCCCAGATCCTGCAGGGACAAAACCACCAGCCAAAGAGTACACATGGAGGGACCCATTGTTCCAGCCACATATGTAGCAGAGGATGGCCTTGTTGGGCATAATGGGAGGCGAGGCCCTTGGTCCTGGGAAGCCTGGACACACTCCCTGGTCCCCCTCCCCAGTAAGGAAATGCCAGAGCAGGGAGGCAGGAGGAGGGAGTGGGTGGGTGGCTGGGTGGGGGAACACCTTCATAGAAGCAGGAGGAGAGAGGATAGGATAGGGGACTTCTGGAGGGGAAACCGGGAAAGGGGATAACATTTGAAATGTAAATAGATAAATATAAAATTAAAAAAGAAATTACTTAAAAGCTTGCTTCCTGTCCTTGCTGGTGTTCAAACGTAGGTAAGAGTGTCTTGGCCAGTTGTGCGCTAAGCAATGGCAACAGATTCCAATTGAGCTCGTCAGCTAGAATCTCATTAAGGCTCTAATGGTAGCAATTTATATCCACTAAGTCACAGTAAGACAGGCACCTCTGCAAACGATATCTTGTTTCATTAAATGGAAGTGTAGTACAATAATCTGCCAGAATGTGAGAAAAATTTAAACATGTGTACTCTATTGCCTAGAAGTGTGTTGAATTGTGTTTGTTTAGCTCTCGTGGTTTAGCATGAATTCCCTTGCAATAGAGAAATGGATCTCTTCTCTACTTTTGCCTCACTACTGAAAAGTTTCCTCTGTTTCTTAGTGGACCTGAACGGAATGATTAAGATGGTTCATATGTGTGTTCATGGGTTCTTGTGTATGTGTGCCTGTGTGCATGTGTGTGTGCATGTGCGTGTGCGTGTGTGTGTGCGTGTGTGTGTCTGTGTGTGCTTTGCAGGGAAAGTTGGAAGGAAATGGTGCCCAAAGAAAAGGTAATAGAGTGAGCTCTGTAATGGCTGTTCCTGGTTGTCACCTTGACTATATCTGGAATGAACTACAATTCATCTGGACCACACCTTCTGCTGTAGACCTGCATAAGGACATTGGAAGAAGGAAGATTCAGTCTTCTTCAACTGCTTATTGCACTTCCTTGCCAGCACCTTTGTTGGATTCTACTTCTTCAGAAGAGCAGCTGAAACAACTAGCCTTGTAGGACTGAACAACTACTAGTTTCTTGAACTTCCCATCCACAGCTGACCATTCTTGGGTTAGTCGGACTAAAGACTGTAAGACACCACAATAAACTCCCTCAATATAGAGAGACATTCCATAAGTTCTGTGACTCTAGAGAACCCTGACTAAGATGAGCTCTAACATTATTTTTTGGGGGACTGAAAACTTAATTCACTCGATAAGGAGTTTGCCATATAGCTAGAGGACTCAGCTTCAATGTCCAGTACCCATATAAAGTCAGAAAACGATAGCATGCACTTAGCTTGTAATGCCAGCACAGTGATGGCTCCTAAAGAATCCTTCCAAACGTTGATACCCCAGGTACACACACAGGAACACCAACAGCAAGCCAACAAACTAAACAACAACCACCAACAAACTGGGCAGTATTTCTCCCTTTTCAGCTAGCATAACCAAAGGAACACATGTTTTATTAAATACTTGTTGATTTCCAAGTCCATGCAATCCATCCAATGGGTTCAACTCTATCAAAATGTAAATAGTTGTAATCAACCAATATGAAAATATTTCATATTGGATCCTCTTCTTTTTCCCAAGAAATAAGGCAGCTGATACATTTTCATCTTCAATGTGAGCATGTTTACAAAAGAGTAGCATTTATGGCTTAGAAATTACATAAATACAGGTGTCTTAGTTTGGATATCTATTGCTGTGAATGAAACACCAGGACAAAAAAACAAGTTGAGGAGGAAAAGGGTTTTTTCAGCTTAGATTTCCACATAGAAGTCAGGATAGAAACTCAAACAGGACAGGATCCTGGAGGTAGGAGGACATGGAGTGGTACTATTTACTGGCTTGCTTCCTGTGGCTTCCTTAGCCTGCTTTCTTAAAGAACTCAGGATGCTAGCCCAGGGATGGCCCCATCCACCATGGGCTGGACTCTCCCCCTTTGGTTCTTTTTTTTTTCGGAGCTGGGGACCGAACCCAGGGCCTTGCGCTTCCTAGGCAAGCGCTCTACCACTGAGCTAAATCCCCAACCCGACTCTCCCCCTTTGATCACTAATAGAGAAAATGACTTACAGCTAGATCCTGTGGAGACATTTTTCTCAACTGAGGCTCCTTCCTCTCCAAATGACTCTGGCTTGTGTCAAGTTGACCCAGAAACCATCCAGTATACATGGGAATGTGGGTATTGTCTATTTTTGTTTTATTTAAACTATATGCGGACTTAAAATTTACATGTGGAAACATCACATACATCTAGAAATGGTGTGTGTTAAGTATACAAACATGACAAGAAAAGGTGAGACATAGGGTAAGATGGAACGTTTCATGAACACTTACTAGTAGTTTAAGTGTGCTAGAGATGAATGTTCTTGGGGCCTAAAATTCACCAGGAAATGATCCTTTGAAGAGAATTTAAGAGAGTCCAATGGAAAGGAAGCACACTTACTTACTTTCCCACCTTTCAGTTGCCCAACTAGGACCTATTCGCTTTCTTTGGCCAGATGACCTTTCTCATTTCTCATTGCCTGATAAATTGCTTTAGAACAGGGGCCAGCTAGATATTCCTGTAAAGAGCTGCTAGCAACTGTTCTGTGAAAGGAGCTGTGAGATCTACAGTATGAGCATTGGGGTGAGAATTGCACCCAGTGCTGCTCAGTGGCAGAGCACACTCAACCAACTGAGTGTGAGGCCATGGTTTCAATCCTGACAAGTTGGGAGGGAAGCAGAAAAAGAGCCGGGAGAGCGCATGCTCGTGAAACTTGAAAATACTGTTCTTCGTTGGACCGCAGTGAACTAGGTAAGCAAGTGAAAGGATGTAGATTACTGTCCCCTGCACTAAAATGTTTCAGTGTTCACTCACCTTGACCCTATGAATTCCATCCTCATTAACTTCCCACATCCATCTGCTAGGTACTGGGTCCATGTACCACATACAATTTAAGTACCCTAGAATCTTCAAAGTGGAAAGGCAAACGTTTAGACATTTTAGTAGGAAAAAAAACCCCAATTTGGCATATCTTCAGGTCTGAAGAAGTCTCCTGGACATAATAAGCCTCAACAACTCTATCCAAGGAAAAGTTGAGAGTTGGAATTAGAGGGTGGCCACATAATAAATTTTCTAGGTCCCTAGGCTTCTGCTGTCTGGTAAGATACTACAGAATTCTTTGGAGAGGAGATCAATTAAAGAAAAGACTTGATGATACCAGCATTTGTTGGTTTCACAATGAACTTCCTTTAGCCCTTCACACTATTTTGTAACAAGGAAGTAAATACTGAACGAATCAACTTTGTATCTGACTAGAAATAGGATCTGAGGGGGAGAGGCAGGGCTAGGGCAGGAACACAATCATTTAATTTCCAATGTTAGGCATTTGCATGAATTTAAAAATACTTTTTTATTTCAGCCATATAAATATTGAAAAAAAAAATCCCATTCAGTGCCTCCCAGCACTTAAACAATAGGTCATAGAGTCGTCACACAAGATCCTCTGTTACAAATGTCACTCCTGGTGTATCACACAAGACTCTCTGTTACAAAGGTGGTGCCAGTTCTTCAGGCTTTACCGCAGTGACTCTATATCTCACAGCGGCAGAGATTCCTGTCTAAAGCATCTCTTTAATTCCTCATTTTTACCTTTGCTGGTTTTGCTCTCGAGAACTCTATCTTTTATATCTGCCCAATAAACTACTTAGTCTTTAGAAAAATAGGAGCTCCTGTATTCTCTCCTCTTGACATCTTTCACGGAGCCTACAGGAAGCATTAATTAATTAATTAATTAATTAATCATTTGGGGCTCTCAGGACTTTGACTTTGTCCCCTCATAATGCTCAGCACGAAAGATTACATATTAATGGCGGACCATGTCTCCTATCAGGGATCCTATGGAAATACTGTTCACATCACCGTGTCCTAGTACAGAGCAGGTTCTCAGTTAACTTGTTGAGGTCGATCTGGTTAAAGTTGGATACTTAGTAAAAGGATAAGTCACACAATTCCTGTGTGAAATAGGAAGGTAGAAGTCCAAACCGACTCTCCTTTTCAAATCTTAAATAGCTGGTAACTAAGACAAGACGCTGCTGACAGTAAAGTTCTTCTCTTTTAGGAACTAGAACGGTTTTACTTTCCCTGAGTTGTGATTGATCATCAAGTTACTTATAAATAAGTTTAGAGATGGTTTTATTAAAATATAATGACATCATCTCTCCCCTTCTTCCCTTCATCTCAACCCAAATCTGACTTCCCTCCATCCCATGTTCATGGTCTCTGCTTTTTTTTTTTTTTTTTTTTTTGTTCTTTTTTTGGAGCTGGGACCAACCAGGGCCTTAAACTTCCAGGCAAGCGCTCTACCACTGAGCTAAATCCCCAACCCCATGGTCTCTGCTTTTTAACGGTTGTTACTGCATAGACATTTAAATGAATCAAAAGCCAACACAGCCTTCTGAGTCCATTTGAAGTTGTGTACTGTACATGTTTCTGGGGCTGACCACAGCCACAATATCTTACCAAAACTTAAAGAAACCAGTTGGATTTCAAATGAGAAGCAAAATGAAAGAAAATATAGATTATTTTCTCATTAACTTACTAAAGTATCTGTGAATCCAGGAGACCCTGAGGTTTCTGAGGTAGGTTCTGTCCAGTAGTAATCTTCTACACAGATATGCATAGAGACTACCTAGAATGTCCTGAACAGAGAAATTTTTTGGGCTGCACCCACTAGTATTCGTACTGACAGACCCAGTCATCTGCATTTTGAAAGTCTCTGCTCAGCCTGCTGTGCAGACTCTGAGACAGCCCACACCTCCCACCTAAGAGGAGGCTAGACCAATGAGAGGAGCAAGGTCGAAGATAGGAACTGAGCAGAGCTGGAAAAGCTGAAGTCTGCCTGCACCCAGGGAAGGAGAAAGAGCTAAACAGCTGCAGTTTGAAGTGGTTTTGCTGCTATCTGCAAAACCCAGAAAACACTGAAATTAGAATTTACCAGTTGCTTTATCTGTCTTGCAAAATGAGTTCTTCTGTTTCGTGGCTTGAATTTTAAAATGTCTCCATGTCACAGATTTTAGAGGCAGCTTACTGTGAGAGGAGCGCATCTATCTTGAGACCTCTGCTGCATTTCCAACCTGTATTGACTAAATGGCATTCTGCTGCTACAGGATCCTTTTTTCCCACCCTTTACCAATTGCTTTTGCAGTAATAAGATAAATTATATTCTCAGATTTAACACCCTTTTGTTAAGTAAATTATGTAAAAAGGCATTTTACCTATCATGTTTATTTTTTTTAAGAAATTACATAGAAACCCTTTAGTAATGGCTCATCTCTACATGCAAGATTCAGAGAATCTATAGTTTATAGCATGAATTACTGTTGAAAAGCTCACCTTCTTTTCTGACTAGCAATGTATGAAGCTTTTGCCAATATTTTCTATAAGCCTTCTAAATTCCATTTTCACTTTAGCCACATCTAGTTCTTGTAAGGCAACTAGTGCAACTGAAATTTTCATGATAATACGATGTTATTAAATGACTTGATGTAATAAATGCTAAACATAGATTAACCCAAAATACAGTAGTGGTAAGTTTACCGATGACTTTACTGCGACGGATGGTAATGAGCATGAAAATTTTCAATGTCTGCTTATGCGGAGACAAATGGAGAGCAGCCATGTGAGAATGAGCAAGGGCTATGTACTTGGACCTAGACTCTGCTTCTGGTACGTGTGTGTTGGCAGAGACTTGGGGTAGGCAGAAGAGCAGGAAAGCTTTATAGAAGGGGAAAAAATGGAAGGTGTCAGTTATGCCCTGACTGAAGGCTGTTGGCATGGGGAAAGGTTGACTCCCGGGTGGCATGCATGTGCTCAGCTATGTGTGAAACTTGACCCCTAGTTTAATTAAAAGTTAAAATAACATAAAAGAAGAGAAAAAGAAACAGAAAAAGAAAAAGAAAATCTGGGCGAGTGCGTTGGTACAAGACTGTAATGCATATTCCAAGGAGCCTGATGTAGGAGCATGGGTGATACAGGGATGTTCTGCATATTAATGTCAAAATACCCAACAGTAACAGCTCGAGAAGGAGTGGTTACTTTGACTCATGGTTCTAAGGGTCATCAGTCCTTCTTTAATGGTCAAATCACAGTTACGCAGTGGGTCTGTGGATAGCCACAGGAACCTACAGCAAGGCTGCTGCACCTTAGAGGAGAGAAGTCTGGACAAAACTGGAAGTGGGGATCACTTTCAAGATCTAACAGTTCTCTGTTACCAAGGCTTTTCTCCTCAAAGGGTCCACAGTTTCTCAGAATAGCACTACCAGCCAGGATCGAATCTTCAAGTACATTACCCTGGTGGGGACAAGGTAACAATAAAATGGAGAAAAATAAAACGGAGAACAATAAAATGGAGAACAATAAAATGGAGAAAGAAAAAAGTCCAATCAAAGGCTAGTCTAGAAGTAACTTCTCCTAAAATGACATTTAGAGTTAAGGATACATTATGAATCTCTAGTAAGGAAGACATTATTTCTCAGGTAATTTTTCTTGAATACCTCACAATGATTATATTCTGCAACCAGGCATGGTGATGCATATCCGTGATCCCAGCACTTCAGAAGTGGAGGTAGGGGGATCAGGGCTTCAAAGCCAGCCTCAGATCTGTAGTGGGTTCCACACCCAAATGAACCAAAACGTTGCAAAATGACAATTAATTTCCTCTTTGTTTTTTGCACTGGTTCTGAATGGAATAGATCATTAGAGGATTAAGAGCAAGACTTTCACTATTCAATACTGTTTTTTCTTCAACTGGAAACAATTCCTTGCAAACTTAAAAGTTGGGAGTCTCTTACAAAGAACATCCTTCTCCTGGACAAGTCATGTTCAAGTTAGTTGCCTGTATACTGCTACTTACATATTTTAGAAACAAGGACATTCTCTTACAATGTACAAAAAGCCAAACTGAGAGATTACCGCTGCTGACCTTTGATCTTTGAATCCTGGCTTTGATGTTCCAGTCACTGAGTAAGGAGCCCATGATACTGGGCAGACTATACCATCTGTCAATCTCCTCAGCCTCTTCTTTCATAATCCTGGCCCACATGGGTCTGCGTCCTCTGCTTTTTAGTACCATGGGCAAATGGGGTCAATTTCCTTCTGACATTTTGCATATACTGGTTCCTATTTTATTGCTTTTTCTCCTTTGCCACTGTAATCTCTTCTTCCCCTTACATTGCCTGCCGTTGTTATTTATCTCAAAGTAATTTTATGTAAGATTTATAAGATGATAGTAAGATGACAGTAGGTGAGTGTGTGCATGTGCATGTGCATGTGTACATGTGTATGTGCACATGTGTATCTGCATATGTGTGTGTGTGGGCATGCATGTGTGTGCACATGCACATGTCTGCCTGTTGTGTGTGTGCCAGTACTCAATTTCAAATATCTTCTTCACTCACTGAACACTTTTTTGAGGCAGTCTCTCACCGAACCTAGAGCTAACTAATTTGCCTAGGCTGTGTAACCAGGAAGCTACAGACAGAGTCTTTAAAATCCTTTAAGGACTTTTGGATCTACCAATGTAACATAATAACTCAGACTCAGGTTGAACTGGAAGTGATTTTTGATATTTTATACTCTTAAAAAAAACCAGAAGCAATGGGCTTCATTCCTGTTGGTCCTATAGCATCACGTCTAGAAAAGGTTGCTTTCTGGTCTAAATGTATGTATAATCACCCATACAAAGCATTTATAACTAAAATATGAGATCATCCCATTGAGAAGTATCAGTTAAGAAGCCCACTAAAGTGGATCTGTTAATGAAATTTATAAACGAGTCACTTGTTCTTAATAAGGTGAAGGAAGCTATATTAGAAGACAAGAATTTCTCCCATTACTACTAAAGACGTAATCAATCACTTTCTACTGTACAGTATAACCATTGTAATGTATACAAACCTATGGATGAGTGGTGCACAGTGCATTTTCTACTGAACTATGTGTGCTTACCCACTGACCTTTATAAAAAAACCACTGAAGGTAAGGTCTATGCCACCATGCTTATGTCGATATTTCAAGACAAGCAGTAGGCTGCTGTTTTGCCAATTAGAGTAACAAACCATAAGCATTTAGTGCAATGCAAGTGTTCTTCTGCAAGAGTGTGGGACATGTACACAGTCTTGAAGTGTTTAGTAGTTGCATTGACAGAAGTATTACTCGTTTTATTCATCTATTGAGTAAATGCTGGAAAAATTGATAAGCCATGTATTTTTTTAGAAACACCAAATCCGTGAAACGAGCTGTGACCTTTACATTGAGCACACATTTCTGCTCGCCACATTTCATTTTTTGCATAACCATATATTAGAGATAACCACCACACAGTCAGTGCACAGAATACGTTTTCCTCAAAAAAAACCCCCACAAAACAAACAAACAAACAAACAAACAAACAAACAAACCAAGCCAACCCAGCAGCAATACAACAAAATGCAGATAAGCAAGAAGGAAGGGAAGGTGGAAAAGAAATGAACAAACTGGGCGTGACTCCTTTGAAATGAGATCAATGGTCTTTCAAAGCCAAAAAGTCCACCATTACTTATATCGTTAAAGGCTCAGGGCAAATATGGGACCATGTCATTTTGTTTTCTATTAGTTTCTTGGGCAAATGAGAACCGGAAGTTCCTAAGGGTAGGAGTTTTTCTTACTTATCTCATTACTTAGCAGGCAAATTACCTGGGGTGGAAAAGACGCATGCATTTCTGTTGAGCATGTACCTAATGAATTGATGACAGCATTTTTATCCAGAATGTATGTATTAGCCACTTCCTTCTGGTGTGAGAAAACACCATAACCGAGGCAACATATAGAAGGAAGGGTTTATGTGGGCTTAGGGTCTCAGGGGGCATAGAAGAGGCCAGCTCTACCTCTGGAGATGAAAGTGAAAGCTCACTTACATCATGAACCTCAAGCAGAAAGACAGTCCAGACTCAAAAATGGCACAAATCTCTCAGCCATCAAGGTTCACCTCCAGCGGCATAATTTTTCTAGCAAGACCACACCTCCTAAAACTTGCAAACAGGACTATCCAGGACCAATTGTTCAAATGCCTGAGACTATGGGGAACATCTCATTTAAACCACTCCAATATATTTATTACAGATACCAGGGATGTTCTGCTAGTCTTCTACTCAAAGATTGGCCCATGAGATTTAAGCATCCATTTAGGGGAAGGTTTAGGTTTAGAATGGGAGAAAAGTTGTTATTGATATCTTGTGTTACCAGTACTTGTGATATTCACATAAACACACCAGCAAGCATAACACACAAGTAGGATGTCATCCTTAAAGAGTAGGTTTCTAGAAAGCTGTTTTCACAAAGGTGTCTCAGGTAGATTATGGTTGCACTCAGTTTCAGAGGATTGCCGTCAAGTCCCATCATTGAAGTAACTTCATAATAAAAGTTTGTTTAAAAATGTCTTCGAAGGGCAGTCATTTCTTCATTTTGCATTTCATAATTCTCTCCTTTTTCTCTCCTTGTTCTACACTACTATGCTTCCTTTATGAGGTATATCTACTTAAATTCTGAGAGGGACCGACGGAGTTTCTCAAGAAGAAATAAAATTTGTACTTAGGTCTCAAAGAATCAAATTGCTTCGGTTCAAGGAGCAAGGTGTCTAGTCCGCGTTTAAGGAGACTCAGAGTGTCCTTGCTTGCTTGCCTTCTGATGAACCAGATGTCATTTTATAACAAAAACAATTTCGCCGAGTGTGACCCTCAGACATCTTTCGATTGCACTCACTGATGTACAAGGCAATTCCTCTTCATGGTAAGAATATTACAGAAGACTAGGAAGAGGTAATGGAGAGCCAGAGTCTCAATAGTCAAGGTAAAGGTAACATTTTAGTGTGTTTTCTCCTGAAATAATACAATTGAATACGACTTTTATAATTTTTCAAGAACCTCATGTAATGTGTTTGGATCATATTCACTTTTCATACCTACCTGCCTCCATGTCTGCCCTCTCTACCATCACTGCCCACCCAACATTGGGTTTTCTTCTCCGTACGCCATTCAGTCCAGTTTGTGTAACTCAACTACTTTTAAGTGTGGGGAATGCCCCGGAGTATGGTTGATCTACCAGGAGTCACATCACTGAAGAATACTTTTTAAGAATATGGATATGCATTCATTTTATAAACACTGTTATATGTGTTTATCCCATTGCAAGAGTTTTCCTATCCATGACCAGTTTGTAAAACTATGAATTTAACTTCTCCATTAGGTCCTTAAAGAATTTAATATGAATAATGATATTAAAATATACTATTCACTCCATTTTATTTGTATAGAAGAAAAATTGAAAATTACTGCTGGAATGTATGCTGTGGGGGCCAAAAAGAGGGCTTTCTGCTTCTGACTCTTTTGCAGGATCTGAGTTTATTTCCTAGCACCCAGCTTAGGTGACACAAAATTACCTGAAACTCCATTCCAGAGGATGCAATGCCCTTATCTGGCCCCAGCTGCACACACATGGAAAACAACACACACACACACACACACACACACACACACACACACACACACACACATCGAAAAAAGGAAAATGGCTTTTGCACTGCTTTCTTCCTGACCCCAGAGTCTTCAGAATTGCTGAAAAAAAAATTCAGTGGCATTCATTAGGGACTTAGGAGTGAGACAGGAAAATGAGTTTTGTGGTTTTGCTCCTCAAAAGAAGAGAAGATTGGAAAGATAGGAGGAAGCCAACAGCAGAACGTAGTATGGGGTGAATTTTTAGCATTTATCCATTGTCTCAGCTAGCTCTGACTGGATCACCAGGAGATTTATATCAAACTAAAAATGTTTAGAGTCCAATGGTATTTTTGTTTTTTAATGGAATCTGGCGACGCTGCTTGACATCAGTGTGTAATTGGTCATGGCATTGTCTCTCACATTTTCTCCACATTCCCATCTACTGACCCCTGGCAACTTTGAACTTTGTATGTCAACTTATTTGAGCCTTCCCCACCCCTCACCCCACCCCACTGCCACCCCCCAGTACATTCCAAAGCTTAGGAAAGCCTTTCTGAGTGTCTGCTCATCCTGTCTCTTTGGATTCTGGTGGTAACTGGGCTATTATTGTGGTTGGCTCTATTTTGTTCCTGGCCCCTTCCCCTATAACCCCTGTGCTCACACACAACAGTGCTCCATATTTTATTCATCATTCAAATTAGCCATTTGTCTCTCCCATGTCCCTTAAATGTCCCATAACGTTTAAGTCAGAACATTGGGTTACAATGTTTTGGAGAGAGGTGGGAAGAAAACGGAGCTACCTTATAAAGCATCATGAGATAGATTAGCCCCATAGCATGGATTCTTGCTTAGCATTTTGCCTTTTGTCTACTAAAAGGGGCCTTCAGTGGACAGACTTTAGTGCTTCTGAGGAAGAATCTGAGGGTATTATAGAGGCTCTGTTATATAAATATTTAGAGTGCTGTGCAAAAAAAAAAAAAACCTCACTTTGCAAAATGGCAACATGTTTAATTTATTCTACCTTAGAGGATTGTTCTGCACTGGAAGCTGTCTTACAAGAACAGGCTACGTGCAGTGTGGTTTGGAGGTTAAGAGCCGTTTGTACAGACCGAGGTTACTTCATAGCCCTTAAAGGAGCTGTGTTCTCTGTCAAAGCTAATGACTGAGCACCGGTGTTCCACGGACATCAATTTAAGGAGATTTCCAGTTTCTTTGGAGTTGACTGCATAGAAATCACTTCTGGCTTCTAGAAAAGGAAAAAAGATATATTTAAAAAAAAATTCCCGGGGCTGGAGAGATGGCTCAGTGGTTAAGAGTACTGACTGCTCTTCCAGAGGTCCTGAGTTCAATTCCCAGCAACCACATGGTGGCTCACAACCATCTGTGATGAGATCCGATGCCCTCCTCTGGTGTGTCTGAAGACAGCTATAATGTACTTATATACAATAAATAAATAAAATCTAAAAAAAAAAAAAATGAATGTGCCCTATAACACATATTAAAAAAAAAATCACTTCCCCTTAGCATACAACATGTTTCATTAGATATTTTCTCTGAGTTTTCTGTTTGTTTTTACGAGAGTAAACAAATACTTATTTCTCTGTTACTATAATGAGGCACTCCATTAGCAGCCGGAAGCAACTATGTCAAACGGGTGGCTTACTGCACGATTTCAAGGTTTGTATTTATGAATAATCTTTTTGATATCCTGGTATTACTGGTTCGGCAATTTTCAAACTATCTTTTCATTGCTTTACATGCAACTCTACCAAGCAAATCAATATAATATGATCAAGTGGGTCAATTATAAACATTGTTGGCCATCCCTCGGAAAATACTAAACAGAAAATGACTTTCCTTTGAAACCACTCAACTACTTTCCATGATTAGCTTGGATCTCCAGACACCAGAAACAAACAAAAGAGTTGGTGTGAAGGGTTTTTGTGGTAGGCACTACAGAGAAAAGTATCGGATAGGAAGTAACGATCGCGCCGATCAATGATGGAGACGTGAAACGAGGAAACGCAGTACAAAACGTGCGCGTGCAGCGCGTTCACGGAGCCCGCGAACTTCGGTAAGGATTTTGGCTGCTTATGAGTCGGTCCAGACACGTGGAAGACTTAGATACCTGAGCAAGCTCAGTGCACAACCCTAAAAGTGAGAAATTAAGACCATTTTGCTGTGTTCAGAAGCCTCAGCCCCGCTCCCCATAATTGTGAGGTTGCTGCTGAATTTTTGATTCTAGCCCTTCTTATTTCTAAGTCCTTGAGAAATAACCAATCGGCTTATTTAGCCACTGGCTTAAAAAGTTAAACATATGCTTTGGACATTAATTATGCCAACTAATAGAATGTGCAACGTCTTGTTTGCTGAACTATATTGATGTAGTATATTATCCAGACATCCTATAGTAGTAGAAACTCCCTTAGCTTTTGAAAGTAACATTTAAGACTCAGGGGCTTCCCACCGCAGAGATCTTCTCTAGGGTAAAGACCCAAGTGCACAGAAGACTGTTTATTCTGTCTGTTTCTGTTTCAGCTTAGTAAACTTTGTTTACAAAGATAGCCTTTAAAATGTAGATTATATTCTTTCCCGACGGTATCTCCACTAGGGAGATAGCCCAGTGCTCCCCAAAATGTGTGTGGCAAACGGTTTATTAATAAAGTGAGGAGGTGAGCGTCTGTACCTGGGGTACAAGTTTGAGGCTCCATAGATAGCCTAATACAGGTTGATCCTTGGCAGGACTGGAGTATTTCCAAATTTCGTTATTTCTTCATCTTTCTCGCCTACCTTCTCTCCCCTTCTCCCACCCTGCCCTCCCCCCCTCCCCCGAGGGGATTCATTTTGTTTTTGTGATGGGAAGGAGACTCAGATGGGGCAAAAGTTTTGAAAAGTTGTTAAGAGCCATGTCTGCATGTCTGCGTTTGGTGTAGGAGGATAAAGGGGAAAAGGGGCGCTCAAAAGAGAAAAAAAATGCAGATGTTGTCGAACTCCACCTTATGGGTGTGGCATGCATGTTGCCCTGCTGAAGTCCTAGCAGTTATGATTGCCCAGAGATACAAAACTGAGCCAACTACTACTCTCTAACAGAGGGGAGGAAGCGCTTACAAGGCAACACTTCGAAAATACGAAGCCCCACCCTCGCTGAAGATTTATAACATTTGCTGGGGTTGTGGGTGAGGAGGCTGCACCCGAAAAATGAGCACGGCAAGTTCAAACGTTCCATCATTGTCTCAGCATGCTCGTAACTACCCCAATATCTAGTCATCCACCTCTCTTAAACTGAGCTACAGAAGGATAGGATAGACAGCTTCTGATCCGTGGGTGGTTTGACAGGAGGTGCAGAGCCGCCTGTCTGTCTTTTGAACAGGATCCTAGCTGAGAGTCTAAAAGTAGGGCGTGCTTGGTAAGGACCCGGATACTGAGGATTCTAATGCATTCAATTTGGGGATCTGTACATATTTGGGAGGGAGATTAGTGCCAATATGATTGAATGACCTTCCTTTCTAACACGCAGAGACTGAACTGGTGATCTGATGCCCCCCGACTGAGGCAAGATGGGCAGAAGAGAAGTGTCAGCAGCGTCGTCTTTTGTTGTTACTCCAAAATGAGACGAAAGATAGAAAGTCTGGCAGAATTTGGAGAGACAAACCCACCAAGATAGAGAGTGGGATAGCGATTGTGATAGGAATGGGAATGGGGATGGGGATCGGATGGGGATAGGGGATGAGGAATGGGGATGGGGGACGGGGGAATGGAGGAAGAAGGGAAGGGGGAGGGGAAGGAAAGGAGGACCGGGAGAGGCTGAATCTTAACTTCTCCCTCTCCTCTCTTTTCCTATGCTTCGCTTTTCCCCGCTTGTTTTTATTGCTTTCTAAGACCTACGTCCATGTCTACCATGAGATAAGGGATGAGAACTGGGAGGGATGCTTAGAGTGCCCATGTCTGCGTCTGAATTATGATGTTTCTCAACCTGGGGGAAGGCGCGCGCGCGCGCGTGTGTGTGTGTGTGTGTGTGTGTGTGTGTGTATTTCCAACTCCAAGTATGTTGATTTTCCCACATTTGGGAAATGAATTTCCTAAAGTGGGTCCTGCAGCCTTAGAAGAGAGAGAAGGCAAGGGATGGAAACGTAAACATTTTGGCATGGGGGAAGGGAAAAGGAGTTCCTCTTATTAGAAGGTATGCGTAAATTCCTTATGTATTTATGCTTTATATGTTTTCATTTAGGAATTTACCCATGTTTGCAATCTCCCATCACCTGACTTTTAATACCTCTAGGAAATTTATACCTCTCATTTTCTAGCATGGTCCACAATTATGGAATAGTGAACACTGAACTTGATAACTCTCCATGCATTTATTATAAGTGCTATGGGTATAGGAAAATGGCAAAGTGCCCCTCCAGGCCAAGTTTATACATACTGCTTCTTCAAATAGTGAGATGTTATGTCCACTACTGAGGACTGGGAGCATGTCTTCATGAGGACACAGTGGTGACAGTATGTGTCCTAGTCAAAAAGTACCTTCGCTCAAAATGTGCTAGTTTGAATTATGTTGAATGATGCAGAGAGAGGCTTAGGGATTCGGTGGACATGATGCCCCATGGGAGTGACTCATTCACCTCTCAGGGCTGTTATCTGGGTAGTCTTATTTCTGCTCATTTCACTCTCTGCTCAGCAGAGAAGAAAGGATAGGATTAAATCTGCTTCCTGTAACATGAGTCCTTGTGCATCTTTAGTAACCTTAAAGGAAGTGTCATTGTTTCTCCTCTTCTGTTTGGTTCTTCATCCATAGTGCACTGAGGTTTTCATTGGTTGTATCTGTGCCAGGGGTTTATACTGTGCTGTTAATAAAGAGTTACCTTGTTCCTCTGTTGCTTACAAAACTTTCAAATCTGCTAGATAGCCAATAGATACACAGCACAACTCTAAAATCTGGACTGTGAGATATCACAGCAACCCTTAAATATCATTATGTTTTAAGTTTTGATAATTGTCCCAACATGATTCCTTAAGGGAGAAAATGCACGTGTTGCCTGACCTCTATTAAACTATACTCCCCAACCCCACTCCCAATATGCATTCTATGTGACACTCAAACACTCAGCACAAAATGAACTGTGGTTTCTAGCCAGATATTTGTCTTAATATAGAAGGTATACACAACATGTTTAACCAGGAACACCCACCCTTAAGACGTAGCTCTGCTTGTGTTTGCTGTGAATAAACAAGGTTGAATCACCAGGAGTTAGAAAGAATTTCAGTAATACAGTTCAAATGATCAGGAACTTCTTTTTCTCAGGAAGCTTCAATTCTGAGGCTATATGTCTACTCCTGACAATGTATCACAGCGCTGACTGAAGGAAATTCATCAGTCTCAAGAACTGATTGTTCCAGCCTGCTGTCAGGTGTCTATGCGGTGATTCTCCAGGGCGGCTGATTCCTGAAGAAGAAATAAGAATGAGTGATGGCCGATGGGCCCCGAGAGCTCCCTTTTATCTTGTCTCTGTCTTCTGTTACATTGGTTGAGGGAGTTTGTGACCTCATCACCAGGAAGCACTGAAGAGAGTTAAGAGGCTTGCTGGTATATAAAGTGAAAGGCTGAACCCAGGCTGCCCCAGAGGGAAGAGTACTGATTGAAGCGTAGTGTACTGCGACTTTCAAGGTTCTAAGGGTCACACATGGCGGCAAGGAAAACTGGATGGACTATGAGGCAGAATGGCAGTTTATCCTCAGAAAGTTAGAGGCGACGGAGTAGAGCGAAGTTTATCCTTCCATTTAAGTTCTAAAAGAACTAGCAATAATGTCTGGTCAGACTGACTGACATCCATTTAAGCCATTCTATGGGATTTCTCTTTGAACAATCTTGCTGCGGGAGAGACCTGCACACTTTTCTCATCCTTGGCTTATTTGCACAACGGCCTCATTCTTTTCTTAAACAACTATTATTCCAAGGAACTGTACCTGATGTTAGGCATCTAAGGATGAAAAATGGATGTTGACATGGTTGAGTCCAAAGAGCCTGTCTTTGCCAAGGAGATGGGCTAGAAACATAGGTAGCAGAATGGGTAAGGTCAAGGGTGGACCAAATATGGTGTTTATTGTTCATAAACAATGGTGTGACTTTGCACATTAAAGTCCTTTGGGCTAGAAGGGGTAGGCAATGCTAGGTTAACTAAGTCAACGGTTCTCAAAGCGCATTCCTTTCTGGGTAGCAAGGAGAGGAGAAGAGAATGTGTCTCTGAAATGGAAAGATTCTAGCTAGTTGAAAAGACAAATTGAGAAGACACAAAACTGGCTTGTGTCATTGATACCTGTCATCCAAGGACTTAGGAGACTGAGCTGGGTTATTTGCCAGAGATTACACAGAGGATTCTGGGGAAGTCTGAGCTGTGGGTGAGAATCTCTCTTAAACAAACAAACAAGCAAACAAACAAACAAAAAACAAGATAGAAGACTAATAGAAGATAATAAGATACCTATTTTTGTTAAGTTGTTTATGATATAATTCAAAGTCAGAGTCTAAAGATCAATTCACTACGCTAATAATATGATGCTCAAAGGAGACTTAGTTTTCTAAACCATATAGTATAGCTTAGATGGCCATGGTAATCTCCAAGTATAATTTAGGGGGATGTATCAGGGAAATGGAAATTAAAACAGCATTCGTTTCACTGCACTCCAGTTGGAATGGCTATCAAATGGAAACATGCTTGCACAGATATGAGCAAAGGACAACCTATATACATCACAAGTAGAAAATCAATAGGGAAGTTCCCCCAAAATCTTAAAGCAGGGTTATGATGCTATTGTCCAGGCAAACTACTCTTGCATACATACCCACGGAAATTGTCACACCTCTGACATCTGCATGTCTGTGCTGTGCTAATTACTGCCCACCCCTGCCTTACAATGGACTCCTTTCCTTTCTAAATATTTCACTGTTTTGCTCCTTCTCTGCTTCTTGGGACCATTTTCCTAGCCTCTGCCTCACACACAACTCATTCCTTTCCTCAAACGCTGACTCCCCCCCCCCAGATCTGCTTTCTTATAGCACTATTCACAAAATCTAAATGTCCATCATTCAGTCAAGGATAAAGAAAATATAACATATATTTTGCAATACAATGTATGATATATTTACATATATGGATATATGGATAGAAAATGACAGAAAGCAAAATTAGTCAGACTTAGTACAACAAATGTCATATTTCTTTTCATATGTACTATTTAGATTTAACACACACACACACACACACACACACACACACAGAGAGAGAGAGAGAGAGCGCTTTGCATAGCAGAGATGGACTAACGGCAGGGAGGAATGATAAAAGGTAAAGTGGTGAGAAAAACAATATCATAATTACTTCCATGTGAATATATTTATATAGATTGATAGTTGAAGACAAAGATACATGAGCACATGAAACGTGAAAGCAGAAATAGAACTGTTTTGAGGGGATTCTGGGACCAGTGGGAGGGGGAGGAGCTATAGGGGAGAGTGATAGAGTAGCAAATACTAGCAAGGTGCAATTTCTATCTGTCTGTCTGTCTGTCTGTCTGTCCGTCCATCCGTCCGTCCGTCCATCCATCCATCCATCCATCCATCCATCCATCCATCCATCTATCTATCTATCTATCTATCTATCTATCTATCTATCTATCTATCTATCTATCTATCTATCTATCTATGTTATGATAAAACCATTGCCTTGTAGATCAACCAAAATGTTCATTTAAAAAGTGTATGTATTTGCAATGGCTTTATAGCAATGTTTCTCAACCTGTGGATTACGACTCTTTTGGAGTTGTAGATCAGGTATCCTACATATTAGATATTTACAATTCATAACAGTAACAAAATAGCAGTCCATGAACTATCAATGAATTCATTTTATTGTTGGCGGTTACTGCAACACAAGGAATTGTATCGAAGTATCCCAGCATTAGGAAGGTTGAAAACCGCTTTATAGTAAGGGCAGGACTCTGAACACACTTTCGAATTGCTTTCTATGATGATACACAATAAATAAAAGTCATTTTGCCTTCTACACCATCAAATTTCCTTACAAATGTAGTTCTAAAAGCAGTGACTGAGTCAAGTGGTAGAGATCTAGTCCACACAGTTAGAAGCATGCTTTATAGACCAGATTAGGATTCAGTTTCTTACAGAATAATTTTAATTTATCTCCTTCATTGATTACTGCAAGGTCCAGCATAAAAGATATGATTTAATAGTCTGACCCTGACTCAACCAGAGAGAACAGATTGAAAAATAAAACTTAATGAAGGACAAAAAATGCAATAATTAACAAACCAAATATGTTTTCACATCTAGAATTTTCTGAATTTTTGTGTTAGTATAAAATATTCACACATTTAGATGCATCCATTTTCTGATTGTGAATTCATTCTCTGCTTAGCTGAGGTTTGCTTTGTGGGGTCAGGAAATAATAAGTATAGCAATGATATTATGTATTATGGGTGCAATTTACTATTTAACGTGTTGGTTACACATTACCATCTTTAAAAGTTCATCTTATTTATGCACGTGTGTGTGTGTGTGTGTGTGTGTGTGTGTAGGAGCACATGTGATGGTGCTCTTACAGTGATGATCAGTTTCCTCCTTCCAACATTTGGGTGGGTGGGAGTAGACTCAAGTCTTCAGGTGTGGAGGCAGGGACTTGTACCTGCTAAGCTGTTACAGCCTACTTTATAAGTCTTTATCCTAAGTTAAAGAGATTGCTATTTTAGTTCTTGGAGCTACTGTTGACTAGCATTTCTCTGACGTGTCTCTCAGATACGTGAATAATCATATATAAATGTTCTTCATTTTTATGTGTCTTCCTGTCACAGTTTTTGTGATAATTTTCATAGCTGAGGTACTGAAATGCATGATTTGCTTTAATATACTTGCCTTGCATATTTGTTACTACGCAATGACTTGCTTATAAGGAATTAGTGATGAATTTATTATAATTCATTATTTCAGTTTAATAAGGTTATTACTATTAATAGTGGTGGATATTTGAAACGAAAAAAAAAACCATAAACAGCAAAGATGATAACGATTACAATTGTGAAAAGAAGAAACTTTTTCAGGAGCATAGAAATTAGACAGTATCGTAATAAGCTAGGAAGCATTTTTTTTTCCAGAAAAAAAACCTAATGAATTGTGGTTGAAATATTAAGCTTTTGGGTGTTTTAACCTAATCTTATCTCACTTCCCAGTTCAGCAGGCAAATGGGAGAACAGAGGAAGAGCCTGCATCCAAGTAGACCATCTGTGGTGTTTTATCAAAGCCCCAGTCCCAAAGAGTTAACCCGGATTCATTTGCCTGATAAATCTCTGGGAGCCCTGACCAGAAAGGATTGTCTTTATTTAAACTGATCGGGGCTTTTCTGGTGCTTAAGGCTCCACACCATCACAGACATTTGTTGGAAATGTTTGCAGGCTGGTGTTTTAAATTTATCACTAGAGGTCACAGCTAAAAAAAATCAAGAAAAATAATAGACGCCCAGGATTTATATGAAAAACTAAAAAAAAGTGGAGTCTCCAAAGAGTTTTGAAAAACTGACAAATTTCTGGGGATTCTAGAAGGCTATGAACAGATTCAGGGGTCTGGGACTATTGGACATGGAACGATGGAAACCTTTAGGTACTGTGTGGCTCTCTTCACAGCAGGGAATAGAAGTGAACAGGAGTCACAGACTAAATACCAAAAGCAAAGTCCAACATGAACATACAATCCCTCAATAATTGAAACGTGTGTTGATTTGGGGCACATAGAAATGGAGGGCGGTAATGGGGGGAGGATGGGGAGGGGAACACCCATAGAGAAGGGGAGGGGCAGGGGTTAGGGGGAAGTTGGCCTGGAAACCGGGAAAGGGAATAACAATCGAAATGTAAATAAGAAATAGCCAAGTTAATAAAGATGGAAAAAAATGTCTGATCACTAAGCTAGCTTACTGAAGACCCTACTGCTTACCCATGACAAAGGACAATAAATACAGAATTAGTCACAGTGCATTAGAAAGCAATTATTGGCAATATCCCACCAGATATTTAGAGCCGTATATATCACAAATCCTTTATAAACTCTCCTACCCTCTAATGAAAAGGGAAACTATTTCCCAGTTCATCCTGAGACTACTCATACCCTGACACAAAAGTCAGAATCATCACAAGAAAAGTAAAGTATGGGTAAATAATAATTTTTATGAATGTAGCCACCAACGCTTTCAACAAACACTAGCAAATAAAGTCTGAAACGTGTTAAAATGTTTACAGCTTTACCAAGTGAGATTTTTATATCAAAAATCCAGTGAGTGGAGATGGACAGATAGGCCAGTGGCTAAGAATGCTGGCTGCTCTTCCAGAGGACCCAGATTTGATTCCCAGAACCCACAGAGTGGTTTGCAACGTCCTTGTGACTCTAGTTGAAGGGATCTGGCTGTCTTAAACATCAGGGATGTTCATGGTTCACAGATGTGCATGCAGGCAAAACATTCTTGACAAAATCCTGTGCCATTTTTAGGATAAAATCCTCATCAAGTTAGAAATTATGGGAAACTTCCTCAGTCTATTTAAAGCTAGCTAAACTAAGCCAATAGTTAATGTCATAGTCAAGAGGAAAGACTAAACGCACTGTCTCTAAGATCAAGAGCAAGACAAGGTTTTTTGCTCTCACTTCTTTAATGTTGTAAGACTATTAGACACAGGAATGAAAGGGATCCAAATGGGGAGAAAGTGCAAGTATCTTTGGAAAGCCATTGTCCTATGTGTAGAAAGTACTAAGATGATACACATGCGTGATATTATAGCTGAAGAAAAATTTAATCTTATTTATACAAGAGAAAGACACAAAACTTAAGACACAAAAGATACTTTACTGTGCGTTTGTGTACTGGTTGTTAAATCCTGCAACAAAATTCTAACTGCAGTTGAATCAGAAATAATAAAATACCTACGACTAAGTTGATTTAAAGAAGTTCAAGACTTGTGCACTAAAATATCTGAAAAATAAAGAAAGTCTAAATAATGAAGATATCTTGTGTTCATAATTTAAGGACTCAATCTTGCTCAGATTGCTACATACCCTTGTGTGACCTATAGATGTAATACATTCTATGGGCAGAGCATCCCTGGATGCTAAATAAGGTAATCCGAGAGACCCTTGTATCCTCTGTTTTCTTCTTTGTCTCACTGCTGATGCACCATGGCTTCAAACTCCTGCTACATTGGCTTCCTTCATGGAATGAACCATAGAGCTAAAACTTTGAGTAAAATAAAACCTAATGTCTCTTAAGTTGCTTTAGCTAATGTGTTTGATCACAGCAATAATAAAAAAGGAACCAAGGCATACATCACTACAGCAAAGTTCATCTGTTAAGAAGAGAACAGACTCCAGATACATAAGTAGCAGAGGATGGCCTGTCTGTCATCAGTGGGAGGGGAGGCCCTTGATCTTGTGGAGGTTTCATGCCCCAGTGTAGGGGGATGTTAGAGCGGTGGGGCGGGAGAGGGTGGGTGGATTGGGGAACATCCTCATAGAGGTAAAGAGGAAGGGGGAAGAAGGCAGATGTGGGATGGAGAGGTGTGGAGGGGTAACCGGGAAGTGGGATATCATTTGAGATGTAAACAAATGGAATGATTAATTAAAAAATAATCACAAGATTCCAAGTTATGTTTATACTATACCCAGATACTACACTTGTAAAACCAGAGAGCATTAGAGGGAGAAGCATGGCTTGTGACAGGAAATGCTGAGGGATGCCATACAGATGGGAAAGTCAAGGCAAACAGCAGGCCCTTCAACACTGGACAGCAGAGTTAGCTCAGTCACTTTCCCATCTCTCTCCTTCATCTTCACTGTCGAACCCCTTAGCCTAGACTTCATGCAGGACTTGAGCCAGCCAGGCACACTTATTTTATTGTGTGAAGAGAAGGGGTAGCTTTCTGAGAATAGAGAATCTCCACACAGTGATTTAATGCCAATTGAACGTGCGTTTATTTTAATATGTATTTTAGTCATCCCTATTATAGCTCATATCTTTATCTTCTATTTTTTAAAGAAAGAGATGCGTAAATACTATGATGTATGGTGAAGTTTGCTAAAGATATGCTTGGAAACAAGCCACATATATGAATTCTACCTTTAGTAGACAGAGAACTAAGCGAAGAAGGCAAAAAAAAAAAAAAAAAGTGACATTATTTTTGTTCCCCAAAATGGTCTCCGTGGGTTTGTGTCACTAAGAATCAACCCAATTTGTGACCTTGATTTTATTTTCGATAGATCTCAATTATTAAGAGCAAGTAATCTACAGATGAGGAAATGCTGGTAACAGAGGATTCAGAGGGTTAGGGGCCACTAACTGAACAAAAAGGTCACTGGCACGCTCATACTTACTTCTTTGAAGTGTGTGGCAAAGGCACTGAATAGTCTAGATAAAGTTCCAGGTGGGTTCAACTGAAAATTTAAGTTTAAGACTCAAAAAGAATTTGATGAAGGATAAGGATTAGTATGGTGTAGTCCAAAGTGGTGTGGAAAATAATTTAAGGAAGCAGTAACGGTTATTGAATGTTTCTTATTCTGTCATCTAACATTTAAAAGTTGCTTAATCATGTTGGCTAGCAGTTCTGTTTTTAGACTCAATATGTTAGTTGCCAACCTTTTATTTTTTTAGAACAATTTATCTGATTGCAAAGTCTCATATTTTTTTGTTCATTTTGACCTATTATTATGAACTTACAGTTGCGCATCTGCACTGAATAGTCGGTTATTCAAAAGTTTAGCTAAAGCGGTGGTTTAGTTCGGTCTGTGTGGTTTCTTTGGTTGTGATATTTTGAAACATTGTTGCACATTCCAGCCCAGGCTGGCCCCGGAAATCTGGACCCTGTCTGTCTTCCGAGTGCTGGATTGCAGGTGCGTGCCTCCACAATGTCTTCGTCTGCTCAAGGTTCCGAACCAGGGTGCAGTATTACATTGTCACCATGTCTTCTGGGTTCTCCTTTGGGAACTGAGTGTGACAGTTATTCACACATTCAGATATTTTTTGTGACCTTGGCAGTTTTGAAGAATACTGGCCAGATATTTTACATGATACACCCCATTTGAGAGTTGTCTGGTACTTGTTTCATTCTATGACAGGAGAGGTAGAGTTGTGGGATGAAAGTCTAGCAGGTTAAGTGTCATACTTAGCACGTAACACCAAATCCCTGTCCTCTCACCATGAGCGATTACTGTTGATGTTCCATTGGGATCAGCTGTCAGAGCTGGCATCGGTTGTGTTTCTCTGTGAAGTTACATTTCCCCCTTCCCTTTCAACACTGTATTCTTTGGAAGAAAGCTAATCCGTGGAGTCCATACTTAATGAACAGAACTTTGTGTTTCAGATCCTGGAGAGCAGAGTTATTTTCACATTTCAAAATTTCTTCTGCAAGGGACATTTCTCTATTTCTCCAATTTGTTTATTAAATTATTTACCAGTGTCTTATGGAATCATATATTTATTTAACTCTGGAATATATTTATTTTTGCTCAAAAATTCAGCTTTGACTATTAAAAGCTCTCTTTAGTCAACTGCTGTGTCTCCCTCACACCTTATCATCATGGATTCTCTTGTCTGTTTTCTTGCTATTTTTTAAATTTTATACTAAATGATGATGTAAATACGCTTGTGTGTTTTTAAATAGATTTCCAGGAAGCAGCCTTTTAGCACGGATCCCCATTTGCTTTTATTAGAACGTGGCACTAGAAAATACGATGCAGATGTTATCTTATTGGTCTTTTGAGTGCCACTGCTTCTTGGCCCTCTACGTTGCAAAGATAGGAAATAAGAATGTATATATGACGGTACATATATCTACAACTGTTTCTAGTTGTGTCCTCTTATAAGTGAAATGTGGATTTATACTGATGACTTTAACTCCCATCTATCTCCTTGTGTTAGCTTGTCTTTTTTTCCTCATGCTAGCAGCAAGAAAACTGACCTCTACCAGATTTCATCCAATTACTTCATTGTCCAGTTCTGGGGAATACAAGTTAATACTATGTGCTACACACACCACTGTGAAGAACAAACTTATTATCTGGAGCACAGTTTACAAATATACTTATAGACAAGTTGTTTTGCCTTTATCTAACAGATTCAACATTATTTGGATCATCTTTCCTCTTCACTCCTTTGCAAGGATATGTCATACATTTTTTTAACATCATTGAATTTTTTCTACTTATTTTTTTAATTAAATGTAATCATATTACTTGTCCCCTACTCCTTTCTCTTTCCAATCTCTCCGAGATCACCTTCTTTCAACTCTTTCCATGTCCTCCACCTCACTCTCTCTCTCCCTCTCAAATCTATGGCATATACATATACATATACACACACATACACACACATATATATGTATACATATATACATATACACACATACACACACACACACACACACACACACATATATATATATATATATATATATATATCCTGCTGAGTCTGTTTTTGTTGTTTATGTGTCTATAATTTCAGCGCTGACCATTTATACTGGATAAGTAACTAGGCCATTTGATCTTAGGAGAAACTAAGTCTCGGAAGTTCATAGCTGCCTGTAGTTCTTAGTTTAGGGGTTGAACCCATGAGTTTCCCCCTGTTTTGTGTTAGCATGCCTATCGATGTTGTCATTACTTGGGTCTATTTTAGGCAACTATTTCTAGGAGACACCATCTCACAGCAGACTTTCTAGTCCTCTGCCTCATACATTCTTCCTGCCCTTTCTGAGTTATTTCCTGAGCCTTAGGTGCCTGAATTGTGTTGCCTTTGTATCTGTTAGGCCCGATCTTTCCATAATCCTCTGATCTCTGCATTGTGTTGTGGCTTTACGTAATGTTTTCATTTGCTATAAATAGAAGTTTCTTTGATGAAGGATGGGAGCTTAACTTATCTGTGGCTGTATGGATAAATTTAGAATGCAGCTGGGAATTAAGCTGGCCTAGTAAAGCAGAATTAGTAGGTTCCCTTCTAAGATCTGTGACCTCACTAGCCATAGGCAGTTGGTTACCACCAACTACCCACTAGCAACATTTCTCCACTAGCCCTGGGTACTTGGCTAGGTTTCTCTCCACTAGCCCTGGGTACTTGGCTAGGTTTCTCTCCACTAGCCCTGGGTACTTGGCTAGGTTTCTCTCCACTAGCCCTGGGTACTTGGCTAGGTTTCTCTCCACTAGCCCTGGGTGCTTGGCTGGGTTTCTCTCCACTAGCCCTGGGTGCCCACTTGGCTGGTTTCTCCACTAGCCCTGGGTGCTTGGCTGGGTTTCTCTCCACCCCCAGCCCTGGGTACTTGGCTGGGTTTCTCTCCACTAGCCCTGCGTACTTGGCTAGGTTTCTCTCCACTAGCCCTGGGTACTTGGCTAGGTTTCTCTCCACTAGCCCTGGGTACTTGGCTAGGTTTCTCTCCACTAGCCCTGGGTCCTTGACTAGGTTTCTCTTCACTAGCTCTGGGTACTTGGCTAGGTCTCTCTCCACTAGTCCTGGTACTTGACTAGGTTTCTCTCCACTAGCCCTGGGTACTTGGCTAGGTTTCTCTCCACTAGCCCTGGGTACTTAGTGGCTGGGTTTCTCCCACTAGCCCTGGGTACTTGGCTAGGTTTCTCTCCACTAGCCCTGGGTCCTTGACTAGGTTTCTCTCCACTAGCTCTGGGTACTTGGCTAGGTCTCTCTCCCCTAGCCCTGGTACTTGACTAGGTTTCTCTCCACTAGCCCTGGGTACTTGGCTAGGTTTCTCTCCACTAGCCCTGGGTACTTAGTGGCTAGGTTTCTCTCCACTAGCCCTGGGTACTGAGTTGCTAGGTTTTGAGAACCCGCATGATTTTCCAATGTATTTTTATGATAACATTGCTAGACAGAGTAGGACTAAAAGAAACAGAGTTCAACAGAAAGGCTTTATATCACAAACCCACAACCAACCTTATCCAAATGAATAAAAACCTCAAAACACTCCAATTAAAATTGGGAGTGAAATAGGGATGGCCATTTCCTTCACTCATGCTCAATATAGTGTTGGTAACACTAACTGGAGCAATAAGACACAAAAAGGGAAATAAAGAGATACAAATAGGAAAAAGAAGCCCAATTATCCCTGTTTGCAAATGATATAGTATACATAAGAGATTCCAAAATGTCCGCCAGACAATGTCCAGAAAAAGTGATCCACAATTTCAGCAAAGCGGTAAGATACAAAATCATTGCACGAAAGCCGTAACCTTTCTGTACACCTACAACAAAGATGTCAAGAAAGAGATCAAGAGCAATACTGCCATTTACAGAGCCTCAGAGACAATGAAAGAACTTTGGCTGTGCCTAACCAAGGAGGTGGTAGAGTTCTACAATAAAAATTTAAATCTCTGAAGGAAGAGATTAGCAATGACACTAGAAAATGGAAGGACAGCCCATGTTCAAAGATCAGCAGAATTAATATTGTGAAGATCACTATCCTACCAAAAATATTACAGATTCACTGCAATCCAAATGTAATTCAAATCAAAATATTCACAACATCTTTTTCACGTAAATACAAAAAATGGTAGACTGAATTTCTTATGGAACCAGAAAAAGATGCCAGATAGCCAAAGCAATCCTGAGAGGAAAAAAAATGCTAGGGATTGCCATTACAGATTTCAAGATATATAATAGAGCTATGGTAATGAAAACATGATACTTGTATAAAATTGATATATGGAACAGTGGAACAAAATAGAAGAGCCTAAAACCATCTAATATTTGACAAAGAGGCTGGAGGAAGGAAGCGTCTCCAGCAAATGTTATTGGAAAAGCTGGATGTCCACATGCAGAAGAGTAAAAGAAGAAACCAGAATAGTCCTGGGTAGTTGGCTGGATTTCTAGAACCAGGCATGATTTTCCTCCAGTTGAGTGGGTCTTAAGTCTAATTAGAGAGCTGTCAGTTAGTGCCAAGATATGAGTGCAACTATCGCATATTTAGGGATGTTGTGTATGCTGGTTATTGCTGTGGTTTATACACATCACATCTAGATATGACTAAGATTGACTCCCTCCCTTGGTAGCTTTGTTAGTGCTTTCGATAGAATGGAAGCTTGACTCCAAGCAAGAGGCATGTAGGCTTAGATCCAGCCTGAATCATCCAGGTCCTATATTCTAATGTTCAGGGAAGACACCGTGAAGGGCTTTTCCTGCATCTGTTGAGATGACCATGTTACTTTTATTTTTAATTCTGTTAATTTGACATATTTCCAATTTAATTAATTTTTGTCACATTACGCATCCCATCTTGGCTTTAAAATAGTTTTAATTAAAAATTACATCTAATTAGATTGATGGTGCCCATATTAGGAGTTTGGGCAAGCACGTAGGGTCATATATCCATCATTATAGTATGGTACAGAATCATTTTATCACCCCAATAATAACACCCATCTTATTCACATTGACAGTTTACTCAAGAATGTAATAAATATTCAGTGTTGCAATTTTGTCTATTCATTGGCATTACAGTTATTAATACAGATGTCAACTACAAATTTATGCCATGTGTTTGTCTTTTTCAGAAATAAATCTCAAATGAGCCTATGCTATCATGCTTCTCATCAAAGCCCTTCAACTGGCCCATCAGATGAACTACTGATGGTTGTTAAAATAAAACTAAATGTTTGAGGATAGTTTAGTGTGGCTTTAACTTATGAGCAGATATACAGATATTTTGCGTGCTTAGATATGTCTTGGATGCTAAGAATAAAAGCCTTTAGTGATCATTTATGAATCTGTTATCAGATTTCTGCTAGAAGATCATTCCTTCCAGAAAAAAAAATACTATCTTCATTTAACAAAAGATGAAAACATGTAATACACTGTGAAATTATAAGATGCAGAATGTTTACAAATGCCTCCTGGGAGGTCATAAAACCATTCGGCCATTCACAGTGGCACACTGTGAAATCCCATGAAAGAAAGCAGTAGACCTTGCCTTCTTCTTCAAAAAAGTCCTCGGTTATAAGATTTAACAGTTGCAGGAGGTAGGGGTTTAAGATAACACATCAACAGGGCTGGTTCTTATGACGGTTCTGAGGGCATCTCTCATGTGCCCTTTTCTGGATTCTAGTAGTTTTCTGGCGATCTTGGGTTTGTAATTGTCTCACCCTGGTTTCTAACCTAATTTTTACCTGAGCTCTTTTTTATATCTCTTCACCTAATCTTTGCCTTGGGCATCTGCAACTAAAATGCTGCCCTTTTAAAGAATGCCTGTTAGAGTGGATTAGACCTGATCTTCATGACCACATTTTAACTTGATATCCTTTCAAAGACACTATTTCAAAGTAGAGTTATATAGACTTTGGGTTTTTTTTTTTATTTGTTTGCTTACTGTGCTGCGAACCGAACCTGGAACTTCATGCATGATTGGCAAGCACTATGCCACTAAGCTATATTCCTGTTACCTTAGGTTCCAAATACCATGAGGCATTAGAGCTCAGAGGTTCATCATTTCTATTTTGGAGTACACACTATTGATGCATAATAGGGCCACTGAGATTCTTCTGTTAGTACAAAACCTAAACTCTATTCTATGATATAACCATGTTCTTTTTTTTTTTCTAGTTCTCCCTACTCACTTTCTGGACAAACAGTAGCTTTTTTGCTGGTTTTGGCCATCATAATAGATTGGAAAGCAATGAGTTGTATATATGTTAGGCGAGGGACTGAAATGGGATGTTGTTACACATTCAAAGAACATGGTTTTCTGGGAAGTTCTTTGACATGGAATTTGAACCCTGCCTCACACGGAGTGATGTAACGTCCAACAGTGTTTTCTATAACACAATGATAAATACCTTATATTATAGATTTGGAACAGCTTGCTAAGAAACCAATACAACATTTCTTTCAGATGGTTATTTAATGTTTCTGCATTACAGTGTCTTTATGGGTTAGGTGGGAATATTAACCCATTTCACAGAATATCTGTGAAAATTAAGTAGAACAATTCATGGAAAGAACTTAGGACAATGGATTTCCTTTTATTATCATTCAAAATAATATTTATTGCTATTGTTCCCTAATTTTCTTTATTATTATTTTTGCTAAAACAAGACCTAGGTTTTACTCTTACTATGATTATATTTTATCAACTACAACTTGAATATGGATGTGAGATTTTATTCTAAGATCTTTCTGTTCATGGTTTGCTTTTTACTTAGTCTCACTCCTTCTAGCTTTCATCTTCTTCTACTTCTTATATTGTCACTCTGTATGTCATTTCTGAATCCTCTACTACATACTTGTATGATGAATTTCATGTAATACTTTGAGTTATCTGTAAATATGTCCTGGTTTTCTTTTATATTTCTGCAACATATTGTGTTTCTCACACATTCAGCCTCTAGCTGGTCTCTCATTCCCCAAGTCCATAGTGCCTCCTGCTATTTGTGGCCCAGCACATGGTGCTCATGGTGCCCTTACTTATTGTATAGTGACTTTTAAGTTACGTACATAAGTATCCAAGATTCAATTCTCCCCTCTAACTTTTTCCGAAGTATGGGTGGTGGATGAGAAATATATATATACATATATATATATATATTAGCAGGATTCTTGTTTACTCAACACACTCAGTTTACTTAACATAACATTGACATCATAAGCAACTCTGTCTTTATCACATGCAGGTTGTTTGTCTACAGCTATAATAAACAAGATGAACCCTTGGAGGAAAAACAGTACAACTTGTTAATACCATTAAACAGCCCTCTGGATCCAGCTGCGACTCAAGCCAGAGCTCCACATGGCCTTCCAATTATGCAAACCAATGAGTCATCCTTCAGTTTTGCTCAAGTTAATTGTAAGCTAGGCTTCATCCTTTGCAACTGGAAGAATTTTGATTAAAACAAACAAGTTGCTTCCGTATCTACTCTCTTGGTTTGAAATATCCTATTAAAAGTCACTTAAGATTCAAAAGGAGGTTTTTATTTCTGTATATTCAAGTGAAAAGTCTCTGTACTTCATTGTTGCATGAGATTTTACTGAAGCAAATACACATATCTGAACCCATCATGATCAGAAAAAGGCACAGTCATACCGTAAAGGTTGCAAATATTTGGCTTATAAACTTACAGGATAAGCTTTGGTTTTCCTACGATGAAGCATAAACATTAGTTAGAACCACATATATATGTACCAAGGTATACTTAGAGGATTTCTTTCTTCAGGAACTCACAGTCTAGCTTAGAAAATGAAACATATACACAAACCCAAGAACAAAAGACCAGTACAACTATTTGTCCAGTAATGTATCCATGATGTTCAGCATACTAAAGGGTGAGAAGCATTGAGCAGGAAGAATGGGAAATTCATTGGTTGACATGGCATTGTCAAAGCTCAATGGCTGGAAAGCACATGTGTATTTGAAGAGACAATTCATCCATTTGACCTGGTAGATGATTCCTACAAGGAAGTGATAGATCATGAGATGGGGTAGGATTTCCCCATACTTGGAATGCCAAGCCAAAGAGTTATCTTTTAATATTCTGGCAAGAATGGTGGCTCAAGTATTTGGTTCAGATGGGAGTTGTAATGTCACGGAGGCCATGTAGATATTTCATGGTACACGTTTACAGTGACATATTTTAGGAAATGTTAGGGAAGACACTAGATGAGGGAGAGGTGCCAGGAGCTCTTGTGACCTTTGAGGCCTGAAGTGATGCGTGTTCAGGTACCATTAGTGATAACATGTTGGATGGAAAGAAGTCACATGAGATGAAGGCAAGTTTGGAAGAATGGTTAGAGCCCTCCGTCAGACTGGATGAGGAGTTAGAAGCAATGGGTTTTAAGATTGAATGCAAAGTAGAATGGGGTGGGATTAGGAAAGTAAAGCACCTAACTGGATGAATCCTGCTGCAATTGTACATTTATTTATTTGGTCATATAACTAACATCTTTCTCTAATTGTGAAATGTCTTTACCTGAAAGACCATTTCAGGTTTATCTGTAATATAATATTTAACCTTTAGCACAGTAACTGACCCATAATAGGGACTCAATAAATAAATATTTGTCAAATTAATGATTATTTAACAACTATAATGTACATATTATTTAAGCTGAAGATACTATGTCATTTTGGGGCATACAGAATACTAAAATAACCGTTCATGCAAAGTTATGAATCCAACATTTTTCCAGCTTAATTGAGGTATGATTGACAAAATAAAATGACATTTTGGAGTACATTTTGCAATGTTTTCATATGTACATATACATATACTATACATATACATATACGTGTGTGTGTGTGTACATTTGTTTCTAAGTACATATACCATGAAATGACTATCTTAGCTAGGGTTACTACTGCCGTGATGAAACATTGGAATCAAAGGGAACTTGGGGAGGAAGGGGTTTATTTCACTCACAGGTCCATGTAAAGTCAAGGCAGGAACTCAAGCAGGGCAGAAACCTGTAGGTAGAATTTGATGCAGGGGCCATGGAAGAATGCTGCTTACTGGCTTGCTCCTCATAGCTTGTTCAGCCTGCTTTCTTATAGACCCCAGAACCACCTACCCTGGGGTGACACCACCCATAATGGACTTGGCCTTCCCACATCAATCACTAATTTCCTTCATCTAACTGGACTGCCTGGTTTGGGCTTTAGAGAGAGAGGATGCGCCTAGTCTGCTGTGACTGGATCTCCAAGTGCAGAATGGTACACAAGAAGGGCTTTCCCTTCTCTGAGGAGAAGGGGCAGGGCAGTGGGGAAAGGGACTAGGAGAAGAAGAGAGAGGGGGCTGAAATAGGGATGTAAAATGAATACAGAAATAATAAATAAATGAAACAGTAAAAAATTAAATGTAAGAACTTAAAAATAAAGAACAAAAGAAAGAAATTAAGAAAATAAGGAAGGAAAGAAGAAGAAATAAAAGAAATTAAGAAAGAAAATAAGGAAGAAAGATAGAAAAAAGAAAAGAAATAAAGAAAGGAAGAAAGAAGAAAGAGAAGAAATTGAAGGAAGAAAGGGAGGGAGGAGGGAAGGAGGGAAGGAGGAGGGAGGGATGGGCACTACAGGTTTGGTTTTCCTACAACTCAGCCTTGGGGAGGCATTTTTCCATCTGTCATCTTCTCCTCTCAGATGACTAGAGCTTGGGTCAAGTTGGCAGAAGATTAGCCAGCACATTGACATTAACCCACTTAATATACTCATTACTTACTTTTGTGATGAGGACATTTAAGATATGCCTTAACTTCCTAGCGCATGGAACATTATTATTAACTACAGTCCACATGGTGTGTTGTAGAACCTGAGAATTTACTCATCTCCACATGTGAATGGGATAGAGAACCCGGGACTCACCGATTCAACTGGACTACTGATTCCCAAGCCCCAGGGGTGCTCTTGTCTCTGGTTCTACAGCTCTGGGATTATAGGTGTATGTCACTGCACCTAGTTTTATGTAGGTGTTGGAGATCAAACTCAGATCTTCATACAGTAAACACTTTAGCAAGTGAGCCATCTCTCCAGGCTCTGAATTGAGGTATAATGGAAAACTTTCACACTGTTACCAGTATGTTCTCATTTGTCTTATTGTTTGTTTCCTGACACTGTTACCAGTATGTTTTCATTTCTCTTGTTGTTTGGTTCCTGACACTGTTACCAGTATGTTTTCATTTCTCTTATTGTTTGGTTCCTGGTAAACACTCTTCTACTGGGACTGGGGGAGTATAATGTTCTTAGTTCTACATGAAAGGGAAACTATCGTTCTGTGTCTAGTTTTTCTTACTTTGCGGGATTCCCTCAGGTTCATCTGTATATTGTTACAATAATCGGAATTTTAGGTATATATATATATATATATATATATATATATATATATATATGTATATATATATCCATTTATCTCTTGATGGACAGTTGTTTCTCTGTCTTGCCTATTGTAGATAAGGTTGCAATGAAAACATAAGTGGAGATTTATCTATGAGATAAAGAACTCATTTTCTTTGGAAATATGTCTAGCAGTATACTTGTTAGATGATATATGTTCTATTTTTTTAAGTTTTGAGGACCATCCCTACATTTCTGTAATGTTAGTTTCCACTTATAGTCTCACCAACAGTATAAAACATCCCTCCTATTCAAATCCTTCCCAACACATTTCCTTTTGTCTTTTTTTCTCTCACAGCCAGTCTTTAAAAAGCAAGCAAATAACTCACTGTGGTTTCGGTTGCCTATCTTTGATGATTAGTGTTAGTGATATTAATGTCTCTTCTTATACTGGCTGGCCATTTAGGTGTCTTTATATGTGTATTCAGGTATTTTGCCCATTTTCTAATTGGGATTATTATCTCCTTGCTATAGAGTTGTATGAAATATACCCTGGCTATTTATGCTTACTGGATATACATTTTGCAAATATCGTTATCTCGTTCTGTAAATAGCTCTTGATTTTGTTGTTCATGTCTTTTGTGTCAAATTGAAAAAGTCATGTGAAGGGGCTTTATTTGATTGTTTGCTTGTTTTTAAAGTCTGGGGACCATTTGATAAGTGCTGGCAAGAAAATCAAGGCAGACAATCTTTAGATCCTGGCAACTGTCAGGAGAGAGACAAAAAGAAAAAGCTAGAAACTTCTGCTTTGTAAAATTAGGTTCTTAGGGAGAATGCATACTCAGCTTGGAGACGCAGGGTAGAAGGTGAGAATTCAGTGCCACAGTTGTAGCCCCAGCATTGACCCAAGGGTGCTAGGAATTGAATTAAGGGTTTCTCCTTGAGGATGGTAAGTGATTAAGTCTGTGGAGGAAAGAAGGCCAGTCTTTATAATTATTGCCTCCTGCGCTGAGAACTGCTTAGTGGAAGTTGAGACTTTAATGCTGGAGTGTGGGTGTGCAAGGAGAGAAAAGGCTCATTAAGAAGGGAAAAATGATCCCCAGAATAGGGCCAGATCAGGAACTGAGGCCCCAAAGGCTTCTCTTAGTTTTTCTCACAGTACTTCAAGTTTATGTTTAAATCTTTAATTCATTGTGAGTTGTTGTTGTCTGTGTGTGTGTGTGTGTGTGTGTGTGTGTGTGTGTGTGTGTGGTATAAGACTGGATGTTTGTGCTGTTCCTTCTGTATGTGTATTTTCAGCTTCTGATGAGAAGCCTCTGCTTTCCCTTGTTGTGTATTTTCATCCTCCATCCAAAGCGTAAAACAGCGTCTTCAGGGAAACATACATTATGTCGCCAAATGTTATAAATAGGAAAATAAGCCATCACAGGCTTCCAGGAATCAAAATACAATGAAAAGGGCTCTTGGTACTGACAAATTCTTCACTGAGGAGTGGGTTGTTCACTTTTATCATGGTACAGTTTTCAAATTTTATCCTAGTAATCAGAAGTTGTCTGTAAATTCTGGTTAATTAAGTTTTTGGACACAGCCCCAAGTTCAAGTGCTGTCCGTATTTCTAGGGAGCTACGTGATTTTAGGCAAGCCACTTTACCCCTTTGAGCTTCAGCTTTTATCTGTAGAGATAGTGGCACCCCCTTCACTGTGTGGATGTGGCTGTTAAGTGAGACCCAGATAGAGTTAAGCGTGTGCTTGGCAATTGGTGTGCTTCTTGTGATTATCCGTGTTATTACTGTTGTAATTATCAACGTCCCGCACGGACTTTTTACAGGAGGCTTTACGGTGTTGCGTCTTGTACCTCACGTGCCACAGGTTGCAGCCCAGCAGAGATGTTTGCAGAATTAAATTAAGGTCTGCGTGTTGATGGTGGTAAGTGATTAACAAATGGAGGATCCGAGGAAGAGCCCAGTCTTGTGTGATTTAAGTTCAGGTTAAAAAAAAAAATGAAGCCAAAAGAAATCCTTTTACCTTTAGTAAATATATCTCACCACTTACAATGAGGCACTAGGGAGATATTTTAGGAAAATAAGGACGGCGATCTTTACAGCTATGTTGCTAATTCTAACACTGTTCTCATATGTGCAACTCTGAGTACCCTTTATAATTCTAGTGATTGGAGAACTGTTGTCATTGTGCCATTATGATTCATGCATAACTGGCAAAACACACACACACACACACACAAACACACACACACACACACAAACACCCCACTTGACTTCTTTGAGGACAAAGGACAAAGGGATAATTTGCTATGTTGTGGTGAAATTTTTTGGGGGGAGGGGCAGGGATCACGTGACTGTGTTATTTGGGAAGGTCAGTGGCATTGCTCTCTCTGCTGTGAAAGTTTCTTTTAAAATAAGGTATTAGAGTAGTGATTCCAATAATAATATACCAATATGAAATTGATGGCTTATTTGGAAAATACTTTCCCACCAATTATTGTTGCAGTGTAAGCTAAGAATGCTCCTTATTTTGCTCCTCCACTGAAATCCCCCTCTTCTGAGCCTACACTGAACCTGTAACACTCACGGCAGGAGTAACCATAGCAACCTGTATTGATGTCACCAGCCCAGGCTTCTGACTTCATTGCATAATGCGGTAGAAAGTGGATTTGCAGCAGAGACACCCTGCTAAGGGACAAGTATCTTGACTTACAGCAAAGAGGACAAAGAGAAGCAGCACGCTCTAAGGGTTGAATGCTGGATTGTGAGTCAGATCGCCTGAGTTCTTATTTTAACCGCGCCTCTCACTTGTTGCCTTGCTTTGAGTAATCATGATGTTTACATGTGTGCACTGGGAATTGAAGGGAAAGAAAAATCTCCTGGCTGGGCCGGACAGGGCAGGAGAAAACTCAGTATACCAAAATGTTTTGTACTTATTAGAAATCTAAATAAAGCTAAAACACCCTAATAATTGAGAAAGAAAATAAATGTACTAATGTTCTGTAGTAAGTAAATACGTAGCTCAGAAAGAGAATAGTGGGGTAGGAGCCACCTTGCCAGGCTTTCTTCGTTTACTTTGTAAGGTAGCATTGCTAAAACAGCAGCAGCAGTGACAACAACAACATTGACTCTTCAATGTCAACTTTAGTGAAAACACAGAAAGCTTATATGTGAGTTTCACTCTATGTAGCTGTGCTCGTCTAAAGGTTGTTCTGTTGCATTCGAAGTGAAGTCAAACACTGTGTCTCTTAATTTGTGAGATGCTTCCCATGTTTATATAGTATCCATTGTAAGAAATAGTTCTGAATTTTACCATGGCAGTGCAGATCCTCAGTAGAAAACAAGGGGATGGTCCTGATAATGTAAGATTTAAAAAAAAAAAATCTTAAAACTAATTATGTCCCATTTCAAAGAAAAAGTGAACTTTTCCATTTGTTTCTCTCACCTGTTCATGTTCATTCATTTGGTACCAGATTTCAGAATTGAGATAAGAATCTTTTTTTTTTATTTAAAAAGGCATTAAAACAATCAATTTGCTCTATAGAGACTATGGTGGAATAAGACATTATTTTTAATTTTTAATGTAAGGTGATATGGTTAAACATCTTAATAAAGGGAGCTATGACCTTTCATACCTCTATCCAGATAGTCACTCCTTTAAAATCATCTCCAAAATTTTACCATGGCATAAAACTTCATTATTTCCATTCTGTATTGACTATTCCCCAAGAATACATTATTTTTCAATTCTTGGGAAATTTTCAGTTAATATTGAAAAGTATAGAGTATGTTACAACGTTGGGAGTGTGTTTCTGAATAAGCTGAACTGTGTGTGATGACAGCTGATGTGTCCACATGCTTCTTAAAATCTTGCAAAATCATCTTAAAAACAGAATTCAAAGAATAGTGTTTTATAGAACATCTAAGAATGCATATCAGTTCTTTTATTGATGGCACCATGCCTATCTAATTAGGAAATACAGTCTTTTTTTTCTTTTTCTTTTTTTTTTTTTTTTTTTTTTTGAGCTGGGGACCCAACCCAGGACCTTGCGCTAAGGCAAGCGCCTACCACTGAGCTAAATCCCAACCCTGGAAATACAGTCTTTATCCAAACAAAAGAAAATATGAACTTAATTCAACAGATCTTAACTGAGAAGGTCTTAATCATACTTGGTAACATTTTGTGAAAGAACCCAAGTCAATATATTTTAAAAATCCTAGGCTCAGAAGAGAATACTGATTTGGTCGTTGCTCTCTCCACTCTACTTGGTCTTTGTGTCAATTCCACTATTCCTTCAATATAGTTGTCTGAAGGACCCAAGAATAAGCAAATACTGCAAAATCCCAGACACCAAAGAATGATGATGATAGAGAAAGAGGGACACAGAGAGAAACACACAGAGAGACAGAGAGGGTCTGCGATGCATTCATCACATGACCTGATACATTCCGATGACTTTCCCTAAGTTAACCAGCAGAAGAATTTAGATCTCCACCAAGTGCTTGTGCTTCGTGGTTGTTTTTTTTTTTTTTTTTTTTTTTTAAATCTTTGTTTTTCTGTAGCTGAGGACCGAACCCAGGGCCTTGCGCTTGCTAGACAAGCGCTCTACCACTGAGCTAAATCCCCAACGCGCTTCGTGTTTCATTACATCAGTTTGCTTTGATCTAGCTCGGCAACTTCCACCCAGAGTCACTGCTCGGTCAACCCTTGGTAATTCTGCACAATCCATCTATCGAGTTCTGTTCTGGCAGAATTTGTAACTGTAAACTAAATTTAGCCGCCGATGGTGATTCAGTTAAACTCACTGAACATTTTGAAATGTTATGGTGTTTGAAAGTAGTCTAAGGATATTTATAAAACGTTGCTGAGTGACATTGCTTTGAGAGGTAAAACAATCAGGAAGCAAAATCAAGTGCATGGTGTATAATGCTGTCAAAACTCTATGCGGGAGATCTGAGGGAATTCCAGAGGGCGGGTAATCAGGTGCAGGGCTGCTGTGCGTGTAGACAGAGAGCATTTCTTAGTAGAAGATAGACTGAAGCTAGTGTTCCCCTCCATCTTCTTCGTTGTTACCGCTCGCCATCTTGTTCTCAGCCTCTTTCAACACACGAATGCTTATTGTCGACACATTATGGAAAATAGTTAGGATCACAAAGGATGTCACCACCATTGAACCAATGTCGATTCCTTGTTCTGTATATTATTTCCCACAAGGTCTTAGGGTATGGGTGCTGGAGAATTGGCTATCAGTTAATAGCACTTACTGTTCTTACAGAGTGCTTGAGTTCAGTTCCCAGCACCCGTATCCAATACCCTTTTCTGACCTCTGTGGGTACCTGCATTTACTTATGCATACACACTGACAAGCATAAACATGCATTAAGGTTTAATTCTTTAAAAGGGGAACAAGAATACCCTTGGCAGGGAAGAGAGAGGCAAAGATTAAAACAGAGACTGAAGGAACACCCATTCAGAGCCTGCCCCACACGTGGCCCATATATATACAGCCACCCAATTAGACAAGATGGATGAAGCAAAGAAGTGCAGAAGTGTAGATCACCCTGAGAGACACAGCCAGAATACAGCAAATACAGAGGCTAATGTCAGCAGCAAACCACTGAACTGAGAATAGGGACCCCTCGTTGAAGGAATCAGAGAAAGAACTGAAGAGCTTGAAGGGGCTCGAGACCCCATATGTAAAACAATGCCAAGCAACCAGAGCTTCCAGGGACTAAGCCACTACCTAAAGACTATACATGGACTGACCCTGGACTCTGACCTCATAGGTAGCAATGAATATCCTAGTAAGAGCACCAGTGGAAGGGGAAGCCCTGGGTCCTGCTAAGACTGAACCCCCAGTGAACTAGACTGTTGGGGGGAGGGCGGCAATGGGGGAGGGTGAGGAGGGGAACACCCATAAGAAAGGGGAGGGGGGAGGGGGATGTTTGCCCGGAAACCGGGAAAGGGAATAACACTCGAAATGTATATAAGAAATACTCAAGTTAATAAAAAAAAAAAAAGAAAAGAAAAAAAAAGAGATCCAAAGGGGGAAAAAAAAGAATCAGGTTTAAATGTAAGGTTCAAACTTCATCTTTCAATGAATTGATTATATACTCTTCACATTGGTTCATAAGTTTCTCTTTTAGATAGCAGTATTATGTGACTAGGCTTTTGTACTTATGGACATTTGACTTAAATAACATAAGGTTATATAGAGATAAATATACCTAAATGACTTGATCACCTTGATAGCATTTTCTTAGTTTATTGCTGACATCATGAATATATTAAAGTTTACACATATATAAAGGAATCTATGTACACATGGAATTTTAACTTTCTTTTATATACAATCTTAAACTATTGTATGATTTTTACATCAAAAGAGTGTTCAAATTATTTAATGTATAATTGATAGATGTTAAATTATTTTGACTCTAAAACCCTAGAAAGTAGAATTACTAGAAAAGAAAAGTTACAAGAAATTTCATACTTGTTTTTAAAGTCGTTTGCATAATACATGAATTGATAGTCCTACTATCAAGTGAGACTTGTTTGAGCATAATTTTTAGGTGGTTAACTTAGGGAAAGTCATCGGAATGTATCAGGTCATGTGAAGAATACATCACAGACCCTCTCTGTCTCTCTGTGTGTTTCTCTCTGTGTCCCTCTTTCTCTATCATCATCATTCTTTGGTGTCTGGGATTTTGTGGTATTTGCTTAGTCTTGGGTCCTTCAGACAACTATTTTGAAGGAATAGTGGAATTGACACAAAGACCAAGTAGAGTGGAGAGAGCAACAACCAAATCAGTATTCCTCTTCTGAGCCTAAGATTTTAAAAATATATCGACTTGGGTTCTTTCACAAAATGTTACCAAGTATGATTAAGACCTTCTCAGTTAAAATCTGTTGTATTAAGTTCACATATTTTCCTTTGTCTGTACAAAAGACTGTATTTCCTAATTAGATAGGCATGGTGCCATCATTAAGAGAACTGATATGCATCTTAGATGTTCTATAAAACACTATTCTTTGAATTCTGTTTTTAAAATGACTTGCAAGATTTTAAGAAGCATGTTAGAGGAAAACACTATTTCCAAGAATCTCATGATCTTCACTTGGGATTCCTGTGGCACTGGACAGGTTTTTATCTGTGATTCACTTCAATTCAAATGAAACCCAAAGCATTTGTTCCTTTTGCAGTATATCATAGTTCCTTCCTTCTTGTTACCTCATGTTTTTATGTGCACAATATGCCAATACTCTCGTGCTTTCTGTTCTGGGTTTCATATCACGCCATGGAAAGGTGGTGCAGTCAGTAAAGTCAGTAAAGTATTTTCTGTGCAAACATGAGGACATGAGTTCAATCCCCGGCACTGGCATCAAAGACAGTACATGTCTTTAATTCTACCACTTGGGAGATGGAAACAGAATTCCTAGCTTAATTGTCAAGTCCCATGTTGAGTCAGAGACCCTTTCTCAAAAACTAAGGTAGGAAGTGATTAAGACATGTAATATTGACCTCAGGGGTTCACATTGCATATATGTACACATGAACACACAGGAACACACACACATACACACACACACACACATCTAAGATACACATTTGTCTACTTTTCCTGGTATTCTCATTCATTTCATCCACAGTATATATTCATATAACATGTTGGAATAGAGTTAAACTTCATTTGAAAAATTTCCAGTTGCTTTACATCCCTTCTTTTTAATAACCTGTCTTTGATAGCTTCTTGGTTTTCTGCCTAAGAGTAAGTTATATGCCCCCAGTCTGTCTGTGGCTTTTATAATTCTGTTCCATAAACTAATGTTGGTATCATAGTGCTTTACTTATTAATTATTGCCTACAGCCTTTGGTATTACTATGATAACCTAGTAAAATGAATTAGAAAATGTCTGCTGTTTTTCAGTGAGTATCGATAAAGAAAATGTGCCCTCTTGTTTTGTTTGACCTGCTGTTCATATCCTAGATGCTAAATTTTATTTTATCATTTTTAATTTTCTGAGATTAATTTATTCTGAGCAGCATAACAATTGTCCAGTAAATACTTTTTCAATTGTTTTTACATACCTACCAAAGTGATTTTGTTTTTAAATGTATTGGCATATATGAATTATGAATATTATTATATATAAAGGTACATTATATTGTGATCTTTTCATACAAGTGCATAATATATTTCAATCATTTGACCCCATTTCTCAAATCCTTTCTTTGGAAAATTTATTTACTTTTAAAACGTTTTTAATTGAAATAATTATATCACCTACCCTTACCTCCTTAGCTTCTCACAGTTACTTTCCTTCAAACCTATCTCACGGCTCCTTCACTCTCAAGTTGATAGCTTCTTTTTCTTTGATTTTTATCATTGCATACGTATATGTGTGTATGCCTGTGCACAGACATTTATAGATACAACTTGCTGAGTCTACTTTTGCTTGTGTGAATTTAGTTTTGGGGTTAATTCTCTTTGTATTGTGCAACCAGTAACAGGGCTCATCTCTGGGAGAGGTTAATCTCCCCCCACACACACACTCTCTCAGCAGTCATCAGTTACCTATAGTTTTGTCTAACGGTTGAACTCCATGAGATTGTCCCTGTTTCATATTAGCATGTGTATTGATAAGCCATTGTTCCAGTCTTGATTACACAGCCATTTCTATGAGAGACTTCTTGGTTCTCTGCCTCTTACAATCCTTTGTTCTCTACTCCAGTTATGTCATAAGCCATAGATGCGGGATTTATAGTGTAGATGTATCTTGTGGGGGTGGGTTCCCGGGGATCTGTTGGTCTCTGCATCCTGCCTAGTTTTGGTGGTGGTGGTGGCAGTGATGGCAGTAGTGGTAATGCTATTCATTTATTATGTGGCTGGCTTTTTCTTGGGGAAGTCCAACACACACACAGACTCACACACACACCGACACACAGACACACACAGATAGACACACACAGACACATACAAAGGCACACACACAAACACACACACAGACACATTCACACACACATAGACACACACACAGACACACACAAACACACACATACACATACACACATACACATACACACACAGACACATACACATACACACATAGACACACATGCACACACATACACATACACACACACAAACACACACACAGACACACACACATAGACACACACACAGACACATACACACACAGACACACACAAACACACACATACACACATACACATACACACACACAGACACATACACATACACACATAGACACACATGCACACGCACACACACACAGACACACACACACTGTGTTTATCCACCCTAGAAAGAGCCTACAGCAGACTAAAGTTCAGATGCAAGATGCCACCAAGTCCAACTTTGTGAACCAGTAAGCTTTATTGCTTACAGTGATATGGATGAGGGGTCACTTAGAGAAGCAGAAATGATTCCAGGACAATTGTATCACCAAAGCCCACCACACCATAGGCAACAGCTCATGAAAGATGCTAGGTAACCTGGAGCACACTGTGCAGGCTACAGGAGTCTCAACAGATTGGATAATGTCCTTACAGGTGACTCGGTTGGTCTTAAACCCCTTCTGGGCATCTGGGCTGATTATTTCTCTGGTCTGAGAGTGACTCTCAGTAGTCTTGGCTATTTACTCTTGGGAAGGGAGCGACCCATTGGATCTGCTGTACCTTGCGTTATTTACCATTAGTCCTAATGAGCTTTCCTAGGATGTTTCTATCTCAGAGGAAATACCATTTGCTGTAAAGAGAGGGTTCTTCTAATTAAGCTTCTTTCCGACTTCATGTCTCTTGTGTTTTTCCTCGTGAACCGTTGGATTTTATTAAGACTATCTGCAGGAACAGAGGTGAGAGCACGGGCTCCATACAAGAGATCCCAGCACCGAATAAAACGGTCTCCATCTCCCCCCCCCCCATCCACCATCAGCTGTTTGTAATTTCTCAAAGAGAGGTGGAACCCTCTGTGCCCCTGCTCTCCTGCAGGGCATTGACAGGCTCAGTTTAGTGTAGATCTTGTGCAGGTGTTCACAGCTGTGATTTTATTGTTTTCTTTTTTCAGCTCTTAAAAGTTAATGGAATAGATTCAGGCTGAGAGACATTCTAAGGCCAAGCCACTGGCTGGCATCCATTCAGCACAGTCACGATAGTGTCATTTACTACACTTCTTTGTTCATCTTAATGACACTGGATTTACAAATTTCTGACTCTTTTCCGGAGAGATTTTCCTTTTCATCCTTATCCTTAATTTTTGATGCGAGAATCATATGATTCTTAAAAAAAGTGTACTTGGACTTTTCCCTCTCCCCCCCCCCCAGGAAAATTAATTTATCTATTGCTTGCAGCTCAGTGTCCAGTAAGTTTTCTATAAAACAGCATGGGCCTTTGTTATTACTTGTTTTGGAAGAGAAATAAGTCTGTTCATGATGGCAAAAATGCCTGTAACACTGTAGGAACTGGTGTCCTTGTGTGTTTGAGGAGAAATGGAAGAATATTGAAATTAATCATTTGTACTCAGTGCTTATAAGTTTATTCAAGTTTTCTGTTTTTCCTTTTCCTTAACTATGTTTCTTTGGGAATTATACTTTTTTCTAGAAATGTATCTGTTTGTTTTTTAATAATTTACTTACCTTTTAAATGCCTAAACTATGCTTCTCTTTTTAATTTTGGCTGTAAATTAAACTGAGCGTTGACACACACTGGGCAAAGATTGCTACTGGGCTGCCTCTCTAGCCCTAGTCACTAGAGATGGTGCAAGATGTCAGTTTTTTTTAAAAAATCGACTGATGGCTACCTTTGGCTTTGTTTATTGCTCCTTTTGTCTTTTGCTGTCTAATGCAGTACTGGGAAAACTTAGAGGCTTAAAATAACCATTGTTTTATTGTCTCTTGTGATTTTGTAGGTTGAGCCCTTAAGTAAAGTGCCCAGGTCATTCCTTTGCCCATGAGGTATTGACTACTCTATCTGGTGATATGCAGATGGTGCTATAAGGTTCCTAGAATCCAGGACAATTTCATTTCTGTGCCTTGGGGTTTGGGGAGGACATATGGAGAGCTGAACTTAGCTCCTTATTCCTTGTAGCACAGAGCTTCTCCGCATGTCCCCCACTGACGAGTAGTAGTCACATGCTGCCTTTTGCTGTAACCAATCCTACAAGATTCGAGGGACAGAAAATAGAAACTCCAAGTCCTCTCAAAGCCCAGACAGCCTCTATGAAAGCTTCCTGTCTGCCATCCATGCCTGCTGCATTCTCAGTGCAGTCATAGAACGGAGAGGGTAGATAGATCCCTCTTCTGACAGAGATAGGGAACAAAAGCTTAAAGTCATTTTTTTTTTAAAAAATCCGATTGCATCCATTTATCGTATAATATATTTTTTGTTCTTTATTTTGCCAATCTCCTCTTAATTTTAACTTTTGATTCTTTATTTGTGTTCTTGGAGTCTCACACCTCAGCTTCTAAAACTGAAAGCTGAAATCCAGTTCACTCTTCCCTTTCCCCCAGTCACCTTCCTCCTCCTATCTTCCCTTTTCTCCTCCTCCTCCTTCTCCTCTTCCTCCTTTTCCTTTTCCTTCCCTCCTTCTTTTTCTTTTGTGAAAAATGTTTCTTATTTAATGTAGACTGACATAAAATCACTGTGTAGTTGAAGTCAGCCTTGAATTCATGACCTCCCCAAACCCTTAGCATGTACTCGACTTGTGCTTGGATGACAGGCATGTGTCACTGTGCTTCGACCATTTCTTCTCCTCATACAAGTACCAAAGGGTGTATGTTTTGTCCCATGCCTTTCAACACTTCATCATTCTTGACCATTTGCTCCTCATTCATTGACATGTAGTATCATGGTGCCTTCATTTTTCTCCCTGTAATTCTGCTGTTTCCTATGTTATTTCTTTTTCTCTGACTCATGAAGTAATTTCTTTGGAGAAGCCTTTGCATTTCCTGATTTCTGGTGCAAGCTAACCCAGCTAGAAAACTTTGTTATGGTTATTTTTATTATAACTTTTATTCTAAAATGTTTTTAAAATATTACTTGACCATTTGAAATATTTGAAGAAAGTTTTATCTTGCCACTGACTTTTGCATTTTCGTCATTTCTTTAGATATTTTACTTATATTTTATTTGACAATTTTATATTTTATCTTACAACTATTGGGTTTCTAAACATGCTTTTTACTTTTCTGATTTGTACTCATGGTGGTGAGACTTGAGTGCCTATTCGGTTTTTACAATGATTTCATAGTCTATGGGATGCAATGGAGTGAAAGTAAGAATTCTGTTCTAGAGGCAACAGAGGTTGGCCTACTTGGACTCCAAGGTTTCTATTTAACTGGGTCTGTTTTGTTCACATTTAGACCAGAGTGAAATGTCAAGTGTCAGAATCTGACCATCTAATCTTAAGGCCAAGATGTGTAGTGTATTTTATAGAAAATTGGGTCTGGGCAAACAATTTAATCCATCAAGAACTTTCTGTAGGAGCATGGGGATTTGTGTTTGTTCCCTCAGAGCCTGAGCCCTCAATACAGTACAGAGGAGAGATTGAAGAGAGGACACTGATGCAAAACCTTTGCCTCCTCACACATATATATTTGAATACACATGTTTATTCTGTCTATCATGGCTATATATACTATATATCAGAGCTATATATTCTGTATATCTGGACCTTCTTGTTTGTCTTAGTTCTTTTTGTGTTTATACTTGACTTCCTTAGTGAAAATGGTTGCTTTTAAGTTATTTGTGTGCACATGCGCACGCATGAATACACACACACACACACACACACACACACACACACACGGAAAGAGAAAATGTCAAACTTTCTAATCTTTTAAAGGAAGTATTTCATATTCTCCAACACATATATGCATGGCACCATTAAATGTTTCTCTTTGATGAGAACAGATAATACTCAAATAGGAATCTAATTGGGTTTGAGAAAAGAATTGTATTTGAGAAAAGAAGGCCTGGAGATGCAGCTTTTAATGTTGCTTTAATTTGGGGGAGTTGGGAAAACAATGTCACATTTATTCTCAGAGGAAATGTTACCCATGTTCTCACAAAGAATGGAAACAGCTGAACATGAGTGGCAGCCGAGGGTAGCATGCACAGTGACCCAGTTATGCAGGGCAGCTGAGGAGGTCTGTTTTATCTAGTGCTGGCTGGCCCTTCCACATCAAGGCAAGTGCTTGACCACGGAGCCATACCCCAGTGCCTGAAGCCCAGTTATTAATGAATCAGATTTTCTTGCAACGTGCTGAATTAAGATGGTGAGTAGAACCTGGAAACCCATTCCCCAAGGGACATTAAGTATGTGTAGCATTTAAGGAATGAGAGATGAAAGAACCCAGCCAGTTAATAAATTAACACGGGAGCTGTAATTACTACTAATGGGATCCCAAGAACCTAGTCCTGTAGACTTAATGTTATAATACATAGGAACGTTTCTTGTTACATTATCTTCCTACTAAGACTCCATTTGCATTACAGAGTTTCATAGCCATCGTAGTCTGTGGCCGTCATCGCTTTCTGCATCAGACAACTCTTGCGAATGTGTTTGCAGTCTTTCACCTTCTCATGACTAGTTTCAACAAGTATGGTAGGGAATACCGTGGGACGTTCTATTTGACTTCACTTGGGATAATTTGACAACGTCTAACTTGAATGGTAAGCTGTGTGCCCTATGACTTCTCAAATTAGGGACTTCCATGTGGACCTTAAGGTGCCAATCCTTGTGCTTAATGCACACCACAATTTTAGTGGTTTAAGTTTTAGGAGAAAAAATTCTGACATAATTGCTATTTTTCTTTTTATTCAAAGAAAAACGCACAAATACATTTTTTTCCCTCTTAACCTCTGTGATCCTGAGTTGTGGATGACCTTGTTTTTCATAGCTTAGACCAATGGCATAGCCTGTCTTCATTAGCAAGGAACCCATTTTTTGTATTCTATATATCATAGGTATCTATCTATCTATCTATCTATCTATCTATCTATCTATCTATCTATTACATATCAGAGTTATATATTCTGATTATCCAGACATTCTTGCTTGTCTTATTTCTTTTTGTGTTTATTCTTGACTTCCTTAGTGAAAATGGTTGATTTTAAGTTATTTGCCTCTAGTTCTGTTCTCTGGGCTACTGGGGCTCTGGGCTACATCTGCTCCCATCATGCTCTGTACTGTGGGAATGTGGCCATGTTTATGTCACATCCTCCTTCTCCCACGGCTAGATGTACAAAGAGGGGCAATTCACTCAATCAGTTATTCTATTCATAGTTGGCACGGAGATGGAGACCTAGTCCTTCCTTAGGCTACCTACTTCCTATGGATTATGATCAGGGAACTAGATGAAATGTGTTGCATACATGTATATGTGTCCCTATATATGAATATGCATTTTATATGGGGGTAGATAGACATATTTATAGACGTGTGTATGTAGAGTGGGGAGAGGACAGATTTGTTTTGAGCCTGTATGGGTCACAAATAGGCTCATCTGTTTCACTTATAGATCACCTGAAGAATGAGTAAATTGTTTCAATAATGGGTGACAAATGGCCTATGCTATTCTCACTGAGAGATTGTTCCAGGGAGCATTTATAGAGGTGCGAGGATATCTGTAGGAGTAAATTCTTTCCTCCTAACACACGGTCCTGAATATCAAACTCAAGTGATCAGGGCTGGAGGCATTCACCCACTAACCACCTCACTAACCACACCCTACAGGGTTTTTTTTTTGTTTTTTGTTTTTTTTTTAATATAAGCAGAGTTATCATATTAGAATTTCACTTTTAATTTCTAACTTTGGATCCAAAATGTATACTATATACTTTACATATATTTTATATGGAGTTTTGGGTTGTGAGAAAAATCTACTCCAATAAGAGAAAAGGCTAAAAAAGGGGCTTAGGAAGAATCTAGTGACACTGCAGATAGCATTAGCATGAGACACCCTCTCACCATCTAGCCACAGGAAGATAAGCATGTATCACATGTCTGTCTCGAATTATAACAGACATTACAGCTGCTGGAAGAGTGCTTTTCAACCTTCCTAACACCGTGGCCCTTTAATATAGTTCTTCATGTTGTGGTGGCCTCAACTATGAAATTATTTCACTGCTTCTGCATGACTGTAATTTTCCAATGGCGATAAATCATATGGATTTAAATATCCATGTTTTCCAATGGTCTTAAGTGACCCCTGTGAAAATGTCAGGGCCCACAGGTTGAGAACCATTGTGCTAGCGGCTCCAAACTATTTAAGTGGAGGAATTTCTTTTCTCTTCTAGTTAGCTCTTTATTTCTATAGCTTGAATCTCTCACTTCCACTTGTGCCCCAATGTGAAGGCATTTTCATGCCAACTATGTGCCAAGTGTTGGTTTAAGTCCTTTGTATATTTGCCTCATGAGAAATTGATTAAACTCTTAAGAATTATCATTATCCCCAGTTCACACATTAAGGAAAGAAAGCCTGATGTTTGGATGGTTTTGTCAGCTAGTAAGCAAAGAAACTAGGTTGGATGAAGGCAGGTTAGATATAAAACCTCTTTCAAGCACATGAGAACATGGATTTTAATTTGTCAACCCCAGTCTTCTTGTAGTTTCTTGGGATTGACTTGAGTATCCTTTGAAGGACATGGAGAGGTTATTCCATTTTCTTTTTACCCAAGTCTTTCCAGAGAGCCCATGTATTACAAGACTACAGTCTTTTTATTAACATTGCACAGTGGAGTCTAGGCAATGAGAACAATAAAAAGCCAGGCAGTCAGACTTTACAGCCTGATGGCAGTTACATTCCCTGATGTCTATTGGTATGTCTTCAAGGTCTTTTGTCTTACAGTTTTGATTGTATTTAGATAAAGCTTCAGTAAGAGAGTGGTTTAGTTTTCCTGATGGAAAGTTTAATTTAGCTCTTCTGCATGTTGCTCTTAGCTTGTTTGTAGAAATAATCGTTTAGTTAATGAGGGTGCACTCTTTCTGAGTACTGCCTTTAAAATGAATTTCCATAGATTTACATAAATTCCCCGGGGATCGCTATAATGTGAGCAAAGAAAGAATTGCCCAGCTGTGCATTCATTTAATGGAATTATGAGGCTTTAGAGTTTGGGTTCTGAGAAAGATAACTGTGGGGAAGAGTCACTCAAACTGTTGGAGGAGTAATCCTTAAAAGAATTTGTTCTCACTTTGATAGAAGGCTATTTTAGAAGAAGCAATAATCCAAGGTTTTAAAAATTTGTCTTAGGCAAAGCTCATGAAAAAGCTGAACTTTCCAGAAATCACTCATTCTATTTGAACACTCATGTTAATATTTTATTATAGTAATTTAAAAGTAGAGACTTATTGAAAATTAATTTCATCAGAAGTAGAGAGAATTAGTAAAAGACCAATAAGTCATGCCCCAAACTCAAAACCAATAGCCTCTTTATACATTCACCTTGACACTTGGAAGTGGGTCCTGAATCTCTTCAGATTTACTGCTTGTGTTCTTTACGTCGGTCACATTTCAGTCTATGTGCTACTCACATGGATTTTTGCCTTCTAGTTAAATTTTTCTTCTTTACATCATTCTGTCCCAAATAGTTATGTGCTTTTATACTCTGTGGCTGACTCTCCATGTTGGCTAGAATGACCTAATGGCCTGATAATGATTGTTTGATTCCTCTTGTGTTGGATTATAACAATGTGAGTTATACTCTTCTGAAGGACTATTTAGCCTTATGCATTCAAGGACAATTTAGCCAGCCCTTTATAAATGTTTGGTTTTTGCTCAAGGACCCCTTTTTTTCAAGAATATGAAGGAATCAATACTGATTTATGTTTGGTGTTGAAAGAACCACCACTGACTGATACATAGGTTCATCTTCGTGCACAGATACTGCAATCAGTAAGTTCTTAGCAGTACATGGATAATGTTCTGTGTGGGATTTGGGAACGGAAGCGGCTCATTTCTAGGAAATAAAGTATATCAATATATTTTGTACATTTGTTTTGTTCCAGAATTGTTTTTTGACTGCCTTGCATAAAATTTTGTGACTTAAGCACTCAGATGATCACATTTGCAGATACGAAAATGGGAAACAAAAAGGCTAAATTACTGTGCTATGGGTATCTCAGATAATGTTTGGGATAGCCATGGTGCTAGCCTTGACACTTGAACTACACACACACACACACACATACACACACAGAGAGAGAGAGAGAGAGAGAGAGAGAGAGAGAGAGAGGGAGAGAGAGAGAGAGAGAGAGAGTCACACTTGAACACACACAAATTTTCGAACCGCAGTCTCTTTATGTAGCCTTGGCTGTTCTAGATCTCGATCTGTAGACCAGGCTGGCCTTGAACTCACAGAGAACTGCCTGCTTCTTCCTCCTAAGTATTGGGGTTAAAGGTGTGCACCACTGTGCTTGGAATCTAATATTTTTAATGGCTCCAAATATGTGTTTCTGAAAGTTTTTCATCTTAACCATTTTTTTAACATATGTTTCAGGGGCATTGAGTGAATCCATACTGTGAAAGAACCAACACAACTGTGTATCTTTAGAAGTCTGTTGCTCATTACTTAATATTTCTCATTGCTGCTTTCCCAACTGCCCTAAAAAGCATCAGTATATTTCCTATCTCTATAAGACAGCATAGTCTTTGAATAGCTCATTTAAGTGGAATCACATAGATTTGACTTTGTGGGGCCTGATTTAGTTCACTTAACATAATGTTTCAGAATTCATGAATTTGTAGCATTTATCAGGACTTTGGTTTTTTCTTCCTCAAGGGTATGCTACTACATGAGATCCATTGGTTGGTTACACCTGGAATTCCAGGACACGAGAGGCAAGAAAAAATTGCCAAGAGTTGTAGGCAAACCTTGATGCAATATAAACTCCTCCTAAAAAATAAAGTTTATGTATATGTATATATGGTATTTATAAACACATATAGCATTTTTCTGTTTATGTGTGAATGGACCCTTGGGTTGCATTTATCCTTTAATGATAGGTTATGACAGCTAATGAAGGTATTGTGAACGTGGGAATTCACAGTTCTACTTGAGCCTTTATTATTTTATTTCTTTTAGGTATAGACCTACAAATGGTTCTGCTATACTACATAATTCTAATTTAGGTTTTTGAGTAACATACATACACACAGATGTGTTTGTATGTATGTGTATATAGTCTTCCATAGTGGATGGGCCATTTAACATATATCACTATTAAAGCACAATGTGCTGTCAGAGAATGAGCTTCACCAAACTTTTCTTCTGTTAGGAGTCATCCTAATGACCTCACAGTGTGGCTAGTGACGGTGTGCACAATGCCATGTGCTTAGAGGCCATTTATAAATCTTATTTTGTGGAATACTTATTCAAGTTCCTTGCTTAATTTGTGGTGATGTTTTTCTGTTGTTAGCCTGAAGAATCCTTTAAATATCCTGCGTGTCAATTGTATATCGCATATACATTTTTAATAACATATACGAGTTGATCTCATATGTAGTCTCTTAGGTTGTTTCTTTCACTCTGCTAATGTCCTTCGATGCATAAAGGTTTCTGATTTTGATGACATCCAATCTACTTGCATTTCTTTCTTTAAGTGTGTTCAGACTCTTAATATAAGGTATCGCACAACGAGATTCTCTGGTATAAGTTATAACTCCTGATGTGATAGGGATGAGAATCTGTGTTGTCACAAAATGGAAGTGGAAGCAAGGCACCGTCCTGGCACACTGTGGAGGTTTGACCGCATGTTTCTTTGTGAGAGCTTATTTCCCATTAGAGTTGATGGAGAAAAATAATACTTTGTGAGTTCTGTGTCTTATTTATCTATTTATTTATTTTGCTGTGTCTCAGACGGCTCAGGTATTTATTAGAGCAGGGGAAGACTCAAGGAGGTGAGGTCTTTGGTGGTGAATCAAGACACGGTGAAACCCTGTCTCAAAAAAAAGCAAAACGAAAAAGATGGAGCTCGCCGTCTTTCAGCTTCAGGTGCATTGCCAGGATATTTTCTGGTCGAGAAGCCATTAAGCCTGATTTAGGAGATGAAATAGACTCTCCGTGCTGTCTCCCGCATAGTTTACTTCCCTGTGGACCTTAATTTAAGCATGGTAGAAGGAAAAAGGAGAAAGGAGAAAGGATCCTTTTGCCTTTTGTTCTCTGCCAGAGGCGGGACTGAGCTCAGTCTCTGCTTATTAAGGAGCAAAGAAGATGGGTGGAGACTGAGTTCAGGTTGTGCACATTTATCCTCTGGTTTTATGAATTCTTAATGTTTTCCTTTTGTGTATCGTTCACTCTTCGCCTCAGACTCTTCCGTTAGGTAGAGATGCTGCCACAGTAACGACTGGTAAAATGAAACAGGGGATTTTCCCCTTCTCACCCAGTATAGAGCTAAGTCTCAAGCCCTTACCCTGCAGTCACAGGCCTGCTCTAGCTCCGAAGAGTCTGGGCAATTATGAAAGGGATAAGCGATGTGCAATTGCCACGAGGATGGCTTCAGAGATGCCAGGAAGTTTGCGACAAGCGCAGTGCTTTTGTAAACCTCCCTGAAGCCTCCCCAGAAGGAGCACTCGCTGTTGTCGCTTCCTCTTCTTGAATGTCTTGGGCAACGGGGTGAAGACCACTGTGCTGTTTGGTCATGGGGTGGGAGGCGATGACAGCGTTATGGGTTTTGGGCCCATTTTTCTGAATTCCGTGTGCAAACCTCTCTTCCTAGTTAAACACCGTGTGTGGTCCAGGTCACCCGTGGAAGTCATCATACTGGCTAGGTTTATGTCAACTTGACGCAGCTGAAGTAATCCGAGAGACGGAAACCTCAGCTAAGAAAATGCCTCCATAAGATAGGAGTGTATGCAAGCCTGTAGGGCATTTTCTTAATTAGTGATGGATAGAAGAAGGCCCAGACCGTTGTGGGTGGAGCCATTCCTGTGCTGGTGGTCCTGGGTTCTAGAAGAAAGCAGACTGAGCAAGTGAGGAGCAGGATGTAGATCTCTCCCAAGAGACACAGCCAGAATACAGCAAACACAGAGGCGTATGCCAACAGCAAACCACTGAATTGAGAATAGGACCCCCATTGAAGGAATCAGAGAAAGAACTGGAAGAGCTTGAAGGGGCTCGAGACCCCATATGTTACCACTTCCTCTCCTTGCAATGGCTTGGGCAACAGGGGGAAGGCTGTAGTGCCCTTTGATCATGGGGTGGGAGGGGAGGATGGCCTGATGGGGTTTGAGGTCGTCTGACTGAATTCCATCTGAGGACATCTCCGGCTAGTTAGACCCCATGCGTGTTCTGTGTAACCTGTACTGGTCATTTGTTGCGGATAGTTTTATGTCAACTTGATATATTTTTTTCTACTGTTGTTCACTGTATTTATACAGTTGTGCTAGGTGCTTACCCATTTCATTGGATGCTGAGAACAACTCTAGGTATTTTCATTGTAGTTTATTACTGAGGAAGTTGAAGTTGTGAGGGAAAGACAGTGACTGGTGCCATAGCTCCCATACCAATGTGGGTAGGACCCAAGCTTCCCCTTCTTCCCCTCTTCACTTTGGCTTCTTCCTCGTCTTGTCGCTCAGATCTCTAATGCGTCCTTTAAACTCTCCTTACACAGCAGCTCTCAACCTGTGTGTTGTGACCCCTTTGGGGGGGTCAAACAGCCCTTCACAGGGGTCATCTAAGACCATTGGAAAACACAGATATTTGCAATTCGTAATGGTAGCAAAATTACAGTGACGAAAGGATAAAAAAGTAATAATAATTTTATGGTTGGGGGATCACCACAACTTGAGAAATTGTATTTAAAGGTCCCAGCAGGAAGGTTGGGAACCCACTGCCTAAGAGATTCCAGGAATGGAGCAAAGGAAAACCAGGAATGCTTTATATAAAATCGTTAGCTGAAATTAGAAATGATCCCCACGTTTGGGAGAGTGTGGCCACTTCTTTGCATTGATGTTTTGCAATGTCAACAAGGGCTGATAGAAACATCAGTGGCCATCTTGTATGCTGCACAGCCCTCCCCCACTTTGCAGTCCCTGTCACCTCCACCATGACAGTGCACCAAGGAGACTTTACAGGCAGCTTTGACATGACTTATAGATTTGGTCTAGGGAAAGGACTGCTGCACTGGAGGAGACAATGTCTTTCGATCTCACAGTCGTGAGAACCACACCTGTTCAGCTTGTCACCAGGCCAGTGACAGAGCCCTTGCCTTTCATGTCACAGCATAAGGGACTTCGGGTGACACCTTCCATCTGTGTGGCCTGACTATTGATTTGTTCTTTTCTTCATCAGAATGATGTTTTTTTTTGTTTTGTTTTGTTTTTTTTTTTTTTTTTTAGTGTCAGTTTCATAGCATACTTACTTGTCTGCCAAATCCAGCAATCATAGTGAACTGAAAGCACTATTTATGGTCTTTCAGAGAGAATGGACTTATTGTGCCTCTGTGTGTGTGTGTGTGTGTGTGTGTGTGTGTGTGTGTGTGTGTGTGTGTGTGAGAGAGAGAGAGAGAGAGAGAGAGAGAGAGACTAGCAAGCATAAATAATTTAGAAAAAATGTTATTTTCTTTCTTTTTTTATGATTCTATTTTTTTATTTTTTTCCTGCATCTTTATTAACTTGAGTATTTCTTATTTACATTTCAATTGTTATTCCCTTTCCCGGTTTCCGGGCAAACATCCCCTCCCCCTCCCCTTCCTTATGGGTGTTCCCCTCCCATCCTCCCCCTTGCCGCCTCCCCCAACAGTCTAGTTCACTGGGGTTCAGTCTAGCAGGACCCAGGGCTTCCCCTTCCACTGGTGCTCTTACTAGGATATTCATTGCTACCTATGAGGTTGGAGCCCAGGGTCAGTCCATGTATAGTCTTTAGGTAGTGGCTTAGTCCCTGGAAGCTCTGGTTGCTTGGCATTGTTGTTCATATGGGGTCTCAAGCCCCTTCAAGCTCTTCCAGTTCTTTCTCTGATTCCTTCAATGGGAGTCCTGTTCTCAGTTCAGTGGTTTGCTGCTGGCATTCGCCTGTGTATTTGCCTTATTCTGGCTGTGTCTCTCAGGAGAGATCTACATCCGGCTCCTGTCGGCCTGCACTTCTTTGCTTCATCCATCTTATCTAATTGGGTGGCTGTATATGTATGGGCCACATGTGGGGCAGGCTCTGAATGGTGTTATTTTCTTAAAGATGGTACCAATATGGTAATCATTTTATATCTTTATCAAACAGCTAGTCCAGTTCCTAGCAACAGTGTTGGTATCAGGCTTCTTAGAGAAAACTAAAACCAGGTGCTCAGTAAGTCATGTAGAAGCCGTCCTCTGCACCTAGAACTAGATGCAATGACAAGGGACAAAGAAACCTTCTTAGAGACCAGGAGGTACTGTGAGATGTGGCAATGGGCATGTTCCCGAGCTGTAGTGTTTCTAGTGCTGGTGTTTGGAGTGTGTGTATGTGTGCGGGGGGTGAGTAGTATCTTCATTTTGGTTATAAAGTTATTAGCAAGTGTATAGCATATTAAGGTGGGAGATGTTTCCAGAAGAATGTGCACTGATATATTTATTTGGTTACTTGATAAAGTTGAAGCTATTCAAAAGCAAGGAGACTGGGGAACATAGAGTATAGACAACTCTTCCACTTTTACGCGGTGGGAAAATTGTGATTTGTATTCAGGTAGTCTGATTCCAGTGTCTGTGCTCCTACCCACTGTCAGTCTGTCAGGACATGGTTTGTCAGCATATTGTGCAGTTTTCCAGTGCACACTGACGCAGATCGAAATTTCTGCCATCTTTGAAGGCCAAGTCTAAAATTTCTGATGTTATAGAAAAAATGTCTGCAATTGTCAGTGGCTTTTGTGATCATTGAGTACTGGTCTCCATGAAGGGACTAGCCATCCATGCCTTTTGCTTAGGGTTAGATTGAAAACCAGTTCCAGCTGCATGGACTGACTGAGCGTTTCAGTCAAGGCAGGCATCATGCTAGACACTCATCTACTGTCTAATGGGATACCAGTAATCGCGTGAGCTAGGTTCTCAATTTAAATGGTCCTTGATCCTCTGGTTTTGTTTTGGGGCCTGTGATGTTGGACTCACTGTCTGGAAGTATTCTTTGTGTTACTCTGTGTCACAGAAAGCTAAAGTGTATTCCTTTGTTGGCTTCATGATTTTGGCTGTATGACAACTTTCACATTAAACCCCAAATCATACCACATGCCCAGGCTGTTCTTCTGAGTTAGTGAATTTTGTGGGGGAAAGGCTTCACACATCTGAGATCCTGTTGTTTTTATTATCACACTTACCTGCATGTCCTAGTGTCAATAAGGGCTGAAAACAGGGTCAAAATCACAGGAATATGAACGCACATCCTCAGAGGACTCTCCTTGACTGAGGGGAAGAACCGTTCCCACTCAAGGCAAGAAAGCTCTGCAACTGAACTTCCTGCGAATTGAAATGTATTTTTCCACATTGGGTAAGGTCTCAGAATGGCACCAAAATGTGATATTTAAATTGAATTTCTAACAAAATTCAAAGCTTGCCTGTTGATGCTGTTTTTGGCTTCAGTAACTACACCTATGTAGTGCTATGCTGGAAAACAGTGAACTGCAAATAGCTACAATTCATGTTTGGAAAGCTAACAGTCAAACACATAGACACACACACACAGACACACACACAGACACACACACGCACACAGACACAGACAGACACACACACACATAGACACAGACACACACACAGACATACACAGACACAGACACACAGACAGACACACACAGACACACACACAGACACAGACACAGACACACACACAGATACAAACACACAGACACAGACACACACACAGATACAAACACACAGACACAGATACACACATACACAGAGACACAAACACACAGACACAGACACACACATACACACATAGACATACACAGACACACACACAGAGACACAGACACAGACACACACACAGACACAGACACACTGGCACACACACAGACACAGACACATACACACATACACAAACATACACACACAAAAATAAAAACACACACAGACACAGACACATACACACACACACACACACACACACAGACACACACACACATAGGCAAACACACAGACACAGACACACAGACATAGACACACACACAGACACACATACACACACAAACACACAGACACAGACACACACACACACACACACACACACACACACACACACACACTTCATCACTTAGACTCCATGTGAAGTTAGCATGAAATGGTTCTGATTCTGAAGACTTCAGAAAACCTTCCCTGAGCTGTTGCAAAAAATCATAGCATTAGAATTTTCTTCCTTTTTTATTTTTCTGACAGGACAGAGAACGTAGTGCTTCTAGCATGCTAACCACACATTATACTACTAAACTGCATCCCTGTATTTGTATTATAACATGTTTAATAAACTTGAACAATTGTTGTTTATTTGCATCTCTTTCTGCATATGACACATACACATGACACCGAGGACATGGCAAACAGGACCGAGAGAAAATTGGGCATGTTAATGTTTTATGCATCAATATATTCTTCTGTTGTGCTCTCTTAAAATATGTATTTTCTGTGAATTTTATCAATACTTTAAAAGCAAGGAACCACGATATTCTAGAATAGCCAGAAGACAAGCATATTCTTAGGGCTGGGAAGGAAGAGCATTGCTCACCCAGGTGTGGGCCATTCTTTCTGTGAGCCGTAACCTTCACTTGAACAAATGTCTACATTTGCATAACCAGTTGCTAAAATAATTCACTCATTAAATCACCTATTATTTACCTGCCACACTATATGACAAAATAGTCTTGGGGGTGATTATATAATTATACTTTTTGATGCTGTGACTCTGGCTGCCAAAAGTTAGATTTGCCAATCCAATGCTATTTTATATTGTTTTATATGTAAGTAAAGATTAAACATGGGCTATTTAAAACATTTGTCATTGTACTGTGTCATCCTTAGACAAACTATTGCACCAGAATAAATAGGAAAACATTTTTGATGAGGTAAGTTTTCCGTGGTCGTATTGTGTTCTCTCTGTTCAGCTATCAAAATACCTGTCTCGTTTACAGAATTTAAAGGGAATAAAAGATAGCCTAAAATCTTCGCAACGTTTTAATATTTTTCTTCGTGATTACATAGATATTAGAAGACTCATGACACATTTTGATAGAAGGTAGTCTTATCTACACAAAGGCCTGGTCTTCTCTGCCACCATTAGAAGGTGGCTTTCTCGGAGAAAGTGACATTTAGTGTCACAGTATTATCTCGTTATTTCTGCGGCTAGCATTTCCGACTCTAGAACATTCGTGCCTCTTTGTTGTCTCATGGAATACTTCTGATAGTTCCCTTTCCATTTTGATTCATGTATGAGAATACATTTTCTTCCTAGGGAATGTACTTTTAGGTCAAATAATTAAATCTCTAATGAGTGGATATTAAGAAACTGGAGAAAACCAGGAAAGACCATTTCCAATGCCTCAGAGTGAAAACTGAAAAATGAATTCAGAATGTGCTTTAACAATTTTGGCTTGTTCTACAGAATAAATTTTGATAATATTAGACAGAGAGAGAGAGGGTACCAAATTGATCTCCTATGTACAGCTTGCCAGTAAATTATATATTTATTTACATTTTATATTGCTAACACTATCATTCAAGTCCAAAATTTAACTTGTGGTGATTTAAAAAATCAGTCGCATAGTATTTGAGACATGCAAAGTATGTGGAATGTTTGGAATTATGAAAGTAGCCCTCTGAAGTACTAAAAGATTTATCAAACACTTACAATGTGCTAAGGTCTCTTTACAAATCGTATGTTTTAACGTCAGCAGATATTCGTGGCACTAGGAACTGGTTCTTCCCCTTTAGAGGAGACTGAAGAAAACCACATTGGCTAAACTGTACCACTAGAAAGAGGTACCATTGCTCTTGTAGCTATCGTGTCTTCGTTCGTCCTCTAGACCACATTGTAGCCTCAGTCTTACTAAATGAGAGCTACGTATCAGGCAATGAACTTAGATGCCCATAGACTTTTCTCATTCACGCATGCGTAAATGGTCCGTCCAACTGCATACCGTTTAGAAGTGACGGGGCCATGACTCGGATTCTAATCTAATGATATCGCTTTGAATAGCACTTCTGTCAGGAGATGCTAGCCTCTGAATCAGTGCAACGGTGAGATAAAGGGCAGCAATTAGACATGGGGCATTCAATGCTAGAGAGAGAGAGGAGAGAGGGGAGAGAGAGAGAGAGAGAGAGAGAGAGAGAGAGAGAGAGAGAGAGAGAGAGAGAGAGAGAGAGAGAGAGAGAATATGAATGAATATAACAATCCTCAGGGCTGTTTTTGAAATAAAGGAACCATAGGACTCACTATTGGAACTTATCTTGTATAGCATTAATTAAAAGCCAAGTCAACCTTATATTTTATATTCTTAGTATCTTTGTTAAATGATATTTAACCTGCGATTTGGTTCTCTGTAGAAACAGTTTTTTTGCTTTTAGTCGTTGGAAATTAATAGAACCCCCAAACTAACTCCTCTGTCGCTTAAAAGTGATTCCCTGGACATTCAAATGGAGTAACTGAGGGTATTTTGAGCGAATCACGTGCATCAGGAATGGCTTTATGTATCGGCACAGTAAGAAGCACAGGATAAAGGGTCAAAGGAAAGGAAGATCGGATCCGTGACTGAGAACCTTGGTAAGCAGAGCTGTAGGGAGAATGGATACAGTACAGCAGGGTTAGACGAATGACTAAAAATATGTGGGGTGGCTCTTGTTGCCATGACACTCATTCCTTGGTCTGCTAGTCCAACCACGTCTCCACGCTACCAGGCTTTCCTGTTGATTCTGTAATGAACGCGCATTTCCTTTGAGCCATGCCTTCTTTGTCCTCATGTAATTACTACCGTTTTCCGGGCACTTTGAAAAAGAACTTTCCTATCTGCCCCCGTGATTCCCGAGCAAGTATTGCTCTCACATAATAGTACAGACAGATCTTCCATGGCCTCTACTCAAAGGGTGAGCGCTCACAGTTTTTGGAGGAATAAGGGATGAGCGGTAAGTGGAGGGGATTTTCAGTATGTATAGGAGACACTACCTTTGTATCTGAACATCACAATGCACTGATTCTTTAAACAGTCACTTCCTACTCCATTTTACAACAGAATAACCATTGTATTAGTTTTCTAGGGCTCCTATCACAAAGTGCCAGGAATCCAATGGCTGAAACATAGAAATGTATTTATTTCCTCATAGCTCTCTACAGGATCGATGTTCAAAAATCTATGTGACACCACGGAAAGGCTTTGCTCTCTCAGAGGCTCTGGAGAAAAACCTTTCCTTGCCTTTTCCCACTTGGAAGTAGCACTTGGCATTCCTCTGCTTTGAACTATTCAATACCAGTCTCTACCTTGTCCTATAATCCATGTCTGAGTGTCCCCCTTTCCCCCTTCTATCAGAATAGTGTCATTGGATTCTGAGCAGGCATGCATGTTGGAGCACACTCATTGGTCCACTATGAAAGGCTCATTTAGGTCTGGCAATTGTTGGAGATCAGGACACAGCAATGAGCAAAGTCCAAGGTGGATGTTAGTGCCTATCATGGAAATAAAGTGTCCATCAAATCACTTTGTAGAGTGTGTGAGGCATTGTCAGGACTTAAGTTGGTATGGCAGCAGAAACTGGTTGTGTCAAGAAGCTAAGAAAAAAAGCCTATAGGAAGAAATTTGAGCTGAAATATGAAAAAATGCGTGCAGATTAGATAGATAATAATGAGAAGGGGGAGAGAATGCTCCATTAGAGGGAGTAGCAGACATAAACAGCCCTCTATCAGCAGTATACATTGAAAAACCTCAAACCGTAATTGTGGCAGACATTTCTCATTTTATGGTATTAAAAATCAAATTATGACCAATTCATAGGCTCTGTGCAGAGCCCCCCCTCTCCCCTCTCTCCCTCTCTCCTGTCATCTGTCATCTATATCTAATCTATCGAATCTGTCTGTCTGTCTTGTCTATCTATCTAATCCTTATATACATTATAAGGATCAAAGTACCTTGGTACCTGGGAACATATCTGACCCCTGGTTAGGAATGGGAACATACATTATATAAGAGAATAAGGACCTCAACAGGCTACAAAGGTTGCATCAGAAAGACTCAGGAGCTAACCTGAAAAGGTTCCTGAAACATTATACGTTAAATTTTATGAGTATAGAAATAAGATTTTTTTTAAATGACTTTAAGCTTTGCATGAAAGAATGGATCTGTTCAGTGGTTCTTAAGAGAGGGGAGAATATTTGAACTAAAAGGCATAAATATTAAACATAGTACGTGTATTTTGTTTGACTCCATACTCAAAGCAACCTAAAAGGGCAACCAGAAAGGCAGAATGCATTAGACAATCTGGTTTGAACTCTGCCTGGATAGTGGATGAGAATGGAGAATATTCGTCGTTCTTGGGGGAAGCCTGAGGAGAGCGATGCTTACGCTATGTATTTAATAACTATCTTTTTAAAATATCCACTGAAATATTTTATAAGCGAAATGATAAAATCGCTGAGATTTGCCTCAAAATACTCCCGTGGTTAGAAGTGAGACCTCTGTGCTGAGCTTGCAGCTGGGTGACAGGTAATTTATACACACATCCTTTTTCTATTTTCAATGAGAAGTGAAAGAAGATGCGGGGTGCCAATTAGGATGCAGAGAGGAGCCCTCCTTTGTGAACGCCCCCTTTGTGAACTTCACTCCTTCATCATAAGCTCTTCAGTGCTCGACTAGCTAAGGTTCTCTTCTTCCAGCATGGTCACCAAGGCAACAACTGCTGTGTCTCCAGGCAGGGAACATGGCCTGAGTTGTGAGGTGAGGTCAAGATCCCTTGAGGTCTTTTAAGTGTTGAATTATCAAGTACCACGGGAAACTGTGAAAGAAGATGACCGCAGGAAACTGTGAAGAAGGCTGTGTTTCTTCACTTGCATTTTAAAAATACTTACCTACTTAAGGGCTTTCTGAAGGAAAAATAATGAAATCCAGGAGAGGAAGTCCACAGCATTCTTGAAAATAGAAACCACGTTTCTCTTTTGTCTGGACAGAGCAAATTAAGGTTAAATAATAACAGCGACTTAGTGATAACTAGTTAACTTCAAAAATCTGTGTAGGTACTGCCTTTGAAAGAGAAACTCCAGTAAAGAACAGTACACACACAATTTTGAATATTGTCCTTTCTTCCAACTTAATTGCTATTTAAACTAGTCAAATTAGAGTTGGATATTTATTTTAGACTTGCCATCATTTGAGAAATCAACTATTTACATGTATTATCTTGGAGTCTATCTAATTTTCCTTTGGGGATTAAACACACTGACAAAGATAGAGAAGAGGGGTTAGAAAAATCAATCTCTGTTATTATTACAATGTATTATGTGTACATGGTAATCATCACAATACGATTATAGACATTGATCAATATCAGGTATTGATGCATTTGATTTAGTAAGATGCAACTTATGGGAATCAGTCAAGAAGGCAAGAATACGGCAATACCAAATGTATTTACAACTTTAACTTTTCACCTGAGCTTTAAAGTGACAAACGGACCTTCCTACAAACGACTAACAATCAATATCCTAACTGAACTCAACTCAACCTTTGTTTATTGACCCACTTTCAGGAAATGTGTTAAAAGCTGAGTGTACAGGGATAATTAAGAAATGGCCTCTGCTCCGGAAAGCATGCACGCACACACACACACACACACACACACACACACACACACACATGCACACATACTCATGCACATTTTCTTCCTCAGCTCCATTTCTTTATCTGAAAAGATAAAATCATGAACACTAAAAACATCAAAGTCATTTTTTGACACAATTCTCTCTTATGGCTCATTTTAGACAGTCTTGCCGTATGTGTTAGATAGACCTTGAAGTCACCATATAGTAAAGTGCTGGCCTTCACTAACACAAAATCCTCCTCCCCTTAGCTGTACAAATGTGGAGACTATAGGATTATGCTGTTTTCAGTGATTTCTGACTTTACTTCTGAAACTCCTGCAGCTCCTTTTCTCCTCTCTCAGTCCCCCATCCATGCCCGGTTTTGCACTTTGTCATGGTTCCTCAATGGTTTTAAAATGGTTTCTCTCCTTTCAGGTTGGCCAGGTTTTGCCCTATCTACCTAGCATTATTAACTAGCAGAGTTGCAACCATAAAAAATGGAGGTGGCCCTCTATTACTCCAGTGTTATTTTTTTTTTCTAGATGTCTTGAAGACAGGGGAAGTCTCCAAGCCTTATTTCAGGTGCAGCACATAAACACACAGAACCCGTGCTTGTGACTCAGAGAAGGGAACCACAGGGAAAATACACAGATGCCATGCTTCCTCAAGGGCAAAAGCATTCCAATTCAGCCTTGAGAGTGTAGACGCAATTTTGCCCAAGCTTCCATTTGTTTTCTTCACTGGAAGCCAAAAATACTGATCTTTAGTGAAATAGCTCATTTAAAAAAATTGCTTTTCTTTTGAAACCACTTCGTGAGCCAGTTTGCAAGCTTGGCTTTTCTTCTTTTTTCCTTCATTCCTTTCTTCTTTTCTTTTCTTCTTTGATTTCAGTGCCTATCCCTTCTGAGTGCTACAGCTCTGAGGCCCTAGACCAACCATCCCCAAATCTTCCTTTGAATTATTATTCAACCCTCCCCTCCAAGTTTAGTACCTCAATGGTCTAAACTTCTACAGATTTTGACCTAAATCAAATGTAATTATAATAAAAAGATTGTTTTAGTTCACGTGATTATTTCCTTTGATTATTTAATGTAATATCTACTGTACTGGAACAAAGTCCATGTCAATATCAAAAGAACAGAGAACCTTCTTACAAGAGGTGGTGGCAATGCCCTTCTATAATCGCAGTATTAGGGAGGTAAGGGCGGGCAGTTCTCTGAGTTTGAGGCCAGTTTGGTCTACTGAGTGAGTTTCAGGGTAGCCAGGGCTACAGAGTGACACCTTATCTTGAAATAAAGAACAAATTAACAACAAACAAAAAGAAAGAAAGAGAGAGGAACTCCTGATTTTCTTACCTATTAAATATTTGTATTATAAGATGCAAAAACAGATAATCTGAAAGCCAAGAGTTTGAAATATGTAGGATAAAGAGGCTGCATTTAACATCTCCTTACCTGCATGAGGTAAGGTGTAAAACACAGTGTATAGAAAGCCAAGCAGAATGGCACACTGCACCGTATCTAAGGTTGCTAGTACCACCTAGCACCATGTGGAGAGACATAAGAGAGAGTGAAGCAGAATTTGTGCTCTGGTTGCTCCTTGGGATCCCAGCTCCAGAAAAAAAAAGGAGGCCCAAAGAATAGTCAAGCCTTTGTACTCGTGAATTCAACTTCCATAGTTCCAGGCAATCATGGGTGGAAAGTCATTAAAAAAAAGAAACAACATTTCTACTAAACACAATCAGATGTTTATCTTGGCATTCTCTAAATAATACACAACAATAAAAAAAACTTTCTGTAATATTTGTAAATTCAGTAATCTATAAAGATAGGATTGCATAGGTTATCTTTAAACACTACGGCATCTTGTACAATAAGCTTGGATTCATGAGGCATTGGTAACCACAAAAGAACTAGAATCACTCCACTAGAGATTCTGTACTTGGAACACTATGGAAAATCACCATTCATTTCTCTGTTTGGACTTACTACAGAGGAGTAAATACATGGTTCAGATAAGATCTATACTAACGAAGAAAAATACAAAAATAAAGTTATATATGCAACAAAAGCTAGGAAATAAGAAAAAAACACCATTAACAAAAGACAATAAAAAACTCACAAAACCAAATGGCACTCTTAAATTTGACATATTAATAATTATGCTAGATATAATTAGATAATACACGTTTATCAAAGTTAATATAATTTTTAAAAAATCACTTTGTCCTGCAAATACATAGAATATCATGCCTAATATTACATAATCCATCCATTAATTTAAAATTTATGTAAAATGTTTTGAAGACTGACCAAAAAAATCAAAACATGGTAAAAAGAAATACACAACATTTTCATATGTGCAGGCTTGGCGTCACATATCTGTAATGTCAGCACTTAGAGGACTGCTATAGGAGGACTGCACGAGTCCAGGGCATCCTGGGATATGTAGTGAGTTACAGAAGAACCTCGGCTACAGAGTAAAATCCTGTTACAAAATGTCAAAGACATGGTATGAAAGAGTCTGAAATCTCTCTCTACTTCACTGTGGTTAAACTAAAATCATGAGAGGATAGTTTAAAAGGTCTACTTAAGAATATACATTGATCAGAGACTTTACTTTTCAAGCTGACCAATGTTTATTGATTATAAAATATTTTTCAATTAACTTAATTCTTTGATATCTACATATATATATATTTCTAATTATTCTCATTTCTATCCTCTTTTGCCTCCCTCCCATCCCTGTCTATCCCCACTTTCCTACAAGTTTCTTTCCTACATTTATGTCTTTCGTTTGTGACCCACGCGTGATTACCTAGGTATATGTATATGTCAGTGCATTTGGAGAACTTGATAGCTTTCCAGTGGGTACAGACCTGAAGACAGTGAATGGCATATTAGTGACTAAATAATCAGGAGGGGGTGAAAGAGAGATAAAAATTAGGTGATAAATGCAAAGTCAAAAACCATGGAGTCGGAATGTCAGCTTCAGCCTGCCAAGGTCATTCGTAAATGAAACAAGAGCTAGATTTCAAGACTAATAAAGAGGAAAAAATACACCAACAGGTGTGATTTTATGCTTTGCAGTAGATGGCCTGAGAATCTCAAACTGCTACACAAATGCCCCTCTATGGTGAGAGCTGGCTAAACCACCACTGGCAAAGCAGAAGAGTAGGCCTACTGTGTGAGATAAACCACAGAAAACAAGAAGACCTGTTAGGAAAGCCAGCCTGAGGCTCTGCTTGAACAGCTCCCTGGGAGAGCAACTTTATCTCTGATATCTGAACATAGGCAGCAGCTCTGACAGATAGGGCAGTCCTTGTGACAGAGAAGATCCTCTTACCACCATGAAGGAACACGAACGACCTAACCACTAAACAATTCTCATGCCTTTAAGCAGTAGCCACTTCCTTTAATCAGAAAGCCCGTTTCTGAAAGCTCAACTCTTTTTCTCCTAATTTGTACCCAAGTCACTGCTCATTTTAAAAACTACTTCCCTTCACTGTACCACTAAGGTATACCAAGCATAAAATGCAGGAACGTGAAGTAAATGAACGGAAACATGATAACAGTATTCTGTCTTTCTGTCTGTCTTGTTTACGAAAAATTAAGCAGGCAAAAAGAATGCCTGGCATCGGAAAATTTTTATCAAATGACTCTCTTAAAGTGAATATTTTTCAATCCTCATCAGTTTGGCCAGTATTGATCATTCCCAGATAAAGAGGAAGAACCACCTTTATCCACTAACGATATACTTGTGTTGGTATTAGTGATATTTTATTTTAATAGTGTTCAGTTATTAGAACTTGACTTTGTCCTCTTTAGCCATATTTATCAAACACCGACACATAACATTCTTCGTATGAATGCTCCAGGCATCTCTCATTTAGTAATCAGGCGATGTCTTTCTTTCTAAGAAGCACCGAGCGTCCTCTTCCTGCTACTTGTCGGATGGTTTAAGCTGTAGAATGTGGAGGGAATTTGGCTTTGTCTGTTGCCATGTGGCCTTGAACAAATGACTACTTGTTCCCATGTTTTTCAAAGGAGGGCATCTGCATGTGTTCCCTGTATTCTATTTGTCTTCAAATTTGCCCCTCTCATGCCCTCCCTCATTCTGTCCCTAAGGCTGGTTTCTGGTGTCTGACTTTCATTTTCCAGCTGGAGTTAGCCAATGGGAAGCATGTATAGGTGATCTGAGCTTGGCTCATGCTTTCTCCTCACTTCAGATACATCTCTCCCCATGAGGTGCTGTTTCTGAGACTAGTCCCTGCATATGGCTACTTCTACAGAGAGTTAATTCCACACAACGCCTGTGAGCTGAGCTCACCCACGGGGGAACACAGAAAACAGATCCAAAGAAGTCCAGTGGCTTTTTGGTTCCTTTTAGAAAGCAGAAAGCATGGCATACTTGGGGATGTATTCTATGGATTTAGTGTTTGGGCTGTCAAATGTTAGTTTGTGGGTCCACGGCAAGCTCCCTGTGTTTCTGCAACTTGAAAACATGAGATTTTTCATTAACATTTTTAATTAAAATGTGATCATGTCATTTCCATCCTTTCCCTTTCTTCCTTTTTTTTAAAAAAAGATTTATTTATTTATTATATATAAGTCCACTATAGCTGTCTTCAGACACACCAGAAGAGGGCATCAGATCCCATTACAGATGGTTGTGAGCCACCATGTGGTTGCTGGGAATTGAACTCAGGACCTCTGGAAGAGCAGTCAGTGCTCTTAACCACTGAGCCATCTCTCCAGCCCCGCCTTTCTTCCTTTCTTTACTCTAACTTTCCCATGCCTACACTTGATTCCTTCTCAAACTTCTGGCTATACATACACACACACACACACACACACACACACACACACACACACACACACACACACACACACACATAATCTGCTAAGAACATTTAGTGTCCCATATACAGGATTTCAGGGCTGACCACTTAGTATTAAATAACCAATTATGGGTCTCCTCTATGGAAGAAGACTGATCCCATTCTCGGAAACCCCAAGTTACCTGTAGTTCTTTATCTAGGGATCCAGACCTGCAAATTTTCCTTTTTCTAAGTTTGCATGTCTTAGTGATGTTGGCCCATACAAAAAGCTCAAAGCGCATCAGTGAACTAGGATTGGGGCTGTATAGGACAGTAAGAGTCAGAGGACCAGGAAATTTGTGGTGAGACTGTGTCTGTCTCCTAGTAAGTCCTATAAGGACTCTTGAACCACAGTGCCTCAACAATATGGAAGACTGAAGAAATTTAATAGATTTTACATCTCTAAGATGTTAATAGTCTATCTTATGCCATATGCAAAATGGCATCCAAGTTCATAGATAAAATGTGTATGGTGCTTAGCCACAGAGTTCTGTTGGTGAATCTTTTGCTGCTATAATGTGAATGGTGGTACAGAAAATTTGCTGATCCTTGCTGTGTACACTGAGGTAATAGTGAACAATCCTGCCATTAGATTGATGGTCCATTGGGAGTAATGAGATCCTAGAGGCAGAGTGGAGAGACAGATGTACTATCAAGGTAAACAGTGGGAAAATTTTGTTATAGGCAGAACTAAAGTGTCAATTGTTTTGACCCATAGAAATCAGAAGTTAATTGATAAGTCAATAGGAATATGTATAATTTATGAGGATAATAATTTAGATGTATAATCCTGTGGAAAGAAATATGATGTGTGAGAATTCATAGGCTATTATCAACTACAGTGGTGAAGGAGTGGCCGGATCCCTGTGGGAAGGATGCTGTACCATATCCACAAATACGTACTGTGACTCTCCAACTAGGGCTCTCCCTTGGGATGTTCGTATGGTGACTAAATACTGGAGAAAGGAATTATTCTGTACTTTCTATATATAATAAGATACTTACCCTTAGGTAAGAAAGAAGAGGCTGACAATGAATTATTAATATTAGGAGTCCTTGTTCCTAGTTAATGGGTGAGATAAAAATGAATGTCTGGTTTTTATGTGAGTATTCTGCTACAGAGGGGAGTGTCTACAGTAGGAAGAACTTTGTGCAGCACATCCGGTGGCCTCTTTAAAAGTAAAGATCATCTTCAGTGTGGTTCTGCATTAGTGATGGGGTTGGCTAGCTAGACAGGGGCTTTAAAAAATTGGGAGGTTGTTAACAGGGATGACTCAGAGAGAGTGAATATCCATCCTTTTGCATGTTCTTAGAAATGAGAGGTAAGACGTCTTTTGTTATGAATATTAGCCACCTCCTCCTCATTTACCTTTAGACTCATCTGTAATGTGCATGGCATCCGGGATGGAAGGTGTGCAATTCAGTTGTAAGAAGCACTCCTCACCAAGACCGACTTGGCCGTTGCTATTGCCGAATGTCAACATTACATACCGCAGAATCTGGTGTTTAGCTCTGTCCTTCAGGAGAACCAGCCAGAATGTTGGTGGTCAGTAGAACATGCAGGTTTCCTACTATCACAGAGGACAAAGCTGTGCTCACGAGATCTTCATTCTGTACGTACATTTGCCTCTCCATAATTTTTCTGTTAATTCTGCAACCTGTGATTATGGGACTTGCACAATGTGATAGTGTTCCCTACAAAAATAACCTTGATCAAAAATCGCATTACATATTGAAGTGAAAAATAAAAAAGAGTTATGAGCTCAGAGTCATGCAATTCACCAATGTTTCCACTTCCAATAAAAGCAACCGGACTGGCAGAACAGTAGAAAGAATGACTAAAAGTTAAGTTATAAGATCAGTGTAGAAACAACTTCATTGAGTTTTTAGGATGTAAAATATATTTTCTATAAACATTGCTGGCACAGTTCAGTTGAAGCCATAACATAAAAGATGTCAACCAAAGAATGGAGATACCAATGGACTTCTTATGTCACTTAGTAATTAAGTATTTCTGCTTCTTGTTCTGTGTCCTCAGAATTTGTGTTATTTGGGAGTTGCCTAAATGGGGTGGCGGCTTCTCTTAAACAATTTTGTTACATTAAATTAATGACAAGGTGCTGGCTATTAGATTGTTTCTAAGACATTAAAACAGCTGACCAAGAGACAGACTACGGTAATTAGTTCTTAACTACTAAAGGGAAACTGTACTAGCGGTGTTATGTAAAAGGGTATAAAGGAATAAGTACTAGATGTAGTCATACAGGGTACCATTAACACTCATCGCCAAGTGGCAACCTGGTGTACGAAGATATTGTTTGACATGTTACAAAGGTCAGAGTGTGTGAATCAGAAGTCTCTCAGGATTCCTTTAGGGGTGACTGAGGGAGCAATTTTATAGAGTGAATGTTGGAGAAGAGCAAAGAAATTGTTTTCTTGATTAAATTTGAGCTATAGCCTTACTTGAACTCTCTCAATGGGAAGATCAAGACAATAACACTGGCTCTTTCTGTCCTGGGCTGCAATTCTAGAAGAGTCAAAATGCCAGTTGCCAGGGGCAGGTTTGTCATGGAGACCCTTAGAAAAGTCATGTCCCAACCAGGAACTGAAGCAGATTGGAGATTGTAGGATTCGGAACAACTGTGAGGCCCAGAGAACCAAACTTACCTTGACCAGGATCTGTAAAGCTGCGTAAGAGTTGCTTTATACTGTGTGAAAGGAAAGAATCCATGAAGTCCTTTTGAAGCTAATGCCCCCGGGGTAGCAGCTTCTTCTATTGTGCACTAACTAGATGAGGGCAACATAAAGCTGGATTATACCCTGAGCCTGAAGATCAAGCGTTTCTCGAAGAGGCTGCACACCCAAGACTTCAAGATAGGTCTATTCACCATCCCAAGTGCTTTCTTTCACCAGCGCCATGTCAATGTCCATGATGTAAGCTAAGCCTCCCATCCTTCATTGTTTGTCTGAACTCACAGAATCACACTGACTTTTTCTCTGCTCATCTTACACGGCAGCTGCTCAGGCCCTGTGAAGAGGAAGAATGGCAAGAAAAGCCAGAACGACACAGGGGCGGATGCTAACAAGGAAAAGGATTATATTCCGGCCTCCCTGGACTAGAAGATTGTCTAGTTTCTAGTTGGTTAAAAAGACAGGATCAACTGCTACTACTATTACTACTATTTCTTCTTCTTCTTCTTCTACTTCTTCTACTTCTTCTTTTCTTCTTCTTCTTCTTCTTCTTCTTCTTCTTCTTCTTCTTCTTCTTCTTCTTCTTCTTCTTCTTCTTCTTCTTCTTCTTCTTCTTCTTCTTCTTCTCCTCCAGAAAGTTGTAAGTTGTGGGATAGACTCTGTACAACTTTTTCATGAGTATAGTTCTGTTTCCTGTGGTTTAACAGTGGCTTGAATAAATATTAGCTAAATGAGTGGATATGCAGTAACTTTATCAACTGAATGCTAAGTCTTATATTCTGTTTTTGATTGTATCTATATTTTATTATTTTCTCTTTATTTGGACACAAGAAAACTTGTGTCCTGGATGTTTCCTGCTTTAGCTTCTTTATTTGTATGTCACCTACTCTTGGTTCCAATCTCATATACACAAGTTCCAAATCCAAAGTGTTACACAAAATTTTAATGTTTCTAAGTTTGGTATACACTCATCTAGTGGCAAAAATAGTCCTAACTTTAAATGATATCTGGAGTGGAAATTTCTAGTTTTTTTTTTTTTTGAGACTCAGTTGTGTCATGTGATGTTTTTCTGGAAACTGTCTTATGAAAGGATGTGTTTGCTGAAGCAGACATGTCAGAGGATGTTTTGCTAAGAACAGACACGTTGTGTTTTTCTGGAGGCAGCCGGAAGAAAGGGCGTGATGCTTTGCTACAGCGGATGCTTGAGAGAACACATGATGTTTGGAAAGGTTATAGATATAGCCCAATGGACGGTGGATGATACTGGATGGAATTGGTATGACTTGCCATTCCTTTCTGGTTATTGTTGGGCTTTGCTGATTCTAGTTTTCACTGATGTCACTGGGTGGTATTGGTATGCCTTATAATTCTTCATTAGTTATCATTTGTTATGACTTCATAGAGAGAAATGCACCAATAATCTTCTGGTGGTGTTCTAGCATCTTCTTGGCACTTCCACAGGCTCGGGCTGATTGGCAGAGCCTTGCTCTTTCCTTTGGATTGCCCTGCCACTGCTGATTTGTGAATGGTGTTTGCAAGTCCTGTTGTTCCTGACTCATGAATGGTGTTTGCAAGCAGATTGAGCTGCTGCTGCTGTTTTGTGTAAACTGAACTGCTGGTATCTCAACAGTACATATTACATTTGCTCCGAAGAAATGTTTCTCAACAGGTCTATACTCTCCTTTGCTCTATTAATCTTTCCTTTCCACTACCTCTGGTGGGTAGTGAGCTACAAGGGAGGTTAAAGTATTTAAGTTGACATGATCAGAAGTACAAGGTGGAATGAGTTGATTAGTTCATAGTTGCCAGAAAGCAGAGAGAAGGATAGGAAAGCCTATAATTCTAAAATCCCCTTTAAGGGCACATATCCAATGATCTGCCTTCTATCCCCCAACAGTGTCATGGCTTTTAAACCGTTAACCTGAGGAGATGTTATTCAATCGATAGAGAAAATAATGATGCTGATGATATCAACTGACTGTGTGGACTCAATCATTTATTAAAACACCCATGCCTGACACATAGGAAACAATAACATCTGTCTTTCTATCCCTATGACTCTGTTATTGTGAGAGGGAGATCTCTACCTCCATCATACCTGAAGCCTATTGTATCTCTTAGACTTTATCATAGCCTATGGCATGAGGCACAGCAGACAGAACTTATTAGGGTCTATGGGATGTTAGGGCTTTTGAACCTGAAATCTTTGCTCTGGAGTTTGCTACAGGTTCTGAGATCTCACCTAAGGCTGAGAGGCACCCAGCTCTGAGTGGAGTCTCAAAACTTTTCTTGACCTAGAGACGCAGCGCCACAGGGTTTTATTCCGTTTTAGCCTGCTTCTTGTCCTCTGTTGTTCTTTTCCCAAAGAATAGATGAAACATGTGGATCGAGCAGACAACCTCATCATTGTGTGGCCAGGGAGAGGCGGTTCTCAGCTGAGACTCTTGGTGACTTTTTAGACTGGCCCCCCTGCATCCCTGAAGGAATTTACTTTCGGATCTTCAGTTCACGTTTGCTTCCATTTTGGTCCTCTGTTTTACTGTATATAAAGCTCTGTTGGATATAATTAGCTCTAGGTTGCTGTGCCTTGTCTGCCTTCTCTTTACCGTCTTGTTCTTAACTGGAACAAAACAAAACAAAGTAAATATATTCACAGAGAGTGAACTCTGAATGCTTACAGTTTTGGGTTCTGGGGAAAAACATACACACACACACACACACACACACACACACACACACACACACACATATATATATATATATATATATATATTTGTCTGGCTGGTTGGCCCCCTTTGAGTGTAAATTAAAAATGATTATAAAATTCTGTACATATTAATTATTGTTAGAAATTAATATAGTGACAGTTATTCCTTAACCAGCTAATCCCCCAAATAACCACACAGAGACCTTTAATATTTCAAAGCCTAGGCTTTAACTGGGCAGATACTCAACTAACTCATCCAGGTTAACCTGACCACCTAGCTCCATCCAGCCATCTGGCTAGCTAGACCTTCCAGGCCCACAGTCACATCCATCTCCTCCGATGTCTCCTGGCAAAAAGACATTTCCTCCTGCTCCTTCCCAGAGTTCCTTTCTCACTCCCAGGAAGTCCCACCTTCCACTGCTTGCCCAACTAATTGGCCATCAAATTTTTATTAAAGCCAATCATAGAATTCCTTAGGTAAGTGAGAAAGGACAAAGACTCAATTTTACACAGTATACTCCAACATTTGGGTTTTATACACTATTTGTGGTCTTCCTTCTGCTTTAGAAGTACACACACACACACACACACACACCCACACACACACACACACACACACACACACACATATATATATATATACATTATCTGCACGTAACATATTGAAATACCATAGATTTGCTCTTACCAAGGCTAATTGGCTACTGTTATTGTGGAATGTCAGTCCTGTCCACAGCAGAAGCCATCACTTAGCTCCTAGTGTGTCTCCATACTTCAGGGACCATCCTGAAGTTGAACACGGTAAGTTGCACATGTTGGTTTTCTTCTATTGTATGAGGAAAACAGTCTTCATAGGATTCATATTCTGGTTATAGATTATGCCTTCCCCAAAGAGTTAACCCAAAGCTGTATCTCGTTCTTTGATCACTACTAGTTTACATTTTTGTGTCTTATTTTTTATGCAACTACTAAGGTGTTTAAGTTATAATGGAGAAAATAGTTGATGGCCTTATTGTTATGCTGCTTAGGAAAAAACCCTTTTTATAACATTATCTGTTTTAGTAGAAAGGTATGTTGTCCCACAGAACAGTTCATGGGAATTTGTAAAGAAGCATAAATAGACCTGGGTTATTTATTTATTTAATGTGCTTAGGAAAGTCAAAAGAATATTGTAGAATTGAGGCCTATCAAACAACACAGTGAAAGACCTTCATCAGTTAATCTTCACACATCATTCATTACACATAATTACCTTTTTCTACACAGAGTTCTTGAGCATACAGTGAGTCATAGACCCGTAGATAAAGAAAATAAATGAAAGAAACATGAAAAACCCTTGCTTTTGGAGTTTACCTAAAGAAAAACAGGAGAAAATTACACCATGAGGCTTATTAGAAGATTCAAGAACTGTGGAGGAAAAGAAATGAAGTAACGTTGGTAGTGCTAGGGAATGGGAGATTGCTATTTCCTCTATTTAGAAATGATGCCTTTGAGATGGTGACACGCATGCTAATATTTGGAAAATAGAAGGAAGAAAGTCACCTAGGTTTCAAGAACAGAAACATTCTAGGAAGAGGAAGTAAGTATCACCCCACTTTATTTCCCTTTTCTTTTGTTGATACAATAATAATAGTCTTTTAATATTCCAAGTTGCTTAGAAAATAACTTCTATTCTTCCCTGAGGTCTCTACATGTCATGCAGCCAAGTGCACTACAGACTTGTACTACGGTTTGAGTAATCCATTGAGCCACACGAGAAGAGTATGCACACGTCAGTACCTCCTCATGAGTGCTTGCTCTGAGTTAGTATCTTCAGGAGTTAGGTCAGAAGCCCAAGCAGATGGGCTACGTGGACTATAGCACAGATGAGCTCTGTCAGTTAACAGATCTGTCAGTTTATTATAATTTTTAAGACAAAGCATATTCTTTTCTATTTCTCTTCTTTCCTCTCTCTTAATGGTTCTCTAGTGGTCTGGGTTTGGATTGTGATTTCCTTTCTAATCTCCACATTGATCTGCTTCATAAAACAGAGGAAAATGATCTAAAAAGGAGTCGTGAGCTTTTGCTTCAAGGAGCTGAATGATTTCTTTCTTTTTTTTTTTTTTTTAGAAAACTGAGGCATGGAAGTAGATTGTTCCATTCAAAGCATGTGCCGATTACCATTGCCTTTAAAGAAGAACGTCACAAATAACTTCTAACATGTGCCTGGTTCTACTTGAAACAGCCATTAATAAATCAGTATTTGGATTTGAGAACAATGAACTAAAAATAGCTGGGCCCTGTCCTCCCATTTGGGAAAAATTACTGTGAAATGATTTTTTCTTCTTCTTCTGAGCATCTCACAAAGCAAAACCAATTCACAGTAACTCAGAGTATATTCTCAAAGAGACATCTCCAGCCATTTTCTCCTGAACCCTGGGGACCTCATTATTCCGCCATTACAAACAGACCTGCAGCGAATGTATGCCTCTGCGCTGGTAAATTAAAAGAATAGCACAGAATTTGCTATGCAGATACATTTACGAGTAGCTGCCATATAGACACATATGCCTGCTACATAATCCTTTATGGAATAAAAGTGTTTTTCAAAAAATTCTGCCTGAGTTTAAAAGTACCTTTAAAGTTTTACATCTGTGACTCCCAGAGCAGGGTTATCAGAACCAGCAAGGTTTAGAGGCCTTTGTGAGCAATTTATCTTCTATCCCATCCTATTTTTCTATATGCTTTGAAGGAGAATATAATATCCTTTATATCCACTCACCTGCTTCTATTGGAGGCTCAGACTCTCCTCTGAGAATTGCTTTTGAAGAAGGCTATGATAGTCCTCTGAAATGCTTGAATGAAGACCAGGCTTGGTATTGTGCTAAAGCTTCATTCTCATGAGGGCTCAGAGTTGGGGGTGGGAACAACTTCAGTTCCTGACACTTCCACTGTGCGTTGTAGGTCTCTGTTCACCTGGGCATACTCTCCTAGGGAGACTCACACAACTGTTTAAGTAAAAGAGTATTTTAAAGGCAGTGTGTTCAGATATCAAAATACTATACAATTCTTTTGGTTGTCATGGATTCAGATGCCTAATTGGCACAATAAGGCAGATATATGTAAAGAAGTCCTTGGTTCAAATACAGCAGCTAATATGGAAAATAAATCGTATAAACAAGGATTTATTTTAATTTGGTGGATCACCATGGCGTATTTGTATATATAAATGGAGGCTTAGGGTTGACGCTGAAAGTTAAGATGGCAGAGATTGGAATTGCTCTCCCAGACCCAAGTCACTTAAAAAGCAATTTGGAATTTCTAGAAAATGCCCCAGAAAGAAATAATAGTCAAGGGTTATGATGAGGATGAGGGTTGAGAAGAGGGCAGCAGAAGAGAAGTGAAACTGGGGTTCCACATGTACTGAAAGGTCCATGAAATTCCAAGATTAAACTCTGAGATTGCACTGTTAGGGGGCATCTGAAGATTGTTGGGATGTGATCTAAACTATGTTATCTTTCTAGTTGTTTGGTAGTGAGCCTTTTTGAATACAAACACATGCCTATACAGCCTATACCTTCTCCTCTTCCTCCTCCTCCTATTATTATTATTATTATTATTATTATATTAACTAGTTTTTTAATTTAAGACAAGTTCTCACTCTGTACCAATGGGGCTGGCCTTTAAGTCTCAACCATCCTCCTGCATCAATCTTCTGAAAGCTGAGATTTCAGGTAGGAGCCACCATGCCATGAGTATTTAACCCTTCATAGACCACACCTCAACTTTAATTTCTGAGTTACTAAAGCATCAAAGAGCAACCAACTAGATCGTTATGGGATTCTGTGGTGAATTATGTATGTTTTATCCAAGCTTTTACTTAATTCTTCCATTTATGCAAAACCTTATATGAAGAGTATGTGTGCCTTAGGTTGCTTTTATTTGTTAGACACAAGGGAGGGTGACTATGGCTTCTAAACTGATCACAAGCAGAAAATGATTAACACATAGAGGAGAGTAAGAGAATCGATGTACTTAATTCTGAAGAAGAGGTTCAGAGCTGGGGGTAACTGAGCACAAATGTCTTCCACAAATTTTCTGGAGTCATCAAGCAAGTGTAGGATTGGCAGGAAGGGATTTGAGACACACTCAGATCTTACAGGTGTTAGGCTCTGGGTGACGCTGAGTTAGAGATATATGAAAAGAAAGCATTGAAATTATAACACAATATATTATAACTGTCAAATGAAAGTCAGCTAGAATAAATGGTGCATAAGTTCAAAGCGGATAATGCCAATAGATCTGTAGCAGACGGAAAGATTTTTTTTTCCCAGAGGAATGGGAATTAAGATGTGAGCTTTGTAGAAGATTTCTTATAGGAATCGTCATCTAGAATATCAGGTATAAGACCAGATGGGCCTTTATTTTCTTTTAAATCTTTGTTCACCTCCTAGAGGATGTCAAGGAGGATGATGGACTGTCTGGATGTACATAGCGTTGAGACATGATTTCTATCCATAGACTATAAACCTAAGTGAAGAGATTCAGAAGCAAGTGATCATAACCCTGGGAAGCCGTGTGACTCCTACACACTTCTTTGAAAAGCCTGTGGCGAGATACACACAGGGGCAATTCTATCTGCTTGGGTCATTGAAGGGATGATTTCACTACGAACCTGACATTTGAACTGGGCCTTGAGGGCTGTAGGCTATGACCAGGGAGAATGAGATCAGATCACTCAGTGACAGGGAACGATGTAAACACAGCTGAGAGATTCTGAACACCTAAGTGTGCAAAACACAGCCAAGTCCGGTGTGCAGAAGGACAGGGAGGGTGGAAGAAGGCTGGAATGCCATATTGTAGCAAGGAGGAGGAAGAGGCAAGCGGAATTGTTTTCTGAGTTGGTGAGCATGGAAGGATTTAGTTTGTCAAAGTATTATAATTGAATAAAAAGGTGAGAACAAAAGAGAATTCCTGGTTAACCTTGCCTAGTTTTCTCTGTGGGAGGTACATTGTCAGGGATGGACACATCTCACGCCTTTAATGCCGTAGACAAATCCTGTGAGCCCCCACCTAGGGGTGAGAGAACGTTGTGTACTTCACCACACATTAATAGAAAAACCAGGTCTGAACTCATCACATCTGGCTGCAGAGTAGAAATGTCATCTTACATGCTACTCTCTGCTGACTTGCATCATGAAATCAAGACAAAAAGTCCAAGGGAGAGAATTTGATCTTAAGGCAGAAAAATGTATGCCAGAGAGGTAAAATAGAGATGGAACGAAGCCAAGATGAGCCAGTTTTATTGCTTGGATTGACAGAAAACAATAAGGATATTGGCATCACATAGAACACATGAAACTCAAGACATGATCAAAATGTGAATGCTTCACTCCTTCTTTAAAAGGGGGAACAAGAAAACCCTTGGCAGGGAATAGAGAGGCAAAGATTAAAACAGACACAGAAGGAACACCCATTCAGAGCCTGCCCCACATGTGGCCTATACATATACAGCCATCCAATTAGACAAGATGGATGAAGCAAAGAAGTGCAGGCCGACAGGAGCCGGATGAGATCTCTCCTGAGAGACACAGCCAGAATACAGCAAATACAGAGGCGAATGCCAGCAGCAAACCACTGAACTGAGAATAGGATTCCCGTTGAAGGAATCAGAGAAAGAACTGGAAGAGGTTGAAGGGGCTCGAGACCCCATATGAACAACAATGCCAACCAACCAGAGCTTCCAGGGACTAAGCCACTTCCTAAAGACTATACATGGACTGACCCTGGACTCTGACCTCATAAGTAGCAATGAATATCCTAGTAAGAGCACCAGTGGAAGGGGAAGCCCTTGGTCCTGCCAAGACTGAAGCCCCAGTGAACGTGATTGTGTGGGGGAGGGTGGCAATGGGGGAAGGATGGGGAGGGGAACACCCATAAGGAAGGGGAGGGGGAGGGGGAGGGGGATGTTTGCCCAGAAACAGGGAAAGGGAATAACATTCGAAATGTAAATAAGAAATACTCAAGTTAATAAAAAAAATTTAAAAAAAGATATTGACATCAATCAGCGAAGAAAATAAGAAGACTCATAGCGGCTTATATAGTGGTAACTATGCCATCTGCATGCTGAACTTTTGGTAATGACATGGCAGATCTCCTACTAAGTGTGCTGAATTAATTCAACCATCATATAGCATACCCACCCCAAATCAAATAACAGAAAGGAGGGTTAGTTAATCTACGAATCCATTGTTTGCTTGCTTGTTTCAGCTATGGGGAGCATCTGGAAAGCTTTGTGGGTTTCATTTTTGATACAGCTGATCTGGCATTATAGAATGCCACATTTAAGAAATGAGGTGAGCCTCAGAAATACACACGCAAAAGAACAGGCAATAATAACATCTGTGGGTGTTTTGGGGTTGTAAAAGCACTCCTAGCCCCTGGCATGTGCATACAGATTGCTGAATTTCATGAAATAATAAAAAATAATAATGTTTTGTATTGCAATCATGCCTCACGCAGCTTTCAACGCTTTCCCAGGAAATAAATTACAGAAACCAGTATGCACAGGCACTCGAGAGTGATTAGTGACAGAACATGTATGACTCTTAATGCTGCCCTTGGTGTTTCTCAAATGTCGGTAATGTGTTCTGAATGGAAATAAAAGGATTATGAGGAGCTCAGAGGAGTAGCATCCCATGTTGTGTTGTTTGTATATTCTTGAAAGCAGATGGGAATATGCTAAGATATTTTGGGTTTTATGGGCTGACCTATTTAGAAGACAACTTTTCTTCGCTAAGCCCTATGCTTAGCTTATACATGGCTAATAAATTTTTTCCTTCTTATGTTTTAAGTCTGTTTGCATATCTTGTGTTTATTCAGTTGTTTCTGTGTGAATTGGTTGATGTGTCATTTGGAGCTATCAGAAGACAAAGGCTGTCTGCTTATACACATGGCATAGCATGACTCAGGTAGGGATGCTAAGTGAAAGACTCTACCTGACAGCTGTGGAATAAATGAAACACAAAGACCTCCAGGATTGGCCTAGAGAATCATTTCAATACATAACCTGCCAGCTTTATCTACCGTACATTATGTGTTTAGACGTATATAGTATAATATAATGCATAAAAAATTTAAGGAGAAAGATGCTTTTGTTTCCTGTTTATCCTGGAAGGCATTTGAACAATAGCCTCTGGGAGTTATACTCTTATAGGGTGTTCATTCTGATGAACACTTTAGACTATAGCAACCTATTCAAGTTTTATAAATACAGAGAGCCCAAAGTTTGAAGATGCCAAGTAACTGCTTTGAATTCATACTCTGAATAAAACAGCCACTAAACGCAGGAGCTTCATGTCTCTAGGGGTGTGCCCTTCTCCATATACTGAAACAAGTTTAGTACCAGGGGAGACTCGGCAGTAGTCATGGGAACCAGAGGTAAAAGAATGCCAAAGTACCTTCACAGATGGAGTGAAATATAGAAGCCATTTACAGATTACGTACAAGTTCAACAATGCCCCCTAAAAGCTGCATTTGTGGCCAGTATTTAAATGTATCTTTCCACATGTCAGGGCATAGCATTTCATAGCGTTACAAGTTGGAAAAGGCAAGTCCTTTACATATAGTATTTGAGTGACAAAATACAAAACAGAAGTTGGCAGCACCAATTCATTTAAATTCCATTTCTTTTCAGCCAGTTCTGCACATTGCTATCATATTAGTTACCCATCTCGTTGCTGTGACCAAAGACCAGGCAAAGGCAACCTAAGGAAGGGTTTACTTTTGCTTTCAATTCCTTAGATATAATTCATCATGGCCAGACAGAGCTGCTGCTGGGATGAGGGGCAGCTGGCCACTGGCTGTATTGCTCCCATGGTCAGGAAGTAGATTGAGGCTACTATTCCTCAGTTCCCTTTCTGTGGTGTGTTCAGTTCACCAATGAAATGATGCTGCCTGCATTTAGGGTACATGTTCTCATCTTTCCACCTCAGTTAACCAAGTTTAGCAAATCCCTCACAGGGATACCCAGAGGTTTGCTTCCATGGTGGATATAAATCTCTCCAAACTGAGGTTTAAGGTCTATTGTCACAACTACTGGCTGAACATCTGTAATGTGTACTTTTATTGTGGTAGCCACTAACAAGAAAGCAGATTGGTTGTTACTCTCCTTTAAACCTCGTGCTTGTCTTACCTGGGGAAGAGTAGAGCAGAGTAGGTATGTCTACTCCATTTTTGCTTATCTAATCATATGTTCAGGTCTAAACCAAACTGAGAACATTGAACAGATGTCCTTCAACAGAGGAATGGATACAAAAAATGTGGTACAATTACCCAATGGAGTACTACTCAGTTATTAAAAACAATGACTTCACAAAATTCTTAGGCAAATGGATGGAATTAGAAAATGTCATCCTGAGTGAGGTAACCCAGTCACAAAAGAATACACGTGGTATTCAACTTAAGCAGATATTAGCCCCAAAGCTTGGAATACCCAAGATACAATTCACAGACCATATGAAGCTCAAGAAGAAGACCAAAATGTGGATGTTTCAGTCCTTCTAGAAGGGGAAACAAAATACTCACAGGAGGAAATACAAGGACTGAAGGAAAGGTCATCTAGAGACTGCCCCATCTGGGGATCCATCTCATACGCAACCACCAAACCCAGTCACTATTGCTGATGCCAAGAAGTGCTTGCTGACAGGAGCCTGATATGGATGTCTCCTGAGAGGCTTTTGTAGAGCCTTATTGATACAGATTAAGATGCTTGCAGACAACCATCAGACTGACCACAGGGACCTCAATGAAGAAGTTAGGGCAAGGACTAAAGGAGATGAAGGGGAACCCTATAGGAAGAATAACAATATCAACCAACCAGACAACCCCAGAGCTCCCAGGAACTAAACCACCAACCAAAGAGTACACAAGGGGGGACCCATGGCTCCAGCTGCATATGTATCAGAGGATGGCCTTGTTGGGAATCAATGGGAGGAGAGGCCCTTGGCCACGTGAAGGTTCTTTTCCTCAGTGTAGAGAAATGCCAGGGTGTTGAGGTGGGAGTGGGTGGGTTGGATGGGGAGCATCCTTGTAGAAGAAGGGGGAGCAGGGATGGGAGAGGAGGAAACCAGGAAAGGGAATAACATTTGAAATGCAAATACATAAATTGTCCAATAAAAAGAAAAAAAAACCCACTACCTTAGAAGAACCAGGATCTGTTTCCTTTAGAGTACTCTAGTGCTACCCAACCACATCACCAACCAGCTCATAGGCTCCTTTGTCTGTATATTTCATCAACAATAAATATTTTACTCTTCTGAGGCTGTGTTAGATGGGGTCTCCCTCATGATCGCTGAGGTGCCTCACTTTGGAAAAGAGACAGATCTCTGAAATGCAGACATAGCTGTGTTTCCATGCCCTATACTTGACTCTTTATTGGAGATGGACTACAGGACCCTCATTTCTTAGAGGACCATGTAGGAGACAACTAATGTAATTTCTTTCCTTTCCATTTCTGAACATTCTCTTCTACTAGCCTACAAATCTCTTTCCTGAAGGGAGTTTAAAAAAACTGAAGAGGCAACATTCTTTTCAACTTCTATTTCTGGATCTCGAGGGTTTTTACTCTTTATGTATAAGTCAGGCTTTCGGTACTGAGAATCCTTATTTGTCAAAGAATCTTGATTCTTGCAAATCAAAATACTAGGCTTTCAAAACTATTGTTTTTTCCCCTTTGAGTTTTAAAATGTATTTATAGATTCTATTGACTCATGTTCTGAGTGGCATCTACCATTCCACTGAGGAAACAAATGTCAAGTGATGCAGTGGGTAAAATTTGATGAAGGGTGATGAGAAGGCTGAAAAGAGAGTGCTTGGTTTCACAGGATTTTATTTCCCTGCATTATACTGCATCCTATGTATTATTCTTTATGTAGAAATCACACAGCATTGTGCTGCCTTGATCCCCTCCTCCAAATTGAGGCATTAGTCTCACAAAAAAGTAGCATTCAGACATTGTCCATGAAGGTTCTCCACACACGATTTTTTTGTGTGAATGTGAATTCACCCTACCATTTGCCCTGGGGTGTTACAGCATCATTGGGAAATCTGGTTATTACTGGTAGATGTTTCTCATGTTGCTGACCCAGAAGTTTTGTTTTCCTGCAGAATCTCCTTTGACTCAGTTTTCTAGGTTTGTGGTCATGAGGGTGGAAACAAGTTCTCCGATGAGGTGACAGTGATGAGAAGTAGCCTTTATAGAAACAGTTTTTGGAAGCATTTCCTGACAGTTTTCCAGGTACTTTCACCCAATGTTATCCCTCTCTGGGGAGTCTTGTTTATTCCCTGTTATGGTGCCAAATATCCTTGAGAAACAACATAAGGAACAAAGTTTGTCTTGGCTCCTGGTTTCAGATATTTTAGTGCATGATCACATGCCTGTATTGGTTGTGGTGAAACAGAACATCATGGACAAGGACATATAGTGAAGAAGGCTGCTCCATTCATGGCGGTCAGGAAATAATAATAATAATAATAAAAAAAGAGAGATGGAGGAAGGGGCTGGTGCACAATATATAGCTTTGAAAAGCATACCATTGGTGATCTATTTCCTCAAATCAGGCCACACGAGGCTCACTATACATATACATTCATCAGTAGATTAGTTAGACCCTCCATGATTCAATTATCTCTCAAAGACTATCAGCCACCAAGCAACATTTGCACACATGAGCCATTTGGGAATATTCTTTACATTCAATCCACAAGAGTTCTGATTCTCATTTTGAGCTCACATACTCCCCACTGGTTTCTTCAAACCACATAAAATCTACAGTGTAATTTTCAATATTCCTATAAGCAATGCAAAAATAGAAATTTGCCTTTTAAATGTGCTTAGCAGTTCTTTCCATTTCTGTCTGACTGGGTTTTTCATAATACCTCATGTACTAGGAACTTTGCAGCAAGACCAGATTGGGGATCTCTCTCTCTCTCTCTCTCTCTCTCTCTCTCTTTTACTCTCTCTCTCCTTTTCTCTTCTTTTTTACCACTCCAGGGTACTTTGAATGTTCAAATATATTAAGGTTTCTTCACATTTCCCCCTTTTTCTACTTCTCTTAGAATGTCAAAGGAAAATGACTATACATTTTTAAGACCAGAGTTAAGAGAGGTGGTTGTGGAATCAGGGAAATGATTCAGGTACACGCTGTTGTTATTTGTATGTAGAGTTTCCATGGACAGTTGTGATCCATTGACATTCAGTTGATATCAGTCCAAACTGGCATCTGAGAGATGATGGGCAAGTCTGTACATTGTGTGTCTTCTAAGTCATTCCAACCCTTTTTGTGTACCCTGTACTACTTTGAACCTCTCAGGATTAAGAGCTTTCAATTCACCTAATCTTTTTTTCTGCCTTTTCCATTTTCCTCCAGCTAATATGTTGCCATGTGTGCTTATTAACCAATTGTATATTTTTAATCAAATGCTGTACTAATCAAGTATAGTCCTATCTCAACATTGTTCATTTACATGTGGAAGCTGAATTGTTTAAACTTTATTTATTGAAGATACTTCTCTCCATTGACCTGATGATACCTTTGGGTAATGTCAACTGGTCATGGACAGAATTTATATGTTTGTTATGTGATAAACCATTTCATAGAGAGATGAAAAACACAGTGTCTACTCACTCCCAAAAGGGAACCATGACAGACCAAAGTACATAGGGAACCCATGATAGGCCAAAGTATGGATATCACCCAACTCCAACTTGGTGAAACAATTAGTTTTATTGGGTTACTTATAGGGTATATGGCTGTGGGTTTACTTACAAGAGGAGAAATGGCTCAAAGACAGCTGCATCACCAAGGGCCAACCCATTATGGGTGACAGCTCAGAAATGCTGAGAACCGGAAACACACTAAAGAGCCTGCAAGCAGCTAAGCAGATGGGACAGTGTCTTTTCCAAGTAACTCGTTTCTAAAACTCTTTTAGGTAGTTGTGCTGGTTTTTGCTTCTTCCAGGCAGCTGGTGTGGTCTCAGAATCTTCCATGCTATATTGAATGACTGAGACTGACTCTCAGTAGCTTTATTGCAGAAGCTGGCAGAAAATGGCCTAGTGAAACTGGTCAGTTTCAGGAACTTCCTGAAGCTTTTTGGAGTTGTTTGTCCACCTGTTAAACAACTCCCCAGCAGAATGGGATGTTTTAATCTTAGAGGAAACTTGCACAACAAGGTTATAACTGGACATAATTGATTTTGTATATCTATGTCTTTGCCATAGCCACTAAGTTTTTATATCATAAACCTTTCCTCCTTGCTTTCAGCTCTTTAACGTGTAAACATTTGCCTGATAACTTCAGGTTTTCTCCATGAATTGTTAAACCCAAGGATAGAAATCAACATAAATACAACAAACCCTTCTTTGTCATTTTTCTCTTTCTCCCTTTCAAAAAATAATGTGGTATTTTCATTTCACAAAATCACATATCCTAATGTATATGACAATGTAATGCTTGGTCACTTTAAAATCTATCAACAATATAATTGAACATTGAGAACATCAGAATGTAAAGATTTCTGGATGACATGGTGACCATTTTACTTGAGACAAGAAATGTTCTAAGACAATTAAGGTAGTTTCAAGGAGAAGAAATAGGCCCAAACATAGGAATTCAGGAAGAAAATTTTCATAGAATGAATTTCATCTTGTCATGGAGCTATTTGTATTGTTTTGGTTAGATCCAACATAAGAATGTATTTATAAATGTATGTCTATACTTCTCAGAATAGAATTGGAATTTCCAAAATGAATAAAAGTAGAAGAGAGAGAAAAAGAAAATTAATTTAATAGAGGGGGAAAATAGCATGCTTTCTAGATTACCCTATGGACAACAATGTTAACAATTTTAATGTAAATTTGAAGGCTTATTATTCACACACTACAAAATTTAATAAGAATGAAAGTTGAAAGAGAATTATGGCCTATATATCAGCCATTTAGAAGATCACTGATATTTAGTCATTTTGGCAGTTTGAATTCTGAAAATATAGAAATGTATCTGCTAGTCTACAGATCTTCAGCTTGCCTCCCATCCTATAAATTATCAATGGGTTAATTATCACCTCTGTATCAAGAATGTGGTCTGAGGTCATAGGAGTGTCTCAAGCTGGAAGGGATGAATTTTCTCAGTGCACTTGTGATATTTCTAAATGATCAATCTGAATTCACAGCAACACTTACTTTGCATTAAAAAAAAAGGCTCAAATTGAATTTAGTAACAACGAAAAGTAAGGTATTTAATACCCACCAAGGCCTTTAACCTGGTAATCGACAGTGGCCATTCTAGCAACAGACCAGTTGTGTGTCTCCCCAGGTAACTTTCTACATCAGCAATGCATCTGTGAGATGAGCCTCAGAAAACATAACAGGCTGAGACATTCCTGTCTACTTTCAAAAGTACGACACTTTGCTTGGCATTTAGATAAATTGCTGTGAAATTCAGGCATTTATACTAATAACAAAAATTTAAAAATTTTGTGTATGTATTGTTAGGAAAGGCAAAAAGGGGAGTTCATACTCATGTATAGTGGGTTATAAAAGACATGACAATAGATGAGAATGTGTCCCCTGAAGAGGACAGAATTGGATGGTGACATCAAAGATAGGCACCATCATGTTGTATTGTATACATGTATGAAATCCCAAAGCTAACAAAGTTGATTTTAAAAACAGTCTGGGGAGTTTGAGAAGGAAAGTGGGAAATCCATTCCTCTTGTTGCAGTGCATGAAGTTATCATTTCTTGATCTATGACCCAGGGTGCAGATTTTTGTCATGAATCAATAGATATAAGGGTTCACAGCTAACCTCAGTGACTACTGACACCTATCTGAAATTCCATAGCCATTTGGTTTGTTTGTTAGTATATTTGTTTCTTGTTTGCACATCTGACTGTTTCTGGAGAGGGACTTCATAGATTTCACAAGTACTGACTGAACAACAACAACAACAATAATAAAAGCACAAGTCAAGAGCAAAGGTCACATCAAAGTTTGATCTTCAGTACCAGGGTCAGTTTTCCACTTGGAGTATTGAGAAGCTCAGCTGTTGGGCACAGGATGGACAAGCAGCACTATCATCCCCCATGATGATCCTCCAAGTTCAGAGTCTTGCTTTGTTTTGTTTTGTTCTTTTGCTTTTGTGTGAAGTCTCAGCACATGCCTAGGCCCTTCAAGGGGATCTTTTAAGAAATATTTCCTCAGTTCCAAGGAAAAGTGAGCCACAGAAGGAATATTTCAGCCTGTCTGTTTGTTTTCAAGACTTGAGCAGTGGTGTAGGTTTTAAATTATTTTCTATTTCCTAATAGCTTGTGTATCAGAACCAAATGTACTCCCTGAGCAGCAGGTAAGAAGCGTGCAAATGTAGCAGATTCTGTTGTCAAATGCACGGGCACAGTTCTTGAATAATTTAACGGCAACTGTGAGCCCGCATAAAGACCAGCGTTTGGTCTTTTGTAAGTATGACTAGGTGAAATCAACAGGATAAAATACGAAATTCTGGATCTGGGGCACGGGACGGTTCATAAGAGAAATTTAAAAAATGAGTTCTATACAATTAGTATTGAAATAACTGTCTCTCAGTTTCTTCGAGGTCTGGAGGGACCTGCTGTCTCTGGTCTCCCTGCAGGTGGGAGGAGTTGGGACTGACCAGGCAGACAGATGGCTCCTCTTCAGCTATGTCGGATTTTTTGACTGACAAGGAGCCTTACTAGTGCTGAGAATATTTTTACCCGCTGTGCTTCAGAGCCTGGGAAAGTTTGGGCCAGAAAAGCCAACCCTTTCATGGCAAGGTTTCTGTCTGTCAACAGACATAGAGCTCTCACTAATGGAAACAGCACTGGGGTTGGTGCTGGACACAGAGACACAAATTGGGTATGTGTCCTGTAATTGAAGTATATGCAATCTTATGGGAGTCTTTAAATGTGTTTACTAATCATTTCAATAGGGGTGGAAGGCCAGTGGTCCTGAGGGTAGGTGAGCTGTCAGAAGAGTTCCTAGCTAGGAAGATCTTAGGTCCCAAAGTACCAGTCAGCCCTGTTCACTGGCTGGCTTCGCTCCATTCAACATGTGTCTCTCCTGGAAAGGAAGGCATTTGATGCTCTCTGCTTAGCTGAGTACCCAGAATGCATCTGCCCTCATCTTCTAGACCCTACAAAGGGAAACTGAATTCATGCTTTTAGGTATAGCAATTTTCTTACATAATTTGACTGCTTATCTACTGCCAACAGTCTTTGTAATCAGGGCGGAATGTTTTATGATTATTGTCTTACTGAAGTGATATGTCGATTTTATTTTCAGTTGAGCCCACTTTGACGTGTTTCTTCCACTATAAATTATCCTTGCCTAAACTTAAGTCAGAGGCCAGAAAACAAAGCAAAGCAAAACAAAATGCTGTTGCACTGCATTTTGTACTTGCTTGTTAAACCACACTTAATTCTTTTGGAAATGTTACCGATTTTAAACAGTCAAACCCAGCCAATGCTAATTAAAAGAAGGCAAATAGAACGCAGACAAGAGTTAGATTTAGTGGATAAACTTGAAATAAAAATGTTTCTCTCATTATAAAGAAACTATTAATATCAAGAAGTAATCCCTAGCTAGGAGAGTGGGATAATTAATTACAGTTCTCGGTAGAAATCTTATGTAATATTTTTAAGAATATTCTTAAAGCCATAACAAATTTATTACTGCATTCAAAAAGAAAAATGAAAGCTGAAGCTCACAGAATTCTGCATATCTGATGACTAAGCCAGCAGCTATTGTGTTAGTTCTGGGACACACGCATGTTCTTTTAGAAACCACCGTTGCCTCTTGACTGACACATTCTATGTGCTGTCATTCTTGAGGGATGCAGACAAACCAGTTTTTAGGGATTGCTGAGTATGTTTCTCGGTGACCTTTATGCTATCTGTTTCTGTCGAGCGATTAAAATGAGCAGAGTCAGTAGTGTGCAAGTAACGTGTAATTTGGTTCGGCCATCTTTGACCTTCTTTTCACGCCACGGTTCATTATTTGGCTTCCTTTATAGGCAGAATCCAGTCAAGCATTTGTGAATGTTCATAGGAGAAGTAGGTTCTCGGGATGCTTGACAGCTCAGGAAGAGTGATGAGGCGCTGTTGTCAAACAGCTGCACAGAAGCCTTGAGAAGCATGGAGTGAAGCTGTCAATAAGTGATAATATCACTGCCAATTATCAAATCAAAACACGTTCAACAGGAAAACACTGAAGTCCTAGGAATAGATTTCCATCACTCACAATCCCAAAGAGGTGCTGAGAAATGAAACTTCCAAGGCATAAAATAACCTAAGTACCAATGCCTGAGATTTGGGTCCTCTTTGTACTCATAATAGCTCTTGTGACATGGGCAAAGTCATTACACGTATTTTTGTTCTCTTATTCTGTTCTGTGCCAGGGGTGAGATGGTCCTACATACTTTCAGGGTTGCCCTGAGGGTCAAAGGTGAGTCATTGTGCTGGAAGTTTTACATGTTTAAAAAGCGTTCTCCCCCAAAATGCTCAATTTTCCATTCAGCCTTCTTCGAGGAGTGGTATGCCCACAAAATTTACCAACTACACAAACTATGACAACTGTTAAATAATGCTTCCAAGGGCATTTTGATATATTTTAGGAAAAATCTGAGCAAGACTGGTAAAAGAGATAAAACATAGTTTATTTTCTGTAGACACCTCCGTTGTTAGATGCTAGATCATAATGTCATTTGGTTACAACTGGTTAAAAACATCAGATTTTGGTTAAAACACATCAGTGTAACGTAGCAATGGCTAACTTGCATTCCCAAGCTTTCTACAACTCTATGCTTTTGTTTTATCTTCTCGGAACATGAAAGGAAGTTTTGATCTATGGGTAACACATTTTCAAACCCAAACCATGTATAAAGTACTTTGAATGATCATTTTGAAACTATCTATCCTACCTATTAGTTACTGCATTCTAAGAATAGCAGGCCAGATGCAACAAATTTATTTATTTTAAAATTTTTATTGGTTATTTTATTTATTTACATTTCAAAGGTCATCCCCCTTCCCAGTTTCTCCTCTGCACACCCCTTATTTCATTGTTCCTCCCCCTGCTTCTATAAGGGTGCTCCCCCACCCACCCACTCACTCTTGCCTCACCACCCTAGCATTCCCCTATGCTGGGGCGTCAGATTTATTTAGCTAGGTGACTGTGGAGATAAGGGTAGTGAGAGATCATTATGGACCAGGACTACAGCAGGAATAGCATTTGAACTAAGTGCAAAGGACCTGGACCTAGAGAGAAGCGAAGGAGATCCCGACTGGGTCATGCTATTGGCTAATGATAAAACTTCAAAACGACTAGGAACTTGCCTTGTGACAGCAGGGCTACTTTTATGTTTCCAATGGGTTAGTTCGCAACTTTTGTTAATATTGTTGTCATTGCTTATTTTCAGACTAGGATTTTCAAGCTTTTTTTTTTTTCTTTAACAGTTAATTGAAATGTTCGTCACTGGTTGGATTTGAGAGTTAGGCTTAAGTATTATATTGTGATTCTTAATATTTTATCCATGTTAGTATTTTCCCTCTAATGTAGGATAATCTTGAAGCATTCATATCTAAATCTTACAGAAGACATGGGCGGGAAAACACAGTTTTAGCTAAAGGTGAGGAGTAGAATTTAGAACCCCTCAACCCTTGGAACCCCTCAACCCGGATAAAATCTGGGTAGGTGCTGCAGTGTGCGTTAAACTCAGGCAGAGATTCAGGGTGCTCAGCACTGAGATGGAGCAAGCTGGTATCTAGGCTAGGCAACCAGAGGGCTCTGGAATTAGCATGGCATGAAAGTCCGTACCATCCTGTGGTCTTGACATTCAGCACACATGTGCAAAAGTATTCCAACACATATATGCACATACTCACACACACTGCACATATTCAAATGCACACATATATGCACACACATGCACATGCTACACATAGACACATGCAAACATATATATTTCTAAAACAGTTCCTACTTTCATCTACCCAGGGGTCACTTCACCAAGTTGGTTTTGTTTTGTTTGTCTGTTCTGTGACAGGAGTTCATTGGTTAAAGTCAGCATGCCTTAGTTGAGATTTCAAGATCAGCTTTGATGATAGAACTTTCACCTCATCCCATGCCTGCTGCTCTGCTGAGATTCACGGGAGTTCTGTTCCATTTCACAAGAACTGATGGAATTTTAAACCGTAGACACCCACTGTGCATTCATTGATTTGCTCTGGAAAAATAAATGTAGTCTGATTTGATTATATTTCCTAGATTCAACTTCGGGTTTGTATAGGTCTATTCCAACGCTTTGTTTTCTTATCGCGGTAAAAGTCACTTCTAGCATTAAAGGAAAATTTAGACAAGTACTATTTCCTCCCCCGGGAGTCTGTGGCTGGGTGATTGCAAATGGCAATGCTCAGTAGGAATTGCCACCTTACACTCTCAGAAGTCAGAACTGTCTTTCACAGTCCCAGGAGCTAGCTGTTCCTAAGGCACTAAAGGACATGAGACATACTTCTTACTGCAGATTTTGGGTAAATCACTAAAATCAACTACCAAAGACACCCTTCGAATGGAAGATTAGAAAGCAGGCAGTAAAATGAAAACCCGTGGTGAGAATTAGAGAAGATGGAATTTCACAGGGTCAGAAGCCCGAATCAAATCTAACTGGTGCTGGGGAGGGCTGCTCTAGCTTTTCTTAGCTCCCAATATCTTTCTCTTCCCCTCCATCCCCCCTCCCTCCCTCCCTCCCTCCCTCCTTCCCTCCTTCCCTCCTTTCATCCCATCTCCCGCCCTCCTTCCTTCTATGTCTATAGATTTATCCATTTTTTATATCAAACTATTCATTTCTTTCTCCCTTATGATCTTCTTCTCCAAGGCTCTCATGCAGCCTGGCTTTCCTTTTTTAGAGAAAACTATTCAATGAACGGATTTTTTTCTACTATATAAAAAAGAAATCAGTTCAAATTTTATATTATGCGTGCCATGCCCATGATTAGCCGTAACAGTATGTTCAGCAAGAGGGAGATGTGATCCTGATCTGAACTCTGGTCTAAGTTAGATTATCTTAGGCCTTATCTCTGAAGTGAATCCAGAAATGGGGTATTGGGGAAGTAAACGTGTGCTATCATTTGCGAAACTTCCTTACACACCAACATTTGCTAACAAAACCTTCACAGGGCAAAGAAGCCAGACACACTTGTCGCCCACAGCCTTTGCTGAGACAGGGAAAGGCAGTGCCTGCAGGTTTTATTATTTACATGAGAGAAATGGAAAATGAATTACTGAGGATATATTTTAAAAAGGACAGCACATTCTAGTTCAAACGGACCATTTCCCTACCATGTCTCCCCGGGGCAGCCTGCTGCTGCTGCTGCTGCTGTCTTAAGAACACACTGACTACACAGGTTTCTCCTGTCCCAGATGGTTAAAATACAGGAAGGGGCTGTGAGACTTGTCTGCCTCTCTCATTGACTGGCTTCCTGAACATACAAGGTCAATTCCTTCTCATAGGGGTTCTCTTTTGAGCTCGTTGGGAACCTCGAGACTCCTTCAGTAGAGACATGCTGTTTGTCTGTTTCTGGAATTCAAACTCCTTGCTAGTGACACCGTGTTCCTCTCTCAGGGATGAGCTGGGCAAACCTCACAGTTCCAACAGTGGCAGCTCAAGGCCAGCTCTAGAAGCGCTTGACCTACTTTGACTCATTATTGACCTACTTTCTGAGCTCATTATTACACGTCAAGCAGGTGGCATCCTGGGAAGTAATAATGCCTCTTTGATTCTGTTGGCAAGGCCCTCTAACATTTCTATTTGTAATAGATTTTAAAATTAAGCATTGGTTGTTTAGCTAAGAAAGGTCTATGTCCATGCAGTGTTGTTTAGTACAAGATACCCAAGGTACTGAATATACGTGCCCTTGGTGCCCCGTTTCCATTACGTTCAGGAGCAGGTATTTACAGCTGGCAGACCTATTGAAGCTTCAGTTTTGTTTACTTTATTAGGTTGCGGGTCCTCCCATGCCTTCTTCACTTTTGGCAGAGTTTGTTTTTCAGTACTGCTTATGAAATCCGACTCCCCGGGCTGGAATCACATTTTCAGATTTTACTGAGAGAACAGGACCCACGGAGCACAGGAAACGCATCACTGAAGGAGACAGCAAGCGCTGTGGTGGAAGAGAAAATATTTACAGATTTCTAAACTTTTGCGGGTCTAAGCTTCCCGTTATAAATGTGGAAGCCCTAAGAGGTAAACTAGGTAGAAGTTCATTAAAACTGTACTCCTTGCTTTCAAGTGCTTGGTAGGTAGGTAGGTGGGAAGATTTGCAGGAAACTTCATGAATAGAGTTAGATTTATAAAACAAGTTTTCCAGTCAGCAGGTTGTAAGGGTTTTTGTATGGTAGCTACTGTGTTCATACATGATCATACACAGACACACACCCACACATTTACATGTACATACACACTTGCTCACTCACACAGACTCACATGGGCATGCATATTTGCATTCACACACACACACACACACACACACACACACTTCCACACTCATACACACACCCTCACTCTAACACATATACATATACATACAACTCACACATGGACGCATACATGCACACATGTCCTCACTAATATCCATGCATATACACAGTAAAATACATATATAGACAGATACACTCACATACACACTCACTCACAAACACATACTTACATACACACACAGACATATAAACACAGACACACACACACACACACACACACACAGGAATCTCTCCTAATTTAAATAGCATCTTGCTTGCCTTTTGGACACGCCCTCCACGGGAACCCTTCCAGCCTTGCTGTGTTTGTACTGACCTTTCTGGCTTTATTTCTAAACATTGTATCCTTAAGATCAACAACGACGCTCATGCTACAGTTTGCCTTGGTCTTTGTCCTTGTGAACCAATGTTGCATATTTGATCCTTTACCATGGAATCTTTTCTTAATTTGCTCACTTCTACGTACCACTTGGATGTGCTATGAGCCTTCTGTTCAGTTAAACTCTTGATAAAAGTCCCACCCCTCATTTTCTCTTTTCCCTCCCCCTCCTTTTTCTTCTCTTGCCTTTCTTTTATGACATTCTTGAGGGCCAACCCAGTGCCTCACATATGCTATAGGCAAGTATTCTTTTCCCTGAGTCAGCCCCATTTATTTTTGTAGTGAAAGAATCCTTTCATGTAAAAACTTCCAGTGTGGGCTTAGATACAGTGTTTACCCCTTTTTGTTTTGTCCTTTTCAAATCCTTGCTACATTCTTTCTCTTTATCTGGAGCTGTCATCTCTGGTACTCTTCCTCCTATTCTGCAAATGAAGCCATTTCTGCTGAAGGTACGCTGAGGTGTTGCAGGCTTTCCTTTCTGTAGTCCGGTTACAAAATCATTTGCATACAACCATACATTCCCAGCTAGGTTGAGATGTGAGCTCTTACAGGTCTGCCCAGAGATGGTGGGCCCAAGGGTTAGTTCAGATGTGGTGCTAGGAGGGAATAGATTTCAAAGGGGTTTTTAAAATACTCTTCGCCAGACAACACTTCCATTATGACTTCCGGTGGGTTTGATTCCCATTCCTTTCCTGTTTAGGAACATATGGATATTTTTCTGGTAGAAATTTCATGAAATAAAAACCTTTAATTCCAAATTTTTTTCCTGTCAAGTTTTCTTTGTTCACAGACAAAATGGTCTTTCATGGCATATGGAATGATAAAAGAGCATGTGGGAGAACTAACCAGGTCTCCCACATTAAACTTCCACATCCTCTGAAGTTAATACTTTCTTTGACATTAAAAGTAGTTGGCAGGAAATTATATTCCCATGAAGGGATCCATTGCTGAGTTAACCAGCTTTTCACAATGATAAAACTGAGCAGGTTTTATTGTTTCTCTTGTCTGGGGGGAAGGGACAGCAAAGTCATGGCACTTGATGACTTTCTACCGTGTTCTGAATAGCAATTGGGTTTTCGTATCCAGGATCTGCATCCTCAAACAGCAAACTATACTGTTATTTCTGTAGATGTAGCTGATGTTTTCCAGGATGGTTTCCTGGATTTAAATATATTTTATGCCAACCCTTGTTAAAGAGCTTTTCAGAGAGAGAGAGAGAGAGAGAGAGAGAGAGAGAGAGAGAGAGAGAGAGCGCTTCTCTACGCAAAAGCATTCTTTCATTCTGTCCTTATTATCTTTCCATTAAATTTTTTGTCAGTTTGTCACCTCTACATTTGAAAAGGTATTTTTTTTAGATAATGTGAGGCATTTATGGCATGTGTTTAAAATTCCATAATACAGCTAGTTTGTATTTTCTAGGTGAAGCATTAGTTGTGATGACCAATATAGCAAGCATAATTTGAGGGCATGTTTTATGCAAAAAATATCCCTTGTATGTGAAACTGTTCAATAAGTTATTTTAAAAAGTAAATTTATATCTTTCCATTTAATACTGTTTTGATGATTTTAAGTGCCTGGTCTATGTTAATTATTGTGAGGGCTTCAAGCTCTCAAACTTAAATAGTTTCTGATAAAGTCATGTTGAGAGGGAGTTTAAAGGCTCATTAGACAAGATTATATATCAAAAGTTACAAACATCGAACAAATAATTTAAAATGACAAAGTAACTTTGAGATGCAAAAGTGCAAAGCAGAGATGTTTTAAATCTTTTCTTTTCTTTTTTTCTGGAAATGATTTAAAACACATAGGATCTAATATACTAATTTAAAAAGAATTCTTTTCTACAGTTTTAGTTTATTCATTTATTCATTCATTCACTGTGAATGCACAAGGGAACATGACTGTAATTCTTTGCAGGAATACCAAGATTGTAGTACAGAGTTTGACATCTATTTAACGAATTTAAAGATACCTATTCATCTGGAATATCAAATAAAGAGGGTGCTTCTGACTCCACTCAGTAATTTCAATAATTATAATTAAAATGATCTCAAACCAAAAAAAAAGTCATTTATCTTGCACAAATTAGAAGAAAAATAGAGAATTACAATTAAGAATTTAATTTAGTTTAATTACAAGTTTAGAGACTAAACCAGAGGAGATTGGGAATTGGAAAAGCCGACAAAACGAAAACCCTAAGATAACTTTCTTGAACACAAAAAAGGGGGAAATGACATTTCTTGGTCTGTTACAGTGAAGTGATGAGAGCTAAGGCAGAAGACTCAAGAATGCTGTGAGAGGTCAGGGCACAAAGGACCCTCTCTGTTCAAAGAAGGTTAACAGGAAGATGAGTTCTCAAAATGGAGTGGGAGCTATGGTGAAAAGAATCCCATGACACTGCCCTGAAAGAGAGCACTTCCAATTCAAACTTGCTCTCTGTCTCTCTGTCTCTGTCTCTGTCTCCGTCTCTCTGTCTCTCTCTCTCTGTCTGTCTGTCTCTCTCTCTCTGTCTCTCTCTCTCTCTCCCTCTGTCTTTTGTAAATAGTGGTGATAGACTGATCCAGAGACAAAGAAGAGAGAGAAAAAGACGGGTGGTAAAGTGATGCGTGCATTTTGTTCTGTTTTGGAGAGCTATAAAAATTGAAGATCTTGAAGGTTAACTTGAGACCCTCATTTGAGACACAGACATAGAAATTATTATTACTATTTTCTAGACTTTCTCAAGGATAGTTTAAAACATAATTAGCTTCAACTATTATCTAAAAATTAACAAGCAGAAAGTTCTTGAAATGTACAGTTTATAGATTTTTTTTAAATTACTTTTATTTTTCTACAGTCTGGTCAATAACCCACTCCTGGTCCGCCCTCCTATAGTTCCTCATACCATTCCTCTTTTCCTCCTCTCCAAGCTCCCATCCTCTGTCAGACCTCCCTACTCCCTGGGTCCTCAAGTCTCTCAAGGGTTAGTCCTGTCTTCTCCTACTGAGGCCAGACCAGGCAGTCCTTTGTGTCTGGGACCTTGGACCAGTTCCTCTATGCTGCCCAGTTGGTGGCTCAGGGTCTGAGAGATCTCAGGGTTCCGGTTGGTTGAGACTGCTGGTCTTCCTATGGGTTTGCCCTCCTCCTCAGCTTCTTCCAACCTTTCCCTAATTTAAACACAGGGGTCATCGACTTCTGCATCTGTCTCAGTCAGCTGCTTGTTGGGCCTCTCTGAGGATAGCCATGCTAGGCTTCTTCTGTCTGTAAGCACACCATAGCATCAGTAATAGTGTTAGGCCCTGGAACCTCTCCTTGAGCTGGATCTCAATTTGGGCCTGTCACTGGACCTCCTTTCCCCCAGTCTCTTCTCCATTTTTGTCCCTGCTGTTCTTTTGGACAGAAACAATTCTGGGTCAGAGTGGGATGGTAACCTCATCCCTCTACCTGATGCTCTGCCTTTCTACTGGAGGTTGACTACAAGTTCCCTCTCCCTACTGTTGGGCAATTCATCTAACTTCCCTCTCTTTGAGTCCTGAGAGTCTCTCACCTCCCAGGTCTCTGATACTTTCTAGAGATCCCACCACCCACTCCCACCTCCTGAGTTTGCAGATTTCCATTCATTCTGCTGGCCCTCAGGGCTTCAGTCCTATTCTCCCCAAACCCCGCCCCCCAATACTTGATCATGTTCCTCTTTTTCTTTCTCCTTCCTCTTTTCCTACCCAGGTCCCTCCATCCCTCTGCCTCCCAAGATTGCTTTTTTCTCCCTTCCAAGTGGGACTGAAGCATCCTCACTTGGGCCCTTCTGCTTGTTAATCTTCTTGAGTTTTGTGGATACATACATATCCATGTATTAGTGAGTACATACCATGCATGTTCTTTTGGGTCCGATTTACTTCACTCTCCATGATATTTTTTAGCTCCATCCATTTGCCTGCAAAACTCATAATGTCCTAGTTCTTAATAGCTGAATAGTATTGAATTGTGTAAATTAACTACATTTTCTGCATCCCATTCTTCGGTTGTGGGACATCTGGGTTGTTTCTAGCTTCTGGCTATCACAGATAATGCTGCTATGAACATAGTGGAGCATGCGTCCCTGTGGCATGGTGGGGTATCTTTTGGGTATATGCCCCCAAGAGTGGTATAGTTGGGTCCTCAGGTAGTTCTATTTCCAGTTTTCTGAGGAACCTCCAAATTGATTTCCAGAGTGGTTATACCAGTTTGTAATTCCACCAGCACTGGAGGGGTGTTCCTCTTTCTCTATATCCTCCCCATTTTAAAGTAAATCATGTACCATTTTAATTATTGTGATAAAATCTTGTAATACTTTGATTTCGACCCATCCCACCTAAGCATAAACTATCTCTTTGTCTAAAATTCCTACACAGAGTATGCTATACTCCCATTAATATGTACAGTATAATAAGCTATCCTGAGAAAGATTATATTCATATAACTTATGACAATGATTTTATTATGAATAATTATTATTACTCTTTTACTATTCCTCATTTGCAAATTAAACTTTACCACAGATATATATGTGGAGAACAAACACAGTTTAAATAGGCTTTCATGGTATCAATGGTTTTAGGAAGGTACTAGGTATCTTGGAATCTATCACCATATGCATACCATGTATAGTGTAGATCCTAAGTGTAGACGTGAATACACATGGGATGGGCAGATGTGTTAGAGTTTTAGCGTTTATGTCTCTGAGTAACTCTAGGTCATATAGGTCCCAGGACAACTAAGGTCAGTGAATGCTTGATCATTATTTTTTTAAAGCTGGAATTCACTCCTAAATACAGAATTTTTTAATGTATAAAAGAATAGTACTTTGTACTTCATTTATTTAACACATATTTCTTTAGCCTTTCTTTGATTAATTTCTGTTTCCACCACATTGCCTCACTGGTATCTAGGACACAAGGTCAACTTTTACATTATAGCAAGTCAGCTTCCCACACTTATCTCTAGCTACAATGCCGAATCCACCTGGAACACTTTTTTAAAAAAACATTGATAAATCCCAATGTAATTATGCCAGAACTCAGCCATAAGAGCAAGCTCTAGTTGTAACTCTTTCTTGTCAAGCTTTAGAATTAAAACTATTTTTTTCCTGTTGCTTTGTTTTCTTTCTTCCTAGCGCTTATTTTAGAATCTCACTCTTTTAAGTTGCTATCTGTTCCCCCCTTCTCTCTCCCTTCCGTCCATACTTCCTTTCTCCTTTCTCTCCCTCTTAGGACTTTTGGAGAGTTCTCCAAATGAGTCCATTTGAACCAACACAGGCACAGAGTTTTCATTCCTAAGTACTTTGTATAAAATTGTACCATGTTGTAGCATTTGCATTTTCTGCATTAGCCTCTAGTCATTTCAGATTCACGGTCTCTTCAATAACAAAGACAACTGGGCTCAACAGAGGCAGGATCTAGGCTGAATCGGTAAAGAATATTCTTCCCCTGCAACTGGTTTTTCCAAGGTGAGTTTCTAAGGTAATTTTCTAAGCATTTAGAGTAAGAGACACTGGAAGAAGAAGCTTTGCCTCCATTCCCCTTGCTGTCCCCCCCTATTAAATTACCCTTCTGATATCATACCCGATACTTACATGTACATTGTAAATGAAAAGTGAACTGAATCATTTTCTATTAATGCTAATACAATTTTATGTTACCACCATATAAAATTTTCACTCTGTTTTCTTCAGTGAATTGTTTTAAAGTATTCAAATTATATCATAAGATATAATTAAAGATAAACTATTTTGATTTTGTTTATTGCCACTGAGAGCTCTGTGTCTTTTGTTCCCGTGGTTTCTTTAAAAAATGTAGCCCATGGTTCAGTCAGAGGGCTACTTTCACTTTCATACCATAACTTATTATACCTGTGTGACTCTGGTTAGCATTTTTAAGCATAATTAAGACTTTGACAATTAAGGCAATCATAGCACCATTTTGGAAGCATGTATTTGTGCCAGGAAATGCTTGTGAACCCCAAAGAGACCACCAAGGAGCTGAATCCTATGCAATCTTATTAGGGTCTATTCACACTCTAGCTTGTACCACACCACTATCTCTGATGCAGAAGAAGAAGAGGGGCCCCTGAGCCCAGTTTCTGGCAATCATGTATAGAGGCAAATAGGGGTTATCTACCCTGGTACACATCTGATTGGGGGTGGGGGTATGGCCTTTAATAATTGGCTGGTGCTGGGAGCCAAACCATCAACTTAACTTCTGTTTTCCTCCTGATTGGTGGATGTTAGGAAGTAAAGTGTCAGCAGTGGGCTTGTAACACGGGGTTTCAGGTTTGTTGGGGAATAACCTGGAAACTAATGCTAGACACAGGTTTTGTTGGGGGGGGGGCAACATCAAAACTGGCGTTAGATACAGGTCTTGTTGGAGGGTGGCCTGCATACTGGTGCTAGATACTGGCTTGTTAGTTCTCTAAGGTGGAGTCTGAACCCAAAAGATTTAGTCTCTCACGCTCACAGCTTCTGCAAGCACCATCAGAACTTCCAACTTTCGGGTTGTCCTCCAGTTCACTATATCCAGTGGCCACACCCTTGGTCGATGTTGATAAGAACTGAAAAGATAGAGAGTTTGATGACCACCATTAAAATATAATATTCTATATTCTCACTATACTATTTTTTTTATCATTTCCAGTGTGATTCTGCTATGGAAATGGGGCCTGATGGAGAGAGTCCCCACTGGCATGCTTCCTTAGAAACTCCAGTGACTCATGGAAGCAAGCACAGCCCTCATGTACGATGGAGTGAGCATAGATCCTGATGCACTATGGAACAAGAATAGTTCTGTAGCCCGATTTGGAGCCAGTTAATCTGTGGTTTTTATATTTCTTCCCTTGTAAAATGGGACAGCATTATCTTCTCTATTACATTCCAATGTTTTCTGTGCCAAGACATCTGAAGGAAAATTCTAAAGGCCATCTCATAGTAGAATGGGCCGTTTGTCCATCATTATTGTGAAATAGTCCTCAAAATGTGCAGAATGTAAGTTTTACCTTCATAAATGTATAAACAAAAGAAGTCCCTCCTGAGAGTACTTCTTTCTTATACTAGAGAAGCCACTATTACTGCATGAATCTCAAAATAACCTTTAGAAAAGAGAGCCCAAAATTCTGTATTAAGGCACCACATTTTCTATTACTGTGGCATATGTCCTCTGGATTTACAGGAAAGAAATTAATAAATTAAAACTCTGATTTATGAGTACTTACTATGTATAACATGTTCAGTTCTATGTTTTCTCTGCACTGAATGTTTTGGCAAACATTCCTAAGACAGCTGAGTGTAGAGGCAGATATCCGTAATATCAGCATAGAGGCAGGAGGATTGTGTGTGAGAGTCTGACTGGACCACACAGGAGAAGAAGGAAGAGGAAAGAAAAAATGGAAGGAAGGAAAAGGGAGAGGGGGGCTTTTGATAGCAGAGGAGGAGATTATATTGAAAGCATAAATTTTGTTCTAGAGTTAGCAAGTTCTACTTGGGAAGAAAACTTACATTGCATGGGAAATTGGGCTTTAAGATTTATTTTTTCTGGTGTGTGTGTGTGTGTGTGTGTGTGTGTGTGTGTGTGTGTGTGTGTGTGCATGTGTGTACTATAGCATGTGTTTGCATATGGGCACACATTTCTATGAAGATAGTGTAAAGCACACTTCAATATCTGTTACAGGATCTGAAACTGGGCAATATTTCATCAAAGAACAATCAAATATTGTTATTAGAGGCAGATGTCACAAAAGCCCAGATATGTCCAGGAAAATTGGCATGATTAGTCAATAATGATTGAGACTTCAGACCTTCCTACAGAGAGTATTAACAGCTGGGAGGAGTTGATGGATCAATCTACTACAGGTCATTAACTCAACAGCAATTACTCCTGGGAAATATCTTATTCTGAAGTCAATACTCTGTCTTAAATATGCATACTCAACGCAAACTGCCGGTTTCTTGTACCTTGTCTACTAAAGGGGCAACAACAAAGCAAGAGCTCCTAGAGACTGGTTGTAGTTTTCTACAACAAAATATGAGAAAGAGTCAAGGGTGTACATGAGAAAGGAAAGCATGCTTTGTTCTCTCCATCTTGCTATCATAGATGCTGAAATTTACCTTCACCCCCGTTCATCCATAGAACTAAGCAAAACAGTACTCACTGGACAATACTATGCAAAGATGAGGGGAGACAGTGCAGAAGGGAAAGATGAAGAGGGAAAGAACACCAGTGGGAAGAACTGGCAAAGGAAAGGCATGAAGGAAAACAGAAGGGCCCTTCTAGACAACCTCGGAGAACTCTTCCCTTGTACTCTCTGCTCAACTGCATGGTTTCCACCACACTACTGGCGTATTTCACATTGTCAGGCCATTGCAACCCCCAGCAGACTTTACTTCCCTATAATGGCCTCCCTACCACTTCACAACTATCCTCACAAGATAGTTTTCAGTTTGATGTGCGTTCAAACTGTGAACTCCATGCATGGTAGCTAGGATCCTTTTGTACTAGTGCTGATAAAGAGTTGTCCAATAGGGGAATGTGGCAAGGATCTGGTGCCCATCTCAACTTCTCTGCAACCCAAAGAAATTAGTGTTTCATATTTGTATTCTGTGAGCTTGACTGTTCTTGCCTTGGAGAAAGAGGTCTCAATCTTTTTCACCTCAAGGTGTGGTGATACTAGCCTGTGTACTGTCACCACCATCTGTCTTCCCGAGAAGTTCAGCCAAAAGCAATTTTTCTGCAGTGACATTTTCCTAGTTCATATAAATTGGTCCTGTGACAGGCCTTATACTGACTTACCTGATTTTACCAGGTGAGATTCCTTATAGCTGTGAGGTCATCCTCCTTACTTCCATTCTTCTCATAGCTCATTTTTCTACCTTTCAGGCATACCCACTTATAAATAGCATCTTCTGTGAAAAAGATGCATGGGAAGGAATCCTTATGCTATACATAGAGCTTTCGATGTTGGAATAGGTACTAGTCAAGTAGATAAAATAAAGTTGGTAGCCTGAGGAACACTAACATTCATGAGAAGAAAAGTCAGGATTGCCATTGTCGGCAAAGGATCGAACAGGCACAAAATAAACCAGCACAATGGTGTCACAGAATTAACTTCAAGATTCCAATTGACTTGCTGATTATTGCTTCTGGTTACCCCCCCAAGATTTCTTCTCATGCATCTTTCACACAGAAACTCGAGATGTAACAGTTATGAACTAGAAACCATTAGAATTTAGTTACTGTTCTATGGCTGTAAAGAGACACCGTGACCAAGGCAGCTCATTAAAAACAAAACAAAACAAAACAAATCAGACAAACAAACAAACAAAAAACCAAACACACTTAATTGGGGACTTGCTTAGAGTTTCAGAGAATAGCCATCATGGCCATCATGGTGGAGAACATGGTAGCCAGCAAAACAGTAATGGCACTGGATCAGTAGGTGAAAGCTTATCTGTAGGAGAGAGAGAGAGAGAGAAAGAAAGGTGTGTGTGTGTGTGTGTGTGTGTGTGTGTGTGTGTGTGCTTTTTAAACCTCCAAACCCATTCTCAGTGACATACCACTTCCAAAGAGGCTCTACATCCTACTACTTCCTAAACAGTTCCACCAACTGGGAGCCAAACACGAAGGCCATTCTCATTCAAACTACTATAATATAATTAGCCTGCATAATTTTCATTTTCTTTATCTTTCTTAGGATTCTCTGAACTTCTTAGTTCAATGTGCTAATATTTATCATCATCATCAAAAACTATACTTAATATAAAATCTCCAAATATTCTTTCTATATTTTTCTTTCTCTTACTACCCCATCTCCTTTTGAGAACCAATTATCACATATAAATCTGAATACCCAAGAGGCTGAGAACAAGGAGATCATTGTGATTTTTGAGGCCAGCATAAATCAGATAGTGATTTCTTAGCCAACTGAGGTATGGAGTAGGGTTCTATCTCCAAAACAAAGGAAAAATGTAGGCATTATCAGAATTTCCCTAGTTGGACTTGGGCCTGAGTGCCCATGGTGCTGTGAGGTCTCTCTAGGCTTTACAGTTCAGAAGCTAGCTTTCTAAGCTCAGTTTGTTTTACAACCACCTCTATTACTTTTGTTTTCCTAGGGAATCACGTTCGATAGTTTTAACTCCAGCTTTCTTTGCTTTGGAAGACATCTTAATCCATTTTCTGTAGCTATAATTGACTACCATATCATAGGTAATTCATAAAGAATAAAGGTTTTATTCAAATACTTGTTATAGACTTGAGAGGGTCCTCAACTAAAGATCCTTCTTACCGATGGAGAGTCTGTAGAGTCCTGAGGTAACAGAAGCAGCTCATGAAACATAGGGTTATATGCAAAAGATGAGGGCACACTAGCCACTATAACAATTCAAATCTTTCTAGATAACCTATCAATTCCCAAAGGGATCAATTCAGTCATAAAGGTGGAGCCATTATGAGCCAATTACCTTCAGTTTTTAAAACTGGCCCTCTTTTTGAATGCCTCTTGATAGGGATTAAATTTCATCACAAGTATTTCTATGTATGCAGGAACAGTACCTCTGAACCTGCTGTTCTTCCTTACACTTTGGAGGAGCACTGAAATGGATGAGGTAAAGATGCCAAGGGCCATACTTCTGACTCTTGCAGCTTTCGGATGTTTTGGGCTGAGATATGGGTAGACCTAGAATTTGACAGAAATACATCTTCCGAGTGTGACCCTACCTCATGGTGTTAAATCATCCCAATTCAGAGCAAGTTTCTGGAAAATAATAGCAGACGTTCTCTTACGTGGAATCTTTTGAGATTTTAGTCTGCCATGTTAGCTCACCTGTCACTCTAAATAGTTTGGTAACTGTCATATTTCTCTTTCCCATCTGCTACATACTCCTCTCATAATTCTGCCACTGTTCAAACCAACTATGAGTCTTTTTAAAAAAAATTATTCATTTATTTACATCCCAAATGCTGCCCCTCTTCCCAGTCCCCCCTCACATTTACCCTCCCCCTCATCTTCTAAGATGGTGGGACCCCCCTGGGTATATACCATGGCACATCAAGTCTTTGACAGATTAGGTGAATCTTCTCCTACTTAGGCCATCCTTGGTAGTGAACCAATACCACACTCGGGCTACAGTTTCAGGGGGAGCCTCTGCACCAGTCGTTGGTGGCCCACATAAAGATTTAGTTGCATGTCTGCTATATTTGTGCAAGGGGCTCATTCTAGCCCCACTTTGGTTGGTGGTTTGGTCTCTAAGAGTTCCTAGTTGAATCTATTGGCCCTCCTGTGTGGTTCCCATCTCCTTCAGGGCTTTTTATCATTTCCCCAACTCTTCCATAAGAGTCCCCAACCTTTGTCCAGTGTGGGCAATTGTATCTGTTTCAGTCAGCTGCTAGATAGAACCTCTCAGAGGACAGTGATGCTAGGCTTTTGTCTGTAAGCATAACAGAGTATCATTAATATCAGGGATTGATGTTTGGTCATGGGATGGGTTTCAAGTTAGGCTGGTTATTGGTTGGCTGTTCCCTCAGTCTCTGCTCTATCTTCGTCCCTGCACTTCTTTCAGACAGCACATTTTGGGTCAAAAGTTTTGTGGGTATGTTGGTGTCTTTATCCCTCCAGTTGGTAGTTATACCTGACTACAGGAGGTGGCTCTTCAGATTCCATGTTCCCACTTGGCTAAAGTCACGTGCATTGTTTCCTGGGGGCCTCACCCATCTCAGGTTTCTGGGACTTCCTAAAGATTTCCCCCACCCAGCCACACACCCTGGCAACTGCAGATTTCCATTCTTCTGTCTCCCCCCACACTTGCATCCCTTTCCATCCCCTCCCCATCTCCTACCCACTCCTATGACTATTTTATTCCCTCTTCTAAGTGTGAGTCGAACATCCTTTGCTTGAGTCTTCCTTCTTGTTTATCTTTAGTGTATCACAAGTATTCTGTATTTTATGGCTAATGTCCACTAATCAGTGAATACATACTATACATGTCCTTTTCGGTTACCTGACTCAGCATGATCTTTTCTAATTCCACCCATTTGCCTGCAAAATTCACGATGCCCTTGTTTTTAATAGCTGCATAGTATTTCATTGTGTAAATGAACCACATTTTCTGTATCCATTCTTTAGCTATGAGACATCTGCATTGTTTCCTGTTTCTGGCTATTATGAATAAAGCTGCTAGGAACATTGAGGAACATGTGCCCTTGTGGTTTGGTGGAGCATCTTTTGGGTATATGCCCAGGAGTGTTATAGTTGGGTCTTCAAGGTAGAATGATTTCCAATTTTCTGAGAAACTGTTAAATTGATTTCCAGAGTGGTTGTATCATTTTGAAATCCTACCAGCAATGGAAGAGTGTTCTCCTTTCTCCACATCCTTGCCAGTATGCTCTGTCACTTGAGTTTTCTTTCTTAGCTATTCTGATTGATGTAAGGTAGAATTTTATTGTCCTTCTGGTTTGCATTTCCTTAGTGACTAAGGATGTTGAACATTTCTTTAAGTGCTTCTTGGCCATTTGAGATTTCTCTGTTGAGAATTCTCTGTTTAGCTTTGTACCCTACTTTTAATTAGGTTATTTGAATTTTTTGGAGTCTAAGTTCTTGGAGATCAAGGGAATGCTAACTAAAAGAGAAGAAGTCAAGGTATCATTATTCATGGATGATATGATAGTATACATAAGTGACCCCCAAAATTCTACCAGAGAATTTCTTACAGTTTATAATCAACTTCAGGAAAGTGGTTGGATATAAAATTAACTGAAAGAGATCAGTAGCTATCCTTTATACAAAGGATAAATAGGCAGAGAAAGAAATTATGGAAACAACATCCTTTACAATAGCTATGAGTAGTATAAAATATCTTGCTGTGACTCTAACCAAGCAAGTGAAAGATCTTATGACAAGAACTTCAAGTCTCTGAACAAAGAAATTGAAGAACATATCAGAAGATGGAAAAATCTCCCATGCTTATTGCCTGGTAGGATTAACATTGGGAAAATGGCTGTCTTACTAAAAGCAATCTAGAGATTTAGTATAATCCCATCAAAATTTCAGCACAAGTTTTTTACAGACCTTAAAAGAGGAAGTCTCAATGTCATGTGGAAAAACAAATACTCAGGATATCTAAAACAATCCTGAATAACAAAAGAACTTTCAGAGGAATCATCATCCCTGACTTTAAGCTGTACTACAGAGCAATAGTGATTAAAAACTTCATGATGTTGATACAGAAGCAGACAGACTGGTTGATCAATGAAATTGAACTGAAGATACAGAAATAAATCCACACACATATGTACACTTGATTTTTGACAGAAAAAGACAAAACCACACAATGGAAAAATGAAAGCATCAACAAATGGTGCTGTACTAACTGGATGTCTACATGTAGAAGAATGAAAATAGACCCATACTTATCACCCTGTACAAAAGTCAAATCCAAGTAGATGAAAGATCTTAACATAAACTTGGATACACTAAACCTCATAGAAGAGAAAGTGGGAAATAACCTTGAACACATTGGTACAGGAGACAATTTTCTGAACAGAACACCAATGGCTCAGACTCTAAGATCGACAATTGATAAATAGGACCTCATGAAACTGTAAATGGATCTCACGAAACTATAAAGCTTCTGTCATGATGATACCTGCATCGTCACGACACTGAGAACTGGGCATAGGCCCGTGAGATTTAAGAAGAAACACACACTCGGGTCATTTATGTTAAAAGAATGCCGTCCGGCCTTTACTGAGATCTCCTTATATACCAGAGGCAAAAGCTGTGGAAAAACAACAAAGCAGGTGAAAATCCCCAACCAGGAAACAGGAAAAGTCTGTGTCATGGAAAGTCCCGGCCCCAAAACAGGGGCATAAACAACTTCTTAACAACAAACTGAAAGGCTTGGCAAGGGAGAAGGGTGCCATGGGAAGTCCCGGCTCCAAATCAGGGGCCAAGAGCAGCTGCTAAGGGTGTAAACAACTTCTTGCCATTGCAGGCTGAAAGGTTCAGTGAGGGGGAAGGGAAACACCCCAAGGTAGGGCCCAACAATTCCCCCTCTTTTATTTTTTTTAAAGTAGCGCCTGTCTTAGGATCAATCTGGGGTTCAAAAACTTTTTCACATCTCTGAATACCTTGCCAGTCCTCAGGGTTTCTGTGTTAGGCAAGTGTGGGCCCAGAAAGTTGCCCATCTTTGGCTCACTACTTGTCCTACAAACTGAGCGTAATTTGGGCCAATGGATTATTCCCGGCCAATGAAAACCAAACCTGATTGGTTTCAGCCTGAGACTGGATCTGTTGGTATTTGAAATGGCACAGCAAAACAGCCCAAGGGCAGCTGCTAAGAATGAGCAATGAAGATAAACATTTAAATTCCCAACAGCTTTCCTGCTGTTAAGGACCTTAACAGGGGTTACATTCACAGAATGATAAAAGGTAGAACAAGATGTAACATGGGTTTCCCAGAGAAAGCCCAATTGTTCCTGCAGGAGAGCAGTTTGATGGTTGAACTTAAGAATGACCAACTAAATATGAGTATTAATGCTATTCTGCAGAGTCAATGCCATGGCGACCTTTCCAGACAACATATCCACAGTTCCAGTGACAGCTGCTAATTGAGATATGGCCACACTGACCACTGAAGCAGCAGTGGCTGAAATGGCGATGGCAGCAATGACTGTCACAGTAATGCCAAAGTCTCTTTTATGCCTGTAGAATTCCACTGGGAATCAGCCTTTATCCAGAGGTATGGGGATCACACCAGGAACTCAAACAATCAATGCAAAATCTTCCTGTTTCCAGCAAATGGTCAGTAGACAGGACCTGGAAGAACAATTGAGAATCTCCCTTGTCACTGCCTTAGTCCCATTCCTAACCAAAAAGGAAAAAAGAGCGCCAACATGCATGGCACAGATGTCAGAAAATTTTTACTCTAAATATGTGATCCAATTACATGTGTTGGCTTCTCATTAGATAACCAATTTGATTGCTGTGTGGAATAAGGCATGTTTCATCAAGTTCTTTTTCTTAAATACTTCCATGACTCATTCTTACAATTCTTTACAGCTAGCTCTCTTTACTTTCTGTAAAGCTGTTCAGTCACTCCTCAGTTAATTGTCTAGGGGAATAGAATTTGCATCTCCCTTGGGAATATCAAACAAAGGCTTAAGTCCTCCTGTGGTGAACTTAAGGTGAGGTCTTAGTCAATTAACATATCTTAGAAGATTTTAATAATAATTTAAAGTAAACTATCTTGAATTTTCTGTGCCACAGTTGGTTCAGGATATAACTGATGTCTCAAATATTGAAAAGGAATATTGAATCTTTTCTGGAGCAGCAGCTACTCCCCAAAATTTAAAGCATATTGTAGAAAAATTAAAATGTCTATATAATGATTCAAAGTCTTAACTTCTTGTATTGGAGCAGCAACAAAAGAATTTTATATAATTTAGGGCCATAAGTGAGGCAAAACTTTCCAATGGTATCACGTCATGGGCTCTCTAAAACTATAAACAACTCACTAAATGAAAATCTTTCACAATCGCCAAGATGCAATGAAACAGCAAAAAAACAATCTTTTAAATCTATAATAATTCTATATTTATTTCTTGAAATAGCAGTTGGAGTAAGCAAACAGGGTGTAATGCTCTTATAAGTTTTATAGCCTCATCAACCCTTTGTAAATCCTGTAATAATCTCTACCCGCTTGATTTTTTTCTTAATTACAAATATGTGTGAGTAAGAATCCTGAGCCTATCTGTGATCAAACTGTAAACTGTTGCCAATGTAACACTGGCAATCATTAACCACAATTTTTAAGTTTCCCTTGTAACACCAGAGCACGATCATAACTTTGGAAAGCAAAATTCAACCTCCGACAAATCATCTATTCTCCAAAATCCAGTCTCTCCAAAACACCAAGTTCATTCTTCATGACTGTCAATTCTTGCATAAAATGAATGATGGTGCAGTCTCTAATACCTCAACAAAGAGACATTGCCCTAAATTCTTTTATAAGTCTAGTTTCTATGATAAGGATTATATTAAAATAATATCCCAATTTATACCTCTTTTACTGAGTTGGCTCATGCCATCTGAATTACCGGAATCATCAGTTTTAAGCCAACTTTATGTTACCAATGTTATAAATTTTTAACCATACCCAATAATTTAAAAGCCAGTAACCTATAACCAAGACATGTCGAGCAATTATAAATTTAAAACCAATCAGAAACAAAAAATGAAGTGGCTACACATATCTTTAATATTTAGATAAACACCTTGTCACCTGTTGAATCCAATAATCACAGTCAAAGATTTTTCTAAGAGAAACAGCCATCAGTTCCATTACAATAGAACCTGTGAAGCTCCTGGTGTCTTTAGGATCTGGTAGTGTAAACATTTAGACAGCCCCCTGGGGAGCTTACCCAGCTGACATAGGCTCCTAGCTACAGGTGCAGGGCTCCAAGAGCCAATTGAAACTGCTTTTTATGTATTTGTTCTTTCTTGAAAGGAATTAAAACTAAATCAAGGGGTGAATCAACCAGCATTTAAAGTTTTAACCAGTTTTTCTTTTAAACATGAAACACAAAACAATGAGAAGCAAAACCTAGACATAAATTGACATACATGGACATCTTGGTGTGCCAAGGAGAGACAATAGACATAGAGGGAAAAAACTAGATGGTGTCCCACCAAAGGGACCCAGATATCCTACCTAAAGGACCCAGGACCAGAAATAAGCACTTCTCCAATAGGAGCCAGCAAGGAGGCAGGATGTCTCCTGCCTTCCTTCTATCCCTAGGAGAGTTCTTACAAAGCTTAAGCTCATTTTCCTTCTTTTGCCAAAACATCTGTGGAGAGTCTGAGAGGAATGTTTTTTCTCAAACCCATTCTCTCTCTTGTCTAGGGTGCCAACTGTCTCTATTCAGGGTCCAAAGACTAAAAGCATCTATGAGAATTAACTTCCCTTCTCTAGATTTTAGCATAACTCTAAAAGAACACATACACAAAACATTTTATCATTATTACTTTGCCCCTTTGTACAAGGTTTACTCACCACTAGCTCAATTCTTTATTTTTCTTTGCATGTGCTTTCAATTTCCACAGTCCTTCTGAATCCTGCTTTCTGAGGCCATTTCTGGCCCATTTTCCCCATTGTGTCCCTCCTTCTTTACTGGCCAGCTTCCTGGGACAATCTCATCAGGTTGTCCTCTCTTTCCCGATCTCGGTGGGACCTCCATTTGAAGACGCCTGCATCATTACGACACTGAGAACTGGGCATAGGCCTGTGAGATTTAAGAAGAAACGCATACTCGGGTCATTTGTGTTAAAAGAATGCAGTCTGGACTTTACTGAGATCTCCTTATAGACCAGAGGCAAAAGCTGTGGAAAAACAACAAAGCAGGTGAAAATCCCAAAACAGGAAAATAGGAAAAATCTGTGTCGTGGAAAGTCCCGGCCCCAGAACAGGGGCATAAACAACTTCTTAACATAACAAGCTGAAAGGCTCACAAGGGAGAAGGGTGCCATGGGAAGTTCCAGCCCCAAATCAGCAGCTGCCAAGGGTGTAAACAACTTCTTGCCATAGCAGGCTAAAAGGCTTGGCAAGGGGGAAGGGAAACACACCAAGGTAGGACCCAACACTGTCAGACAAAGCATATTTTCCATAGGACAAAAAGGATCTCTACCAATTGGGAAAGGATCTTCACTAACCCTACATCTGACAGAGGGCTAAAATCTAAAATATGTATAGAACTCATTCTCCCTTTCTCCCTCCCCCTTTCTTCCCTCCCCCTCTGTCTCTCAACTGGGAATAGCTTGTCTGTTTATTGAATTTAATTTACTTAGGTTACTTAACAGCCTCAATTATTGAGTGGATTTTAAGAAGACTACTAATTTGGACTCTTTTTGACTTGTTTTAAGGGTGGAAGGAATACACGAACTATGGCTACATCCTAAATCCTGTGAATTATCTAGTCATTTTATTCTTGTCTCTTGTGTCCTAGTGTGCCTTCCTACAGTAGCAATTCTGTGAAACCAAAAACCTACACTACTTCTTTGCAGTAAGATTCTAGGTCTAATTTAGGTTTGGCTGGTCAGATTTACTCATGAAAAACAAATGGAGCAAGTGCCTTGGGTTGTCTCTGCTGCTTATTTGTATCTTTTTGTTAAGTACAGTTACAGTGGTTGGAACTTCTGTAGCACCCATCCTCGTGCCTGAGCTACTACCCCTTAGATTTCTGTTTAGAAAAATAGATACTAGTATAAGAAACATTTGGTGCTTTCATAGATTGCTGGCTCTGGAATGAACAACTCAAAGATTTTAGGTAAGGCAGAATCACTTTTTTTAAAAAAATATTATTATTGATTTACTAAGTTACCAGTCACAAAGATAATTTTCTAATTTCTCTGCTTCCTGGCTCTTAGAGATGAAGTAGATGTCTATGAGCTTGTATTATTAAAGGCTCTAAGAATCATTCTGGAAGTTGCTGCCTCAATCCTATAACAAGTGCAGACCTCTCAAATATTTTCTAAGAGCTTCTGGTAGAGCCCTGCGTGTTTAAAATAACCAGAGTGTTTTATCTTTTATGTCCACCTGATTCTTGATAGAGACTTATCATCTGTCATTTATGTTCATATTTGTCATTTATGAAGTACCGTCACCTATGTGATATCATCTGTTCTGTGAGTTTCAGGAAACTACCATGCTGTAGAGTATAAATGCAGTTTTTATGTGGACTGCTGTGAATGTAAAAAGCAAAGACTCTGATTCATCATAAAAAATGTTTTTTAATCACATCCAAATTTTAGGATGTGCTTCTTTTAAAGGTGTTTTGACTATTTCCCCAAGCTCCAGGTATGATCCCAACCATTCCCCATTGACCTATGTCTAGAAATGTCTGTTGTAGATGTGTTATCACAGCATGCAAGTAATAGAGGTGGGTAATAGATAAAGGATATTAACCTCACGCTGCATCTCACATTAAGCTCAAAGTCTGGAGGCCCCTGAACCTGAATTCTGTAGAATAAGGGCTTGGAGCAAAGAATCTACATGAATGAAGGCAGGGAGAAAGGAGAAATTGAAACCATCTATATATTTGTATATAGATGTACATATTTTGTAAGATTGACTTCACTTCCATTTTTCCTAAGGAAATAATGAACAACATTCAACAAATTAAGCTATCTAGGTATGGATCTTTAATGACTAAGTTGTCAGTTAAAAGCACAGCCAAGGGCTACACTTGGTCTTTCAAAGTGTTGTATTTAGATGCTTTAGATATATGCAAGCTATATAGCTGACATCAGAACATAAAATTTTAAAGAGAAAACTAAAAAAAACTGGACTGGATCTTGTGGCAACTCCTTGTTATTTTTCCTTAAATCTGACAGGAAATTCTCAACCTTTGGGGCTTAGCTCAAAACACTCAAGTGGATGGGAATCTAGAAAGTCATTTTCTTTTAGCTCTTCCAAAGCCTACTTCATCCAGTACTGTGTGCATGTGACAATATGATCCCACAGCTAAAAACAGAGCCTATTTCACTGACGCCTTAAATTCACAGAAAATGAAACAAAATCTCAGATAATGACAACCATTTTAGAGTCTGCTTCCTCCAGGAATCAAATCAAAGGGCTCAACAGCCTGTCACTGAGAGCTGAATAGACAATGAAGCCGATTTGGTGGTACCTCCTTAAAGGAATGACAAAACACGGATTGTTCTAATCTGTTCCTCAGCACTGGTGATAGTAGGTCATTTCTAATTACCATTCCCTTTTTGAACTAATTACCGTTCCCTTTCTGAACTATATAGAGATAAATACATGGGATATTAGAATGCCTCGTGGGCTGGTTATTCAATTGCTAAAGAATCGATTTCATGAAGGAAAGAAAGCAGATCAGATTCTAAGATGTAAATGTGCAACTTGACAGACTGCAGTGTTTTTTTTTGTTTGTTTTTTTTTTTTTTTTTTGAGTCTATCAACCCACGGTTCCTTGCTGTCTATTGTAGATTGGCATATTGTAATATAGTAATATGGGAAGGACAAATAATATGTGAAGGGCAGATTTGACGAGCATAAGAGCAAGCATAACTGCTTTTTTCTCTAAAATGATAATAAATTGTGTTTGGGTTTTCCTTGTTGTCACATTATGCAACATGATACTTTTAGATTGGAATGGCTGTCTGCTGGCCAAGAGATGCTTAAGATTTTCTTTTTGCTCTTCATTCTTCATTTAGTCCTCAGCTCAAGTTCCCAAGTGCTGGAGGAAGTGTGCTCTGCTTGTTACTGGCAAAGCTAATGTCATAGTCTTGCTGGGTCCCATGACTATAAACTGGAAAAAAAAAAACCATAAAACACATCTTCCCTGATTTTTGCTTCAGAAAATCTTACTGTTTTAGACTGGGGAATGGATAACCAAATAAAGGGAATATCAGAGTTAATGCTATTTAGAAATCCATTTACTGAACCTCCATTTTACCTGGCAAATAACAATTGAGTTTTCCTAATATAGCGCTACTCTAAATGTTTCGTGGATTTAGGATGTGCATGCTCTCTCATTCTCTCCTTCCCAGACCAGCCACACATGTAAAGCAGTCATGCAGTGTAAAGTTATGGCACATTCAATGGTGGTGTGCTTTATTAATATATTTCAAGGTATATTTCCCTTTGTTGAAATTATATAGATGATGTAATATGTCTTCTGGGTTTACTGTAACCAAATGCCACAGATTGGCTGACTTGTAGGGGTGAATATCTAAGATCCAGGCACTAGAACTGCAGGTAGATTCTTCAGACTTTTGTGTTGGCTCATTAGGTAGCTACCATCTTACTTTATATTCATGTGAACTCTTTATGTACTTAGTGAGAAAGGTCTGAGCTCTTTTTGTCACTTCTTACAAGATCACTAATTTTGTTAGACCAGGGCCTTGACTTAAAAACCTTCATATAACCTTAATTTCTTCCTAAACATATGTTATCCTTAGATAAAGGTAAATGGATATTAGGGCTTCAACATATGAATTTTGATGGAATGTATACATTGAATTTATACTGTTGTCTCCTTTGCTTTTCTATCGCTATGACAAGACGCCAAGAACAAGGAAACTTATAAAAGGAAATGTTTATTGGGAAATACTTAATGGTTACAATCCATTACAACAATTGTGTAGAGCATAGCAGGGGTCAGGCAGACATGCACTAAAGCATTAGCTGAGAACTTTATCTTGTTCCACAAGTGTAAGGTAGAGATTGTTAATTGGGAATTGTGTGGGCTTTTGAAACCTCAAAAGCTACTTCCAGTGACACATATTCTTTGACAAAGCCATACCTCCTAATCCTTCCCAAACAGTCCCACCAACTGAGTCCTGAGTCTTCACGTATATGAACCTATGGAGGCCATTTTCATTCACAGTACTGCAAGTAGGTAGAACAGGGGATAAAGTGGAAGAACAGTTAATGCAAGCTGTGTTGATGGAGAAAACTGTTTGATAAACACAAAGCTTTATAGAACAGATGTACAGATGATAAGGATGGGCCAGATGGGCCTCTTGGAAGTGTTTTAGGCAATTAAATAATAAGCACAACTGTCCTGAGGCTAAAGAAGATGAAATATGCAGGAAACACCAAGATAGGCAGGCAGTTTGTGATGAACCAGAAGAGTGGTGAGAAATGAGCGCAGAGAAAGATGTAGGCTATGAAGTTTGGATATGAAGAATTTTCTAGAATCTTTTGAATTATATTTATTAATCCTAGAGGGTGTGGCATTACTTTGGAAGGTTCTGGAGACTTGAAAAGGAAATGGTTCACCTCAAGCCTGTCCGTGTCATTATCTTGCATCTAGCCCCTTCCTCCCTTGGTCTGCTGTGCTTCTTACTGCCATGATGCCTTGGGCAGGGGTTCTAGTTCAGTGATAAAATGACATTAACAAAAGCAACTTGGTGAAAGTAGATTATTTCAACTTTTAGTTCCATATCACAGTCTATCATCAGGAGTTGGGGAAGGAACTAAAGCAGGCATAATGTAAACAGATTGTGTAAAATCAAAATTAGGATTTTTTTGAATCCTAATTTCAGACAAAATGAGGTTTAAGTTGATACACTTGGAGGCAGGAATTAATACTGCAGGCATGTAGGAGTAATCCCTACTGGCTTGCTTTCCATGGCTTGCTCACCCTGATTTCTTAGGGACCCCAGGACCATCAGCCCTGGGCTAGAACTGTCAACAGTCAGCCAGGCCCTTCCACATCAACCATCAATCAAGAAAATGCATCATAGGTTTTTCCACAGGACAATCTGGAATGGACATTTTCTCAATTTAGATTTCTCTCTTCCAAAATGGCTCTAGGTTATGTTGCATTGACGTAAAACTAGCCAACACGTATGATTTAAAGAGTTCTCTTCTACCACATACTTCAACCACCACGGTGATATGCCAAAGTATTAAACATCTCAGATGAAATGCTGTAAGCACCCCGGACCCGTGCCAAAATCCTTTCTCCATTGACTTGTTCTCTCAGTTTGATTTCAGCAATGCAAAAGTACAAGTGGATGGTAACTTTCAATTTCATCAACTCCCTTGCATCATTGATGGCAAATATTTTTAATGGCCATATGTTTCTTCCAAAAATAAAATTAACAGGCTGTAACCCACTTTGATGGGTATAGTCTGCAAGACAAGATGAAAAAGCATTCTTCAATGTGCAGAATCAAGTTACAGAAAACATGTACCTGGGAAAGGACGTGAATCTAAACTATGCATTAATAATGCACACAGAGCCTGATTTGTGTTTTTTTTTGTCTCGCTGCATTAAATATTCCTGTTTTGCTTGTTAAAGTACTCGAAGGTATTATGTAAACAGATCGCATAAAATCAAAATTAGAATAGTTTTCTTGATCAGAATTTCAGACAAAGTGATGTTTAAATTGATGGCAATTTCCTGAGTTAATTTCTTTCCAGCATCCTGATATGCTAACAAATCAATCACTTATAATACATGAGATATCTGATAATTGTACATTTTTCTTTTCATTTTCTTTTGGGCCATACTGAAGCTGCCCATGTTCCACATGAATAGGGGAAAGGATGCTAAATCAGACTAAATTCAGAAATAGAATTTTGAAAGCAAGGAAAAATCAAGTTTTGATGCCATGCCTGAGGATGACTGAATGTTAGGGAGAGTTACTTCTAGAGGAGATACATAAGATAAGAATGTGTTTGACCTTGGAAAGAGCTATCTGGGCAGAGTCCTCTGGTGTTAGTGGTCCTGAAAGCAACCCAGCACTGGCCTGGCAAATGACCTAAGTTTAGAATGAGACAGTTCAGGAATAGAGAGAAACACCCAATAGTTGTCATGTAAAGGAGCCAAGGTCTTCAGCATATGTGAACATTTTTCTACATTTCTGTAATTCTTGTTATACTGAAATTAAAGTAAGATATTTCGTAAGATCAGTGTGTCTGGGGTATTCTGGAATACTTATTAGACCTGAGGAGGATTAAACGGTTTCTAAAATGACTCACATATTTTAACTTGTATTTAACATTTGATTGCAAGTTTGTCCTCATGTTTATTCAAATATTTTAAATGATTATCAATGAGTCATATACTTTTTTTATTATTTTCATTCTATGCTTAATTATTTCAGCTAGGCAGATAATCTTATAGAACACAATGCTTTAAAATATATGGGAGTTCAAATCTGTTATTCTGTTTCATTTACTGTGACAGAATAGCATGGCAAAAACAATTTAGGGAAGAAAGTTCAAAGTTCAAGGTTATATCTATCAGTGCAGTAAAGCCACAGTGGCAAGAACTTGAATTAACTTGCCACACGACATCCATAGTCAAAAAACAGAGTAATTAATGAATACATACATAATTCCTTTTTATTGGACATTTTATGTATCTACATGTCAAATGTTATCCCCTTTCTGGTTACCTTCTTCCATTCCCCCTACCCCTGCTTCTATGAGGATGCTTCCCTTTTCATCCATCCACTTAACACCCTGGCATTCCCCTTCACTGGGGAAACCAGCGTTCATAGTACCAAGGGCTTGTCCTATTGACAAGGCCATCCTCTGCTATATCGGTGACTGGAGTCAACGGGTACTCTTTGGCTGGTGGTTTAGTCCCTGGGAGCTATGAGGGTTCTGGTTGGTTGATATTGTTGTTCTTCCTATGGTGTTATGAATTCCTTCAGCTTCTTCAGTCCTTTCTCTAATTCCTCCATTGGAGTCCCCCTTGTTTAGTCCAATGGTTAGCTACAAACATCCTCATCTGTATCAGTAGGGCTCTGGCAGAGCCTTTCAGGAGACAGCCATACCAGACTCCTGTCAGCAAGCACTTCTTGGCATCTGCAATAGTGACTGGGTTTGGTGGTTGCATATGGGGCACCTCTGGATGGCTTTTCCTTCATTCTCTGTTCTACACTTTGTCCCTGTATTTCCTCTCATGATTAGTTTGTTTCCCCTTCTAAGGACTGAAGCATCCATAATTTGATTTTTCTTCTTACTGAGTTTCATGTGGTTTGTGAATTGTATCTTGGGTATTCTGAGTTTTTGAACTAATATCCACTTATCAGTGAGTGCATACCATGTGTGTTCTTTTGTGACTAGATTACCTCACTCAGGATGATATTTTCAAGTTCCATCCATTTGCCTATGAATTTCACGAAGGCATTGTTTATAATAGCTGAGTAGTACTCCATTGGGTAAATGTACCATGTTTTCTGTATCCAAGCCTCTATTGAAGGACATTTGTGCTCTTTCCACCTTCTGGATATTATAAATAAGGCTGCTATGAACATAGTGGAGATATGTCCTTGTTATATGTTGGAACATCTTTTGGGTATATGCCCAGGAGTGGTTTTGCTCTGTCCTCATATTTTCACTCAGCTAATTTTCTCCATTCTTATATAGTTCAGGATCTCCTGCCTAGGGAATGGTACTACCTATAGTAGGCAGCTCTTCTCATCCCAAAGAACCCAATCAAGATAATCCCCCACAGGTATGCCCACAAGTAATTTGATTTAGGCAATCCTTCTTTTCCCAAATGATTATAAATTATATCAATTTGACAGTTAAAACTCACAAAATGCTAAGACAAGATTTCCATCTATCTTTTTCCTTACCTTTATATGATGATGAGTGAAATTTAAATATAATTATATTTTATATTGGCAGCTAGATTAGGCTGTAGATAGACTTTAAAATATAAAAGTGGTTTAATTGGTGGTTTTGTTCTTCTGCTAGGATTTCATATTGAGACCAGAGTAGTAATAGATTTTATCTAATAAAATGAATATATAAAAAGAGATGTGAAAATGAGTGTTTCTTTTCTGATAAAAACAGATGACTGTGTCAGATTAAATCCCATTTCAGTGCTTGTGGACTTTTGGCTTTGCAGAGTCCAAGGTACTGGGCAGGACAGTTCTCCTTAACATGAAAATGGGAAGAACTAAACTGGGAAATGCTCTTGAAAAACAAATCCTCTTCAAAACTCATAGGAGGAGATTTATTCTTATTTCCTTGAAAGAAGAAAAAGAGAGTGAAAGAGGCCAGGCACAGGGCAGTGGTGTAGCTCCCTCCATATGTATAGACAAACCTAATGTGGGCAGAAAACTCTCCCCTTAATGAAGAAGAAATCTTTCTGCATCTAATTTGTGAATTGTACTTAGGTTCTGCTGAAAGATAATGAAATTTGTGAGGTCATTCAGGCTTGGTCAGTTTCAAAGAAAGATAAAATATAATGAAAGGATTCTTATTAACAGGAAAACACTGGCTTCCTCTTGACAGAAGAATTACCACTGGAGACATCAAATTGTATTTCACAGAGATTGAGTCCTGATGAACCAAGAGGATATTCCAAGCACTGCGGATTTTGCCCAGAGGCCATCATTCTGACTTCTACATATTTTTGAGTGTATCGGCTGTACCGGCAGCATTTTATTTCTGTGTGGTCATTAGATTTTATATTGCTGCAGAGAGAGATAAAATAAAAATCATTTCAGAAGAAGCAGCTCGCTAGACTTCATCAATTTGGTGTGAAGAGTCATTCTAGTAAGTATGAATTTTAACCGTTTTGAAACATAAACAAAATTAACTTCTGTAAACTTGGATTGCAGAACCAAAAGCTCCCTTGCTTCATTTCTCTTTTAGAAACAAGAAAAATTATCATCTTTTAAACGGGAGAGGAAACTATTATTAAAAAGGTAGTTGTATATTCTCATTACTTACAGTGCTCAACTTGGGTTGTCAGTTTCTCCTTGTAGCTTCATTCCACAGCCAGAGATCCCATCCCCCTTAATCTCAGACTTATTAAAGAGTATGATTCTATAAAAAAAATAAAAAAAAGAGGAGAAAGACGTTATCATTGAATTGTTGGACATCTTGAGGTCTGAAGTGAACTGAGAAGGAAGGAGTTATATGCAGGGGTCCCTATACTAGGAAGGAGTTATATGCAGGTGTCCCTATACTATGTCAGACATCTTCACATTGGTTATCTTATTCAAAAGTACAAGAGTCTTAGAGTCAAGATTCTTTGCCACCACAGGCCACAGTTGATTCTGGATAAATAGTTATCAGGACCCAAATGGGATCCATTTCATTCTGAAGCAAGTATTCAAAGCGCAGAGTTCTGTTAAATAAACTTTCGAGCATTTCTATAAAGTCTGATTAGCTAGGAGCTTCAGAATATTATTGTCAAAATTAAAGGGGCTCCATGTGTGTGTGAATGTGCAAGTTTAATGTGCAAAATGATTGATGTATTACAGATATATAATTAAAAATTTGGTATGATTCTACAACTGAAAAAGATACCCTAAGACACAGATGTCTTAATTGTGGTTAAGTTCACAGGAGCTATATTATATGAACATGGAAAATAAAATATATTAAAATAAATTTTATATGTATATATATACATATATATATAATTTTTGCCTCAAGCCATATGTATATAGAATATTGAATGGGAACACTACTGTTGGAATTATCATGCTATTGGCTGAATATTTGGAAACAGTGTAGAAAATTGAATGTTTTTCAGTGGGCTATGTTGGCATGGCCTAGGATAATATCAGTGTAATTAATACTTTGAGAAAAGACATGTATCAGTGAATATTAAAGTGTATTATTTTTCTTCAGGTCTATTAGGGAAATCATTCTATGTATTGCTTTTCTAAAATGGGGGAGGAGAAAAAGTGAAGAAAAAGCAAACCTACTTCACCCTTCAAAGCTATAGCCCTTCATTCACACGTAGTAATCTGACACAACCAACTTTTCCTGGCTTACAAACCATTTGCAAATTGCCTGGCTATCACTCACCTTGTTTCATCCTTGCCTACACATTTGACAGCCATCAGAACCACCTACGAAGTCTTCCGCTCAGAATAGCATGATTGCTAACAAATCCCTTTAGAGCAGTCAGGTGACACCCTCCCTTTCTCCTCCTTTGCTATGGCTGGGCCCCACTTGGCACCCAGAATCACACTGTCCAGATGGTGTGCTCTTCTCTGCTCCTGCTCGAGCACATTGTCTGCCAAGGCACCGAGTGCCAATTTTCTGGTGAGAATCTGCTTTGCAGAAAGATAGCTGCCCAGGTTGTGTCACCTCCCTTGTGGTCTACATACAACTGGAACTATGGTGAACCACAGGCCAGTGGCAGAGATGAAGAGGGCAGGAAGACACAGGCTTCCATGCAAAATGGGAATTATTGACAGGAAAGGCGGTCACCCCCACGAACTTAGGTAAATTATTTCAACTCTCTAGCTTTCCACTGTCTCCTTGCTAAGTTGAAGGCACTGAATTGGGTGACACGCTGCAGCTCTTCTCCTCTAACATTCCGTAATGTTCTTCATCAAAGCAATGATTCTATCCTGACCAGACAGCAATTTGGGGGAGGCATAAATAAGTTTCAGATAAGTGTGGGAGGTAGCTTCTTTATAGCAAAACTGGGTCTGCCTGCTGACACATTTCAGTGAGATCCTAATTTTGGATCCTCATGTTCTAATGTTGAGAAGTTTTCTAGTCAAGTGAAGATTTCTTGTGATTTAGACAATTGCTACAATGCTGACAGAGAAAAAGATGATTTAATGAGTTTTACTATAATTTAGGTGTTAGGGACATGGTGGTGAACAGTCTAGAGTCCAGTGGTTTTACAGCAATGAGTGATGGCTCATCTCAGCAAAATACAATCTTCTCACAACAGTGCCAAATCATCACAACTAGGCCTTCAAATAACGTTTGCTAACATGAGGCCATCCTGAAAGGCTGGTAGTAATGTCTTGGCCTCCTAATTTCCTACTGTAGCCATCCCGGCAGCTGTGAATACTCGGGAGTTTAGAGGAGCAGGATTTGGAGCTGTCCAGGCTTCTAAAATAATTCCAGGAAAGAAGCAGTCTGTGGTCTCTGGGCTGTGTCTCAACTGCATGCTATCCTGTGTGGTTTTCAATATTTTTGTAGTTTTCTCTATGTAGAAAAGTCTAAATCAAGGATACTGCTTTAGATGAAAAGAAAATACCAGTGGTTTTATAATTTATCTTACTCATATCTAGGATATGAATCATTCTTAATAGCAATTTTGAAAATGTAATTATAATATATAAAACCACCCTACTTTGCCATTTGATTCAATATGAGTAAGGATATATGTGGGTCTCGACAAGGAAGCAGTGTTTCCTTCTCTGATTATGCTCTGTTCTGCCTATGAGTATATACTAAAATGAGTAAGTGCTCCTTTGTCTTCTTTCCTTTTTATATAATGCCCATTTCATTTTTAATGGCATATACACTAGTATGTATGAGAAAAGTCCAGGTTACAGGAGCCGTAGAAAGCTTAACACTTAGAAAATTTGGGTGTCAGGAGTTCGTTACTTGCTCAAGTTGTACCTTGGCTCATTGTCTGTTGATATAGCAGAATGGCGCAGACTGAGAGATTTATTAAGAAAAGAAATACAATAGGAAAACACTCTGAATGTTGGTCAGTATAAAGCTGGAGTACAGTATGACAACAGGGAGGACCTTGGTCCTCTTTCAGGCAGAAGAAACTGCATGGCACACAGGAAGGTGAATGCATGTGAGGTATTATTATTATTATTATTATTATTATTATTATTATTATTATTTTTACAACAAAGCCATCCCCTAAAAATAACCAAACTTACTTTTGAGAGAATAGCTTTAACCAACGAAGAGGGGTAGGTTCCTTACTATCTACACACCTTCTATTTTGAACCTCGCCCCAACCTGTTTTATTGGGTATTAACTTTTCCACATGTGACGTTTGGGGGTATATAGTAAAATCATTACAGGCTTCTGTAATAAAGTACCATAAATTAAACAGGTGCTTATGTTCTTGGATTTCTGACAGTGAAGTCCAAAATCGAGGGTGGAGGGAGAGAGAAGGAGGAGAGACAGCAAGAATGAGAAATTCTCTAGTAGTCCGTCCATGATGATGCCAGTCCTATTACAAAAGTACCCTGCCCCGATGATCAAATATAGCTTGCTTCCTTCTTTAGAGTCTCCATATCCAAGTACCACCACAGTAGGCATTAGAGAGTCAACATTTTAATTTCATGGAAGTACAACCATTTGATTCATGGCATGCATACCCAATGCAGACTTTTGCTTTGATTTTGAGATAAGGTCTTATATAATGCAGGTTGGTCTCAACGACTCCTGAATCTTCCTGTACCCACCAAAGGTTACAGACATATGCCGCCAAAACTTGTATGAAGTGTTGGGATCAAATTAAGCTCATTACCTCTTGTGCATGCTGAATGATCACTGTACAAACTGAGGTATATCCCTAATTCCTTATAGTATAGTTCAGTAGTGACAAAGAGAATGATGTTTGAAGTCATTAAATATCACTTTGATGGTTTTGGCCTTAACTGTGTGACCATAGGTGAAATAATTTTGAAGTCATTTGTCAAAGACTTTTTTGAGTATCAACTGGGTTATATGTTAGTGACTAGTCACGGAGATACAAATGTAATAGAAATAAACTATGTTGTCCATATAAATCCTTAAAGAATATGGATAGTGTTTGCTAAATGCCACTTAGATTCTAAGATTATCCCCAGAAATAAATTGGTATTTAATGGACCCTGCTTTCAAAAATATCTTACAGTTTATACAATCAGAGGGTCATCTCCATGGATACTAAATTCAACATGCACTACAATCTCTGAGCAGAAGGAGGGCTGGTTTAAGGTGACATGCTAATGTAGCTGAATGTCACAAAAAATATAGGAAATCTCAAATTTTTTGCTGGGTAGTGGTGCTTAGCCATGCTATATAATTGGTCCCTCATGTCACCTTCAGGGCGCATATTACGTCTGAAATTCTCCTGGGTAACAAGGGAGTTTCATGGTGGTTATCTATTGGAGAATCAGTTCATATCTTTTAGTATACAATACCTTTTCAATTGTAGAGTGTGGCAGTTTTCTGTTTCCTTAGTCAACAACAAAATTCATTTTTTATATTCTTATATTTTAGTGAGCCTATTTACACTAATAAGCAAGGCTCTCCCACACAGATACATTGGTAGACAAACATATACATGCATGCATTGTACACACACACACACACACACACACACACACTCACACACTCACACTGTTCAAAGCTCATGAAAAATGTTTGGAGGTCAATCACTCGGGCACAAATCTTAAAATCTACTTTGGTCCTTTCTAAAGGGAGATGACCCAGCAATATCCTTTTGTTTAATGACTTAGAGATAACATCCTTTAATTCTTATTGACTTTCAAATTAATTTGTTATCAGAACTATCAGAAGGCATCTTACAAATTGTCTTTAGAATCTCCAATAGGACTTCAAGTACAGTCCCTCACGCTGAGAGATTTTTCAATCACTCAAAGATGCTTTTCGCTGCCCAATTTAATTTTGGTAGCGGCAGAATGCTGCAGAGAGCTGTGTGCTTTGGGAGTCAGATGTCAGGCTCTTGTCTTTCCTCTGTCATTAGAAAGTAATGGCCACAGGAAAACCACTGGTAAAACCTCCTGAAGGTAGACTGTGTCTTCTGTTTTCTTGCCCTCTGACTTTATTATTCTTATTTATGAAATGAAGGCAAGTTAGCACACAGCAGTAAACGTTCTCTGTAGCTTGTGCTAAAAACACATGGTTTACCCTACCACACACATACCAAGTGACTTCTCTATATTATCCCATTTTAATTTTCTTGATAAACAATGTCTGTCCTTGTCAGTCCTTAGAGCATTGGCAAGTTTTGGTAAATGCTACTTAGTTTTGTATATTTTCCTGAAAATCAATCTTTCGATGTGACTCTCTAGTTTCCACAGGTCATCCCTGTATATGTGCTTGCATGTCTAAGACGAAGCAGAGGACTATTCCCACATCCTGAGCATGAGACCCACTTGTCCTGGCTTTTTACTGCTGGGTCTCCTATGGGATATGGGGTGGGAATTAGTTCCATATTATTTATATTTGATAAAAGGGTTACAAACGTAAACTTAATTAAGAAATGTGTAAAGTCGAGTCTATTAAAAGCAATCTAAATTAAGTAGAATAGTTCAAATCCTGTGAGAACCACTTAAAGCACCATGATTGATATTAGTTTATTTAAAGGTTATTTCATGCCCTTTTCAGAAAGCTCTTTGGAAGTTTCAAAAATGAGGATCCATGGTGACTGACAAATTCCTCCCGCCAGATGTCAGGGAGATTTTGTGTTTGTAATTACTTCTTATTCAGTGCCAGTTAGAATTAAGACACCACCCTAAGTCCTGTGGGATGATAGGAAAGAAGTTCGTAGTCCCAGGCCTTGGCACCTGGTATTTAGCACAATTTTTGGAAAGAAGCCCAGTGAGGACACTCATCCAGATCTGCAGCACTTTGGCTCAGCAAGAGCTGGCCCAGGAGTAGCCTGGAGTCACTGTGTCTAAGTTGAGTCTGAGTAGACTGCAGAAATTCTAGAAACATAAACATCAGTGGATTTTAGAGTGATTAGTATGTGTGTGTATGAGGGGGTTATGCATGTGTATGTGTGTATGTGGTATGTGTGTGAGTGAGTATGTGATTGTGTGATATGTATGTGTGAGTGTTTGTGTGTGGTATGTGTGTGTGTGGTGTGTGTTTGTATGTGCATGTGTTGTGTGTGTTTGTATGTAAGTGTGATGTATGTGAGTATGTGATATGTGTGTATGTATGAGTATATGGTATGTGTGTGTTTATGTGTGTTGTGTGTTGTATGTGTGTGTTGTGTGTGTATGAATGTATGGTATTTGTGTGAGTGTTTCTGGGTGGTATGTATGTGAGTGTGTGTTGTGTTTTGTATGTGTGTGTTGTATATGTGTGTGTGGTGTATGTATGTATGTATGGTGTATGTTTGTATGTGTGTGAGTATGTGTATTAGTATGCATGTGTATAGTGTGTGTATGAATGTGTTTTGTGTACAGATGTGCAGTGTGTGTATGTGTGTGAGTGTATGGGGTCTATGTGAGTGTGTGTTATGTGTGTATATGTGTGAGTGTGTGGGTGTTTGTGAGTGTGTGGTGTGTGTTTGTTTGTTGGGGAAAACAAAAAGAGAAACCAGGCACAGAAAATTTGTATTAAGATATAAAATCTGATTTTTTTCATATAATGGAATACACATACACATAGAAATCTTAAGACTTTTTATTGGTTTCAAAACTACCATACCATGTGATGAATTTCTTCTTATAGCATTTTCATAATGCTTTCCTTTTATAGCATTTCCTCTCCTCCATACCCCTGATTCCTTCTTGCCAGTCTTTTCCGCCCAATAATAATACTCCTGCTTTATGCCAAATGTAGTCCATGACAACACTTTCACTTCTCCTGAAGCCCACAATCCTAAGATTTCTTCTTCCTTCTCACGATCACCGGTCTAGTACAACAAATGTGCACAGACTCATACACAAATTAAAATGTAGTCTCTGCATAGGAAAAGACAGGCAACGTTTGTCTTTCTGAGTGTGGCCTATTTTGCTTAACATAATGACTTCCACTTCTATGCATTTCTTTTTGCAATGCCATAATTCTATTTTTCCTTGTGACTGAGTGAAAAGTCCTTCCACATTTTCTCAATCCCTTCCTGTGCTGACAGAAAGCTCGGCTGCTTTCATTTCTACTGTAAAAATACAACAATAATCATTTCTGTGTATAACTGTGGGCTTTCCCACTGGAACCCAGTTCCTGAATAACGGACAGTTATTGATGTACAATGTCTATGGCCTTAGCTTGGGATTGCTCTCTGTCTATTAGCTCAATTAACCCATTTATATATTTCTATGTTGTCATGTGGCTAGGCACCTCTCTTCGGTTTCATACATCTCAGTTACAACATTTCAGGATGTTGCTGATTTTCTGGGTATCCGCCTGAGTGGTCTAGATAGGTCATACGATCATTCTATACTTAGATTTTTGAGAAACCTCCTCTGAGTTCCACTATAGTTGTTGGTATCAGGAACTGCTTTCACCTCCAGCAGTGAAGTCACCTGGTCATCTGCTGCGCATCTGTTGCCATGGCAATGGCCATACATTCCCAGCATACCTTCGCTTCAGCTTCCACCTTCACCTGAGAGCAGTTACATCACATTTCAAATAAAAGGCAGACCTTTCCTGCCCGCTTCCTCTTCTTTTCTCCTCTCTTCTCCCTCTCTTACCCCCTTCCCCACCTTGTCTCTGCCATCCCAATAACCCTCCTCCACGTGAGACCCTGTTGGAGTGTGGTTTGTCTGGACACGAGCAGCGATTTCCATCCCAACAGTAGTTACCACAGTTTATACTTCTACTAATGATGAATAAAGGACTTATTTACCACACTTTCTTTTATTGATGATAATTAACTGACTGGGTTATGTGGAATCTTGAAGAAGTTTTAATTTTCCTTCCTCCTATACCTAAAAATGTTGAATATACTTCCAACTATTTAATCAGTCTGGTTTTTTTTTTTTTTGAAAATTATTCAATTGACCTGCATATTTATTGATAGAATTTGGGGATTTTACTGTTTAATTTTTGTATCTCTTTGGTATTCTACGTATTAATTTTCTGTTTGATGTATAATTGGCAAAGATTTCTTTCCCCCTCCCTAAAATGTCTCTTCATTCTGGTGATTATTTCCTTTCCTTGGTAGAAGTTTATTAATTTTATGTGGTCACATTTGTCAATTTTAGGAAGGATCTTTATTATAAGATCATGTTATTTGAGAAGAGGGATAATTGGATATTTTCTTTCTCGTAGGTACACTGTTATTTCTTTTCTCTTTCTTTTCTTTTGAACACAATAGAAAATAAAAGTGGAGAATGGATACCCTTCTCTCAATGGCAGACTCAGGGGAAATGCTCTCAAGACTTCCCAACAACTGGTATAACGTTGACTCTAGATTTGTACCATGTGGGCCTTCCTTATGTTGAGAAAGTTCCCTTTGATCCTACCATTTATAGTTCTTTGATGATGAAAGGATATTCCACTTTGTCAAACAGTTTCTCTATGTCAAAAAAAAGGTGATTATGTAAGTTCTGTCCTCAGGTTTACTTATATATCATGTTATATTATGATTTACAGATGTCTATTTGTATGCTGTTATGTTATGGTTACAGATGTTGAACCAACTTTGTAATCATGGGGTGAGACCAATGTGGTTATGATGGGCGGTCTTCATTTTTAAATAATTTATTTTTATTTTATGTGCATTTGTGTTCTGCCTTTGTGTATGTGTGAGGGTGTTGGATCACCTAGGACTGGCATTACAGGCAATCATGAGCTTCCTTGTGGGCACTGGGAATTGAACCCAGATCCTCTAGAAGAGCGAACAGTGCTTTTAAGCCCTGAACTATCTCTCCAGCCCCAATGTGTCATCTTCTTTATCTGTTCTTGAATTTGGTTTACAAGCAATTATTGAAAAAAAATTGCAAATATGATCATCAGGACCATTGGTCTAAGGCTTCAGCCTTATTTACAATCTTCATATGGTTCTGGCATTGTTATAGTTAAACAAATCTCAGGGTTAAAATAATCAGGTCAGAAATACCAGGAAAAATAAAGAGGACTCATAGCTGGAAGTGAGATAGACAAGCTGACTAGATAACCAAGGATTCTGGGAAAAACAACAAAGCCTCCCTTGGCAGGCTCTGGCCAGCATTCATGAAGTTCCTTGTGGAGGACACGCAAAGCATCATCTCCCCTTCTCCTAATAAACACCTCAATTTTGTGGGTAGTTACACTTTGCACATACTCTTACATCTGTTGTATGTATCTAACTTTAAAAAATTGAAGCTGGGGTCAGCCTCTAAGAATGCTTTTGCCTAATCCAGGAAGGAGATAACTTGTACTGTCCCAGGGTGAGCAAGAGAAAGAGAAATCACAGACCAGATCTGTACACCCTAATACTACAGGCAGACTGTTGAGGTCACTACTAAATTTAGTCCACCCTTTGGTAGGCTTGTTGACCTTCAATTTCTGCATTCTTATGTACTTGGTTACTTTACTTTTGCCCTGGTATGAATTCTCTTTTGGGAATGCAAAAAGGCAAAGCTGTTGCCATGATTAGGATCAATGGGCGTATGGTCGGAGTTGTCTCTCCTCATCAATTATAGTGTTGGGGGAAATACTAGCTTCATGGAATCTTAACAGTGATTTCAATTCTGTGGAACAGTTTGAGAAGTATTGGTTTTAGTGCTTACTTAAAATTTGATAAAATTCATCTCTGAATCCATGTGCCATGGGGTTTTTATTTGTAAAGAGTTTGTACATTACCTCTTTAATCTCGCTGCCCATAATAGATCTGCTTAAGTTGTTTATATTTCCTTTATTTAATTTTGTCAGTTTCTACACGTTTAAGAACTATTCTTTTAGGATTTTCAGTTTTCTGGAATATAAAATTTCAGCATATTCCTTAATAATTATCTGGATTTCACTAGAGTATGTTATAATGTCTGTCCTTTCATACTAAATGTTATTAATTTCAGAATTTCTTCCATATCTTTTAGTTAGTCTAAGGGCCTGTAAATTTTGTTCATTCTTCCTAAGAACTTAATCTTGGTTTGACTCATCCTATATATTGCTATTTCTGCATCTATTCAGTTACCTTCTTCAACCTTATTACTTGTTGCCATTGAAGGCATTGGGTGTGGCTTGTTCTTCCTTTTCTGAGAGCATGAGTTGCATTATTAGATATTTTTCACGTGTGATTTCTCTTAGTTTTTAATGGAAATACTAATACTAATAATAGCTATACATGTTCTTCTTATAGCCATCTTAGATTTTCCTTGGTGTCTAGTAAGTTATGGTTTGATTTTTAGCATTTTAAAGATAATATTTGCAATGATTTACTATTAACTTGAAGGGATGTATATATATTATTTCTTGTCTAAGTATTGTGTAGTTTTTGTACTTTTATCTGTGGCTTTCTGGTTTTATGTCATTATGATACGATAAAATGCAGAAGATGATTTCAAACCCCCTGCATTTATTAAACTTTGCTTTCTGGCCTCTACTTTGACCAATTCTAGAGAAAGTTCTGTGGGATATTGAGAAAAATACACATTCCATATTTGTTGGGTATTTTATAGCCATGTGTCTAATATAATTGGTCTGTGGTATAGTTTATCTCTGAAAGTTTTTTTTTTACTTGTTTTCATTTTGGATGATTGAGCTAAAGATGAGAAAGGGGTGTTAGGGTTTTCCATTATTCTTGTACTGTGACTTGTCTGATCTTTCATGCCATTTAGTATTTATTTTATGAAACTGGGGACCCCTACGTGTTGAGTAATATTTACAGCTGTTCTATCATCTTAATGGCCTGCTCCCCGTACTAATATATAGTGGCTTTCTTTATCCCTTCTGGTGGGGTTTGGTTTGAAATGTACTTCACGAGCTTTAAGATCAGCCATGTAAACTTAGCTTTGGCTTCCATGTCGTTAAGTTCATTTCTATACTTTGACTTTGTCATTACGACTTGAAGCACACACACGCACACACACACACACACACACACACACACACACACACACACACACATCAGGTAGTTGGATCTTAATCCCTTTTATGGTACATGCTGAGAAGGGTGGCTCTTTCCTCTGAGTTTGCTGAGCCTGCCCTGCTTCATGGAATTGCTCCTGGTTCTTTATTCCTACACTATTAGTATTAAATACTTCACTTCTGTCTCTGTTTCTTGGATTAAACAATATGAATCTCTTTCTGGCTTTACATTGTTTATACCCTCCTTTCATAGAATTTATTATTTCCTGCCACCTTGTGAATAAGACTGCCTTTGGTTTTCCTCTGTGGGCAATGTGACCTTAAGCCTCATTTGAATTGCTGGGTCGGTTGTTGTGGATTGCATTAGCTGGGCTCATTTTTAAGTTTTCTAATTTTTTTGTGTATTTTTAAAAAGATGAATTTGCTGACACGGCGATCCAGGTTGATAGTTATTTACTCTCCTGGTTTAAATTAAGTCATTACATGCTTTTATGTGTGCTAGGGTGGATGATGAGATGTCTGATGTTCTGATGGGTTTTAATTTATAGGTGAGTTGAAGCTTTTTGACTTTAAGGTTTTTATATTGTTTTCTTGATTTGTGTCTTTGATGTATTGGTGATGACATATTGTGAAGAGATTCCCTGGACATGCTTATTTATATTTCTAAAATGTCTCTTGGCTTTTTATAACTATTCCTTGCTCAAGATATGAAAACTTCTCTAATTTAATTTCATTGGGATAATTTTCTGTGCCTTTAGAATTTTATCTCAACTCCATTTTCTGTTCTATTGATTCTCAAACTTGTTATCTTGAATATAACCTAGCACTCCAAGAAATCCTGTTCATGATTTTTAAATTTCTACCAAAATGAGAACCTATTACTGTCTCAACTTTGTCCTCCTTACCTAAAATCTGTTCTTCATAATCTAGACTATAGATAGTGCACACACGCATGCACTACATATGCATGTATGTACATTTATGTGTATATACATACACACATATAGATAGATGATATATATATAGATATAGGTAATTTAACTCTGTCATCATTTATCTCTTGATCCTTTCTCAGGGTATTAATTTTCTTGCTGAAGTTTTCCTTCCTTTAAAAATGCTTTCCAAATTGCTGATCATTTTGTCCATTTCATCAACTCCTTTTGTTGGTACTTAATTGGTATCCTTACTTCAATCACTTGCTTTAGTTCTTGCTGCTGTCATTTATTCTCTTGAAAAAGATGTTTCTAGTCCCCTTTTCTAGTATTTCATCTATCTTACTCTCTTTGGTTTCCAGGATTGAGGAGTGATGAGCTTGGGAAGAAGCCACAAAGTCTTGGGTTCTTATGGTCTTTCTTTGAGTCATCTTCACTTGGACTGTGTTCCCCACTAACGTTCGGGAGAAGCTGACTGTCATAACAGGTAAGATAATTTTACAGCAGTTTTGGTGTTGATTTTTATTAGAATCTACTTGCACACTTCCTGATCAGCTCCATAGACAGAGTACTAGTGGAATGACTGGGGAAAATGTAGTTTATTATTCTTGAGAGCTAAGGATATTTAAGGTAAATAAGTAGTTAACATGAGGAGGAAATTAAGGCATGGGAAAAGAAGGATCAAGTTTGAATGATAAAGTATATTGGTCAAGAGTATAAAAAATCACAGAGAGATACCATAAAGTACATGGAGAGGGAGAAAAGATGGATATAAAAGCTTATACAGGATAGATAGGAACTAAGTTAGCTATCTAAACATTGCAAGGTTGTACAGAAGAGCCATGTTATCAGCTATCTTAGCCAGAAATCTTATGTCTGAAAACTTAACCAACTCATCTAAAAAGCTGTAAGAATGACTGTACCATATCAAATTTAAATTTGCAAACACTGAGTTTTATTCTATTTCTCTTATAAACGCGCATCCATTAGCTCAAATAATACTTTCAGTACGCAGTTTCATACACAGAAAACTGTACCATGGACTGACATCAGGTAGCTGTTACCTGTGATCATTATCTTTCTGAATTCAAGAAGTTTCTTTCTTTTGGAGCAGTACAAGACAGTACTGGGGCATTCAGACTATCTGAAATATCATAAATTGAGTTGAAATCTGTCTTTGCATGTACTTATTTATACTAGTAAATAATTTTAAAATGGAAATTATTAGGGTAACTTATTTTCATAATGGAGCCCTAAGCCTTTAAAACTTTCTCCCATGTGAAGCCACCAACCCTTGTCTTTTAATTCCTTCATGCCTACTCTTTTCCAGGTTAATACTATTCATTCTTTTCTTTCTCTATTACTTGTGCATCAGTATTTGTTTGGCCCTTAGTCTGTGCTTTTGTCCTTGTTTATATTATAATTAAGAGAATGAGAGTCATTCATTCAAGAGAACATTTGTTGGGTCTGTGACCCTTTGGTTGCTGATGATGATTAGATAGAAAGCAGAGCAAGCTGCCTGGATATGAGATTATTGCAATAATGTAGGCGAGACTCAATGGCATTGTGGAGACTGGGTGTAGCAGTGGAATTGAGAAGCGGTTGAAGTCTTCATAGAGTTTTATGTTAGAATCAACAGGATTTGCAAACATTATGATCAGAAGGGTGGTGTAAAAGAAAAATTGGTTTTAGGTATTACACTATGTGTTTTCAGTCTGAGTTCGTATTTACTGATACAAGAAGGATTATAAATGGAGGAGTAGTGGTAAAAATCGCAAGTTTAGCTTTGGATCTGTCAGGTCTGTGACATCTGTAGTAATCCCACTGGAGGTTTGAGTTGAAGCTAAGCATACATTAGTTACCAGCATGTGATTAAATTTTCAATGGAAAAGCATGCATAGTTACCACCATATGGATAGAATTTAGATGGGAAAGCTTGGATAGTTAATACCACCCTGGGACCAAGTAATGTAAAAGAAACCAGTTGCATGTGTGTACACACACACCCACACACACACACACAAAGGATAGCCCAGGGGAAGAGAGTGAAAGATCCCTGAAAGGAGACCCTTACTCAAGTCTCAGGAAGTCTCGGACCCCAGACACAGAGAGACCATTTTGGATGTAATATGCAAAGGCGAGTTTTATTACGGAGCTCTATTACAGAGATCTCCAGGTCCACACGTTTCCCATGCAGGAGACAGAGGTGTCGACCCCGAGTGGCTGGGAGAAGGGCTTTTTAAAGGAAGAAGTCACAAGCTCCAGGAGATGAGGGGGTGTCAAAAGGAAATACCAAAAATGTCACAAGGGGAAACTCTCAAAGTCACAGGATTGTTCTTAAGACTCTAGAGTTTAAATCAGGGGAAAGGTCAAGCATTCTCCTGAGAACAGATCTTGATTGTTGTCCATTAGGGTAAATGTTTGTCAGAGTTGATGAGGCATCTGCATCTGAAACACATCTGGTTAAGCTTGGTGAGCGGTTTTTTGGAATACTCTCTGCAGGACACAATGGCTGGAGGGCACAATGGGGGCTTGAACAAACATCACAGGGGCAGAACAAAACCCATTACTCATTTACTCAGTCCAGTGATAAGTGGGAGGGTCAGTGACTCTGAACCAGTTCTCCTGCATTTTTAACAATCTGTCTTCCTGAGTCAGATCCTGTTGCTGAGTTTTGAGCTAATTTAAAACTCTATCTTTCAAGAGGAGCTATTCTCCTTTATATTACCTTCGGCTTAAGCTTCCAAGATGACATCAATCATCTTGGGATCTCTTTTACTCTATGGACTTGTGTCTTTTCTTTCTGACGTTTCCATTTTTACTGTCTGGGTTCTTCCTATGGCTGCTAATCTGCTTGTTCTCTTCCATATAGAATCCTGTCTCTATTGTATCCTCTGTGTAGAGAGCAGTGGTATAACACTCACACAGCTAAAGGCTGTATGATATAGGCAGCTTTATTGTTCACACAATGAAGGTCTTGGAGAAGACCAGGATAGGTGTATTTCTAGGCTGGGACTCCTATTGTAGCTGGAGATTGGAGTTTTGCAAGCATGCCTATACACAGGCAAGAACTTATTTAAGTTGCTCTGTATAGTCTAAGCAAGAAATTTCCAGGCCTACCTGATTACACCCTCCCACCCCCCATTTTTCTTCCTTCCTGAAAACTTTCTGAGATGCGGGCAGAAAGGGAGAGAGAAGACTGCAAATATTACATTGTGTTAGTAGTCAAATATCAAAAAAAAAAAAAAAAACTAGACTCAGACTCTTCATTGCATCATGGTTAGTACTTTGGACTTGAGTTCAAGCTAATTTATCTTTCTTATGTCTAATCTTATAAAATTAAGGCTATCCTGGAATGCCAAAATCTAGGAACCTGATTCAATTGAATACTGTTGTTTTGCTATACTTACTAAGTGTTTATGACTTTGAAATGTAAAGGATTCTTTAAAAAATATTTTTTTTAGTTCTGTGATAATTTCATGTAACATGTTGGGATAAAATTCGCCTCCCTCTCCCAACTCCTCCCAGATCTTCCCTCTTTCCCCACCCTCTGTACTGGGCTTGGTTGAAAATAAAAGCCATCAAGATCATTTTGTGCTGCTGAAAGGTTATTAGATGTGTGGCCTTCTATTGAAGCATGGTTGGCTTATGGGTCTTATGCATGCTGCGACAAGCACTGTCTCCTTATAGCTATCTACTGTCTCGTGTTCTAACACTCTATCTATTTCCTCCTCTGAAATCATCCTTAAGTCTAACAAGAATTAAAGTGAATTACCCTGTAAAAGGGCCAAAGCACCCCTACTAGACAACATAGACTGACAAAGGAAAAAACTCAGTTTCAATAATATATTACTTCTTTTGGAGTCTTTGGCCAGTGAGGTTCAATGGACCCACAAACATTTCAGGATATTGCCAATGCTTGTGGTTACCCTCCATAACTTGATGGTGGAACCCTATTCCTGAGGACAGCCTGTATTTAGTCATAAAATATCCAGAAATCAACCAACAAACTCCATACCTACACACTAGCCTTTAGAGCACTAGACGATGCTAGGCATGTTACTAGAAAAGAAAAGAAGTCATAACTCTTAATCTGCTATAATTTCTGTGAACCACAATAATGAGTAGCTTGGCAGGACATCCCCATGGATACAATAGTAGCATAAACATCATGGAAATAACCAACCGTTTCTGATTGTATTTAATTCCCACCCTATAGGATGAAACCCATTGGGCCTCTATAGGCTCTAGGTGAGAACCTAACACCATCATTCTCATAAATAAACACAATACTGAAACAACTCCTAATAAAATAAATAATTTGCCTCTAGACTCTCTCATCTCTCAGTCCCCATCAGAGAAGCTTCTATCTGAAGTAGATTGTGATTAATATAGTGACCCACCACTGGTCAGGTTGCATTGAAAAAGAAATGGCAGAAAGCCCAGACTTAATATTGAACATACATACCACACACCTTCCCCTCAAGGCTCAGGAACTTCAAAACTTTTAATAACACTTTGGGTGGGATAGGGGGTTTTCAGAGAGGAAACCTGGAAGGGGGATAACATTTGAAATGTGAATAAATAAAATAACTGATAAAAAATAAAATTAAAGTGGAGAAAGTGAAGAAAGTTCAGTGTCAATGCCACTCAGCCATTTCCTCCAGATCCCCATTAAGTCTCACTTGAAAATAGCTAGTCCTTAATTCACCAAATTGTTTCAAAGAAGGAAATGAAGTTTTTCTTTCTACTGCACAGCATTGCATTGGTTAACAACAGTATATTGTACAGTTCAAAAAAGTTGAAAGAGGGATTTTTTTTAATGTCTTCACCACAAAGTGATGCTTAAGGGGATAGAAATGATAATTACCTGCATGTGATCACTATACAGTGTATACATGTAAAACACCACAATACAGACCACAGATATGCAGCATTAGCAGTTATCAACTAAACACAACATGATAGGTTATTAACATCTTCAGACCCTTGTGCAAAAGGCCAGGTGATCTGTCAGATTGTCAGGAAGAAAGAAAGAATATTTGCTTCTTGATCTTTCATCGATCATGTTGCCACAAAGTGCATACAAATTAACTTCATCGTAGTTTTATTAATTCACCACTTCAACTAAAACTTAAATTTACTCTCTGGGCACAAGTGGTACATTCTTTTAATTCCAGCATTTGAGAGGCAGAAGAAGGTTGATCTCTGAGTTTAAGACCAGATTGGTCTCAGAGCAAGTTCCAGAATAGCCAGGGCTATGCAGAGCAATTCTGTCTTGAAAAACTAAAACTAAGTAGATAAGTAAGTACATTTTATAATATAAATTAACAGTTTTATTTTTTTATATAGAACCATTTAAGACTGTCCTTATATTTAGAGATCTCAATTGCAAATTCTTTTCATACTGGGCATTGTGATCAAGATCATTCAAGACAACGCATTCATCTTGAGTGGGTTGGTGCTAAGAATTTTTACCTTCATAGGGTCTGGAAGCAGAGAACCAATATCTTTATACCATCATCATATGAAGTTCAAAGTCATGGCTTTCTCTTGTTTCAAAACCATCAGTCACTTTGGTTTTGAAAAACTGACTTTCCCTGTAATCTCGGCTCAGTTATGACTTCAGTTTTTCTTTTTTTTTCGGAGCCGGGGACTGAACCCAGGGCCTTGCGCTTGCTAGGCAAGGGCTCTACCACTGAGCTAAATCCCCAACCGACTTCAGTTTTTCTGATCTGTGTTTTTACTAATATTGCCACTCTGCTACAACAGTCATTGGTTCATTCATTAAGTCGTCAATACTTTTTAAACGTTCATTCTATTCCTGGCCCTGAGAAAATGAATATGAAATGCACAAGTGCCTCTCAATTGTGTTTTTCTTTAAAAAATATCCATAGCTGTTCTTTTCTTTTAGTTTTCTTTTGCTTCTCCTTTTTGTCATTTGCAATTGTGCTCAAAATTGCATTTTTTGAGAACATCATAACACTTTTGAGTCATAATCTCTTTAGGAGTCTCACGCCATGAATAATGCATATCTTCTCTCTAAACATTCTGCAGACGTTCATGGAATGTAGGGTGCACGATTCATGATGTTCAGCTTTCATTTGGAAAAACTAAAATTCAAGACTCCGTGGTCACTTTCTGTTAAAGTTCGTGTGAGTGTCACCTCATCTCTCCTCCTTCTTGAGTCAGAACTAGGCTGGAAGCTATTGTTTCTTGTTTTCCTAGAGATTAAATTGCCATTGATGACAGTTGAGAAACCGTTATGTAGTTGGTTTCAGCCAAATAAGTATTTGGCCTGCACATGGATGCTTGAAGCATTTCCTTCCTTTCTAATGCCAGTGAGAACAGAAGATTCTCCTTTGAGAAGCTGTAATTGCTAAGCCACTGTGGGCACACCATCATGGCCGACAGCACTATTTCAATACTTTCTAGTAGAATGTGCCTTTAAGAAATAGATATTTAAATGTGAACTTAGTCATCTCAAACTTCAACACTTGCTGCTGCCTTTTTGAAAGACTGTTCCTTGTGGATGTGACACATCTTGCCATTACCTTGTTCTAATTGAGAGGTTAATCAAATCTTAGTCATGATCTCATTTCCATATTTATTTCCTTATTGGGTGTGGTGCTGGAGGAAGAGATGAGAGTTCTATAGCTTGATATGTAGGCAGTGGAAATGAAACTGGAACCGTTGGACACACTTGAGTTTCTGAGTCCTCAAAGTCCACCCCCACCAGTGATGAATGTCCTCCAACAAAGCCACACCTGCTCCAATTCAGCCACCTTTCCTAATAGTGCCACTCCCTATGGGCTTATTGAGCCCAATTTTTCCAAACCACCACAGTGTCTATAATAACAATAATATTAAAAGTTATCATGAATGAACGTTAACCTGTTAGGCACTTTCTCAAACACATTCAGGTAGAGTAGTAAATTTGACCTTTATAATTCAACTGAAACAGAAAGTTTCAAGGGTAGGATTGTAAATGAAGAGAGTCTACGGCACTCCAGAAATGGCAATCTCAGTGGTTAAAATGGACAACTTATTTCTGGAGGATTTATATGTTAGAAAAGACAGAGAGGAGTAAATTTACTACTTTAGATATTATGTATTATAAAGAATAAAAGAAATATGCCTTATTAAGATGACCCAGGGACATTTTTTACTCTTAAGGGCTGTATATGGCACCAACCAGCATATTATAAAGTGATGGTAGTAGAAACTGAGTCCAGAATATTAAGTATGGAAATTTTTCTTATGTAAATTCAGAATCATTCTATTGGCAAATTGTCTAACAATCCAAGCATCGAAGAACACAGAGTGTCATAGATGCCCGCTCCAGCATTTGGACTAGCTGTTCCTCTGCCTGCAAGGTGGCCATAGCATTTCTATGTGTTGTATTCCTACATGTCTTATGCAAAGCCCTCAGGGAAAAATAAGATAGATTGACCCATTCTTCTCATAATCTTTTTATCAGCAGTATTCATCTTGTATCTTAGTGTCAAAATTGTTACTCAGTGAATGGCATCACCTTGACTACCCTAAGGTTTAAGTTTTAGAACAATTAAGTCTCCAGAGTTTGAATCAATTTTCCTAAGTATATGACTAAAAACCAAAGGCTAAATATTAAAAAAAAAAGTTAGGGACAAAAGAGAGAGACAGATTTGAATAGGCAATTAATCACTGTTGGCCACATAAAGCCTTGTCTTCGGTAATGAGTCAGGTAAATGAAGATCTGGGGGGGTGGACAATATACAATATACAATATACAATAAATATACAAGTTAAAGTCCTTGAGATTGAAAAGTAGTTCAGCAGGATCATGGAAGAGAGAGATGCTGCTACATGGCCCCTTGATATGGTAGACAGGAAAATGGGATTAAATGGAAAGTGTAAAGGTATTTAATTAACAGTAGGCTCAGGAGCTGTATTTGTTTGATCATGTAAAACACTTGTGTTTTAATTTTTTTTCATTTAGCTATGTAGATTACCTAGTCAGTATATCAGCCTCACCTTCTTTAAAACGCATGAAGAATATATAATGTATGAAATTGTTGAAAGATGTTTAAATGAGACAAGAAACATGGTTCAGAATAGATCCAATAATATAATAGCGTGATGACTTGTGTTAATTGTCAGCTAGACACGTTATCGATTCACTTGGGTGATGGGCCTCTGGGAATGTCTGTGGAGGATTATCTTGATTAGACTATTTAAGGTGTCACTCTGGGTGCCACCATTCCCTAGAAAATGGTTTGTGAGCTGAGCACTAATATACATTGCTCTGTCTCCTTCCTGACTATGAACATAATGTGACTTGCTGCTTCAAGCACCTTGGGCTTGGTTGCCCAGCCATGATGAACTGTATTCTTGAGCTATAAACTGAAATAAGCCATTTCTCCACTCCAGTGCCTTCATCAGAATGTTTTTTTCACAGCAACAAGAAAGAAACTAAGATCTAGGTAGATGATCAATAAGCATGAGCAGTCATTATATTCTTGGTTCTTCTCTTAAATCCATTGAAAAATATTGTCTTCCTCTCCTGTGCAGAACTGGGTGTGAGAGATGAGGGAGAAGGACACAGGGTATCAGGAAGACTTTTGAATGGGGTGGAAATCCTGAGCTAGGAAGAACTTAACTCCTGTGTTTAAGTTTACAGTTAAGAGAAATAGAGAGCATGGGTATCTGAGATGGAAAACTGGGGGGAATGACTGAGCCTGTTTCTGAGATAGGGAAGAACCCTGTGGGGTTCATAAAACTATTGAAGGATTTCATGAAACAAAAATGCTTAAGAACCCTGCTTTCTAATTCCATGTGGTAAACCCATCCTTTTTCAATTCTGAAGAGAGATTTCCTGTTATTGTTTATGTCTTCATGGGAAGCTACATTCTCCCAATTTACATACTTGGTTTGATTATAGAACAGTTTGTGAAGATGATCTCTTATCCCACTAGTTCCCTAGAACAGAAGTGTGAGTATAGTGGACTTAGCATTACCTTGTGAGTGCTTATGTCAAAGCCCTGCTGTTATGGTTTGTGAAGCCTCCAAAAGAGTGATATGCAGTTATCTGCATATCTTTTATCTCTCCCCATCTCTTTCCTATCAGAAGTTAGCACCTAATTTTCCCCGAAGATGGAGAGTAACATTAATATCTTTTGTCCTTAGAATCAAATTAAAAAGTAGACAGAGTAGCCACTCCTGCGAAATCTCATTGTAATTAGTGTCTCTGGTATGATCCAGATGGCCTTGTGTGGTGGGCAGAAGTGTCCCATTCACCTGCTTCTGAGAATGCCCCCCATGAAGATGTGCTCTTGATAAGCACCGATCTTCTCTCAATACTTAGATGTTTCTCTCACACATTTTACTGAATATTTGTAAAATTTCAGTTAAAATTTACAAAATTTTGCCTAGCTTTCTTTTATTTTATTGGCAACAAAACCGAAAACCTTCCATTTTGTTCCTGGCAAAATTTACTACAATATTTAATTAAAAAATACTGTAACGAGGATATGCGGATGGAGACATAAATAGATGGTTAAACATATTTCTTACTACATATATAGAGATAGATATATCTAGCTAGCTAGCTAGCTAGATAAGGGCTGATACAGACAGACAGACAGACAGACAGAGAGCAAACTGATATATGGAAATGTGAGGTGTTTGGTATGCCGCTGACATTCAGGTACTTAATTTTCTTGTAACGTGGATAAAGTAAAAAAAAATTCTTCTACTTTGAGTAAAACTTACTACAGCACAAAGAATTTTTTAGATAGACAATATACAAAACCAATGAAAACTAATTACAAAAGGAGAATGAGAAAAGAAGGAAAAAGAAAAGACTAAAATTAGAGTTGAATTTAAAAAAAAAAAAACAAAAAGTAATTTCAGAACAAGAAACACAAATTTTAGATTAGAATGTTTTCAAATATTTCTGAGGTGTCTTTCCATCGTTTTTTTTTTTTTTTTATTTTTCAGGTTTTTCTCTGCAGAACATTTTTCACTGTCAGATTTGCGTCTGCATCTTCTTAGCTGCAGCATTAAAAAGCAGTGTTTCTACTTCTTGTCAGAGCCAAATGGAAAAATAAGCCCAAAAAGAACCCAAACCTCCTAGTTATAGTGGAAATATAACTGCTACCAAAACACTGGGACAGTCTAGTCAAGTCCATGCAGTCCTAGAACCACTCCCGATCATAGCCTTACTGGGAGCTAAGGTCATAGGTCATATCTGACAGAACTAGGGATTCTGTTCTGGGAGGATGCCTGGCAGAAGTAAAGGAGAAGGAACCACTGAATAAAGACAGCATAGTCACTGAAGAACACACCTGCAAGATGGCCAGAGAAGTAGCAGCTTAACTTAGCTCCCGGGAAGAGAGATATACTAGACCCAACCCTCTCCCGAGCTCTCCATCTCAGTTAAACACATTTTAAGTGATTTTCCTGATAAATTTAGATCCCTAACTCAAGATCAGCACTTTTCCGACAATCCAATCTCGCTGAATTGCTTTGCTTTTTATGTCTGTCTTTATTTAGAGAAACGCATTTTTTTTAGTGTGTCTATTGTTCTTCAGGGCTTCCTTTTCCACAGAGGCATCTAGTCTGTCAAGGATCTGAACTGTTTCAGGGGCTAATCTCTAGTTCCTTTCTACCCAGAGGTTGATTTACATCTAGAACAAGGTCATTAAGAATGTAATGCAGAACAAGTCTGGAGGGAATTCTCCCTGTATTCAGTATAAATCTGTGGTGGTTTGAATATGCTTGTCCTAGGGAGTGGCACTTTTGGGAGGTGTGGCTTTGTCGGATTAGGTGTAGCCTTGTGGGAGGAAGTGTGTCCCTGTCGGGGTGGGCTTTGGGACCCCTCCTCCTAGTTAGGGTCAAGCCAGTCTTCTCCTGTCTGTCCTTGGATAAAGATGTTGAACTCCGCTCCTCCAGCCCCCATGTCTGCCTGGAGGCTGTCATGCTTCCATCTTGTTGATAACGGACTGAACCTCTGAACCTGTAAGCCAGCCCCAGTTAAATGTCATTTAAAGGGCTTGTCTGAGTTCTGAGTGCAAATATGCAGTTCAGGTTAGATTGCCCAGTTCACTTAACTGTACTGCTGTTAGGACTCTGAAGGAAAAGAAAATGTTTTGGCTCGGGCAGAGGGCATAGTCCCTTAGGTGAAGAGAGCTATTCCCTTTTTTCCCACACTTAAGACTTCCTGTGTTGAGCGCACCACTCCACTGCGAGCATAGCAAAGCAAGCAGCACCTACCCCGTGCTTTCAGCCCTCGTCCACCCCGAATCTAATCACCGTTTCTCCCTCTTCTGCTTAGCCACTGATGCTGCAGCATTCTGGTCCTCCTCGTTCTCCCTGCTTCCCAAATGGCCTCCTTCCAACTCAGCATCACCATAGTGATCTGTCTAAAATGCAAATTCGTTCTCATCCTGCTCCAGCCTAAAATAGTGCAATGCCTACCCCTTCCTGCAAGCCACACAGGATGGCTTGTTCCCCTCACAAGCAGCACTCCCTCTGCCTGGTTAGTCTCTGTTTATACCAGACCTAGTCCCTGAACTGAGATTTCTTTAACTGACCTAATAATTAGAACTCCTAGTGATCAGGTGATAGAACGATTCACGCTCATGTATCTAGTAAGGCACACACACCTATTGAAGTGACTGTCCTAGGGGTTGGGGGTTTAGCTCAGTGGTAGAGCGCTTGCTTAGCAAGCGCAAGGCCCTGGGTTCGGTCCCCAGCTCCGGAGAAAATAAAAAAAAAAAAAAAAAGAAAAAGAAAGAATGAAGTGACTGTCCTTTGAACCAGAGTAGGCCTGAAAATCAAAAGAATAAAGCCATTTGGTAAACAAATGGATGTTTCATAGAAAAGTTCCGTGAGTTCAAAGGATTGCATTTATAATTTACTCTATTATTTTTTGAGACTGGCTTCATTCCTAGCATAATGGGTTTTGCAGAGATTCGAAGCTTTGGAGAACACCTTGGCACTGAGCTGTGAGGCCATCTTTTTTTTTTTTTTCCCACTAAAGGCAGACAAGAAAATTTTCTTTTTTATTTGCCTCTGGGAGTATTTACGTTTTTCTGAGTTCTTAGACATCTTATACATTTCTACTCCAGTTTGGCATGTGAAAAAAAGCAGAGGAAATGAGCAGTAACGGAACAATTGCTACTGAGGGCTAAAGGCAGTAAGCACTTCTATACATAGTATCTAATGACGACAGAAGGCAGAGGCAAGACTAGCGGCTCTCTGAATTAAGCGATAGACGTCCACATCTAGGGATCTCCTCGGAAACGGGAGGACTTGCTGCCGTTCTCGGTTGTCAACTACAAAATTTAAACCAAACCTGCCCCTTTCACTGAAAGAGTAAAACATCTTTTAAACGTTTTTATGAGCTGTATTCTTTGAAATATATGCGGAACCGTAGAGGAAACCACTCTCTGCTACCTGAGGACGTAAAGCATCTAGGAGAGAGGGGACCTAATTTAGTGGACGAAATCATCATTAGAAAGACTGAACAGATAGGTCAGAGGTAATCCTAGTTCCAGAATCTTCAAGGGAAAATTTAGAGGCAGGGTCAGAGTAGAGGGATTAATTCTGAGGACAGGAGCCATGTTTTGCCTGTGGCTATTTATAGATATCAACGTGGACTCATTATTGTCAGCCACGTTGACTGTAGGCCCCACTTTCCTGATGCTAACCATTTTGGCCTGCCTTTTATTTTGGACTGGGTGAAACCAGGCTGTCATTTTTCAAGCATCAGTGGCTCAAAGTGAATGACTCAGCAACGGTGAATGATGTCCTCATTTCTGATTCATTGGCCTTCTCTCTTTCCTGCTCCCTGGACCATGTCTGGCACAAAGAGACACATTATAGAAATTTATTGCAGAAAGCATAACTTATGTTTTCGTTGTATCTATAGTTCAGAAAACAGATGTTTCATACAGATGGTTCCTAAGACAATCTTAATTTTAAAGACATTTCTCCTTATTCCCCATTGACTTTTGTGACATTACTGTCTCCTGGGCAAATTATGAGTCTTTCCCTGCAAGATCACGTTCTTATCCTGGTGGCTCCCACACATGTAAAACTTGGTAGGATTTAATCAACAGCTATTTTGCCAACCTACACCTTTATCTCAACCTCTGTATTGTGATTTTTGTCTGACTCTTCTCTCCTTGGATTATGCTCTACATTTCTGGAACAGTTTTCCATTGATGCCTTATGGCTGTTTTGAAGGATCACTGATTAAGCGATGTGGGATAATATTTTTAACTCTACAGACACGCATATTCTACTCATATCTAGTCAGTTAATAGGGCCTGCTCCCGTGTCATAATTTTCTCAGATGTGAAACCTTCCATTTCAAAGGAAATCTCTTCGATACTGTACACATAAGCCTCTTGTAAGTCATAGGAAGTTCTTGAAATTTACAAGATTTATGAGGTTCTTCCCAGCATTGTATAGACAGTCCAAACTGCTAGAGAAAGGAGCCTATCCAAACAGCTCAGATGCATGGAGGAGGTTATCCTTGTTCTTGAGTTGCCTACAAGTCATGCAGAGAACTCCAGAAAAGCAGCCTCCATGGGCTGTTGCACATTTTTGATGGAATTTTTGATGATGCTTCTACTTTTGCATCATCTATACTCCTGTAAGTAAACCCAGTAAACCCATTAGTTCTCCAAGTTCAACGTTTGTGCAATTTTTTTCTTTGATCTCTTATCTATCTGTTCTCTATTTGGCTGAATAGGCATTTGTTTAGATCTCTCTGGGAGAAGTTCTACAACACATTCTCATCCTCCTTCGGGTTTTTCTAACTAGAACATCTCCCTTTCCCCCAGAAGTCACCTCTACTCATTCTCTTCTGTTCATGCAGGTTATTACAGCCTCCTAGAAGCTTTCTTTGTCTGTAGCCTTTGCCATGCACAAATATGCTGGCATTTTTGATGCAGACATTTTCCCCACAGAGGATTTCTCAAGTTACCAGCTTGCAGACTTATAAGCAATTTTAGGATTAGCTATTTTGCAAATGATTGGAAAACTAGCAATGCCACCACAGTTCTTGTAAACCTATAAAGCTGGATCTCTTTGTGACTCTGTTCATGATAACGCTCTTAGCTACGAAGTCTTGCCTTTTCCCCTTGCTAACTACCAGGGCTCAAAGTCTCTTACTATGTGGCTCTTTGCTGAATCTGTATCTCATTAACTTGTAGACTCTAGATATGCTACCTTACATACTCTTTGCTTTTTGTTCCTTCCAAAATTAATTTTCAGTACTGAGGCTGCACCCAAGAACCCATGCTCACCATGGTAAGTGACCAATCACTGAGTTAACTATGCAACTCATACCTATAGTAATCATAAATTTGCAGATACATTGTGAACCCATTGATGTTGAGATCTTGCCAAATAATTCCAAGACTATACACCATTTTATGGGCTTAATAAATATGTTATAATGCTTAAAATATCATTGCTACATTTTATTTTATCATTTATAGCCACCAAATTCCAGATATTTAAAAGCCCCTAAAGACATTGCTATATGCAGCTGTTCTATAAAATTTACATTCTAGCATATTTTGGGCAGGCTTCTCAAAAGACAAAATGGCTAAAGAGAAAAAAGACTCTTTCTGTGTTTTAATCAATGATGTTGAAGGTATCCCAAACTCATTTTTATCCCATAATACTCTCCCAGAGACAAATTTTGTACTGATTATTCAACAGAGAGAATTTACAGTTATCATTTTTATTCTTACATTTTAATACTTGATAAATAAATCCTGTTTACTGCACTCACATCCAGAATTTAATTTGCTCATCTCTGCTTGTTTACAATTAGGAAGAGCAATATGGACAGTAAAAGTAATCGATTTAACAGCATCAGTAGAAGCCATGACAGTATGCACTGTTTGCAAAGAGTTGACTATACCCCAGCATGCTATGATAAATGGACTACTTCAGTTATTCTTATATTTACCTATGGTATGATGATATTTTCTGTAATAAGATCAGTAAAGTTGCTCAAAACAACTAATGACTTGTATAAGGCCTGTCTTTAGTGCCCATAGTAGATCTGGAAACTCATGTGAACATTGAATTTCAAAAATGGGGGCTCTAGGATAGTATTACTAAACATTATTAGCAAAGTGAACTGTGAATGGCTTATTATAGTTTTAACTGTAGCGTGTTATGTATATTTTATTGGGGTCTTATGCTATCCTGTGATTTCATGAAGCTAATTGAATCCTGACTTTTTTCTGAAGTCACCGATCCTAACGGATGGTTTACAAAACATTGGAGTGTGAAGTTGAAAAATTTAGAAGTTCTAAGTAGAATAGTTATATCTCACACTCAATTCCCTTTCCTTAGGCATTATTTTTTAATATGAACTACTTATAAATTAACAAACTAGATTATAATATTCTAAAGCTCACTTTAATTTTGACATTTCCAATCATAAGTAGAAAATCCAGAAAAAAAAATGTGTTTACTGAAAAAGCATGGAACAGTTTAGTAGAGGGATTTCTTCTTTCCTTCCTTCTTCCTTCCTTCCCTCCTTCCTTCGTTCTTTCCTTCCTTCTTTATTATCCCTCTTTATTTCCCTTCCTTTCTTCCTTCCTTCCCTCCCTCCTTCCTTCGTTCTTTCCTTCCTTCTTTATTATCCCTCTTTATTTCCCTTCCTTTCTTCCTTCCTTCCCTTCTTCCTTCCTTCCTTCTTTCTTTTGTCTTTCTTTCTTTCTCTTTGAGAATGTTAATGATGGAGACTATGGGACCCCAGTTATTTTGTTGAATTAATCTCAGTAGTAACCTCTTCATTCTTCACTTGTCCAGGATCTTCCTCAGAATGTGCTCTTGGCAGTGCAGCCGCTGTGTATGTTGATGATGTAATGTGTGAATCTGTTCCACAGTCAAACCCATTGCTGTCTGGCAAGTCTTAGTTATTTGTGGTTCATTTTGTAGTTCTATGTGACATGTGCATGATCTGTTCTTGGCACAGAGGTTGAAAAACAGAAACATTTTACATATAAATAACAGTATTTTGTTTTAGCTTTTCAGAAGCTTCAAAAACTTAGCTGTTTGTATTCAGTGTGTACTTTGTCTTTTGCTAGTTCAAATATGTTCAAGATGACACAGTTAGAGGAATGGTGTTTCTCTGCTTTAACCTCTTCATTCTATTGCAAAAATATATGCATCTCTTTTTAAATTGGATGTCTCAGACAATTCCAGAGAAGTTTCCTGCTTGAGTTATGATATCCTGATGATGAATTTGCTTCTGCAAAACTTTTTCAAATGTGCCTCTTGCCATTACCAAACACACAGCTCCCAAATATTTACAATTCCAAAGCCAGAATTGTTGCAAAGTTTGAAGCTATTCTAGTCTTCCGAGGCCGGTCATCTGAGAACTTAGATCACCTTGAATGCTATAACATTAACAAGCTTCATTTCTGCTTCTACTATGAGCTATCCTGGACACCTCAACGCAGTCTGTTTCTGAGATCTTGTAGAACCTTCAGTTTTGTCATCATAGTTACTTACCATAGGCTGGGGGCTTGAGGTTATCTTTTATGGTAGTGAAATGATACACTTGAAATTGCTTCTCTTCTTTAGCCTGAAGTTGAATTTCTTCTCAGGAGAGAGGAACACATTGTACATTACAAATTAATCTCTGGACAACAGTTCCAGAATCCACATCTGCCCTTCAAGAGTAGAGAAGTAGTAATGTGTCCATATGTTATATCCAAATTAAATCTGCATGCCATTGGAATATAAACACCCCTGACTTCACATGTGCTGCTAGTTCTAGGTGAAATATAGTAGCATTATATTCTGGTGAGTATGATAAGAAAGTCATGCATATCTAAGTCTGACTGACAATAGGTTTCTGCTCTCATCTTCTCTCTTGTTCTCTTTTCTCCCTCTTCCTTTCACATATTCATCCCCTCCTTCTCTCTCACTTTCCTTCTCCTGCCTTTTCTTGCTGCACTGACTATTTTCCTGTGTAGAATGAGAGTGAGATTTCAGCTTAAATCAGAGTTCATTGTCTTCAGTAAGTCAGAAATAAATCAGTTCAACATTGGACCAACGGAAAAAGTACTCAAATCTCGGTAGGAGCAAGATGAACTAAGTAAGAAAAAATTCCTTGCCTCTATCTTTTTGGCATTTTTTCCAGACCCCCCTTTTTTTTCATACCTAGAGAGGACATTAGAGTCTATTCAACCAAAGATAATCTTTCTCAATGTATCCAAGGCACCTCAAATGCTTTTTGGTACCCAACATACTTCCCAACTGAGCCTCCTCTTCCCTCAGTTCCATTGACACTTGCCTCTAAGGAAACTCCTTCAATGCCCAAGATAGGTGATCCCAGACGAGATCCCAGTGCCCCAGAGGAAATGATGTCATGTGTGTGGCTCTATGTGGGGGAAGGGAGCTTTCAGATATGTACCTCTATTGCAGGCACCAGGACATGCAGCAGTCAAGACTGGCTATGCTCCTTGACTCCAGACTAGCATTGGGTAATAGCTCATGGTGACTTCAGATCTGCAAACAGCTCTAGCTCCAGAAAACACTGCCTTGACCCTGCTGCCTATTGCAGATAAATACCACTTTCCAGTTAATTTGACCTTGTCCTTGGTTTCCACCATGGTCAAACTAACGCAGTACATTGTGCCTTCAGGCTTTTCCCAAGTTACAGCCTTGTGATATGCTGCATTGCACCTGATCTCTATTTCTGTCAGAAAACCATCATTGGAAAATTGAAGAGTTAGAAGTATGACACTTTGTGACTATTAATCAACAAATTCAAACTCTTTTTTGACAGAATTGACTTCACTGAACATTCATATTAGATAATGAGAAAACTTTATTGCAAAAAGAAATGGTTTATTTATTCAACATCAGGCACTGTTCTCAATGCCAGCTGCAGTGGGGAAGATCTGAGCTGTGCCTTGTGCTTGGAGGTAGCAAGGACGGTACTGCCTAAAGACCAAGCTGAAGGGTCTATGGAAAAACCTCACTTTTTCATCATAAGACAGGAACAACTTGACACAATGAAGAACATGTCAATGAGGATATTTTTAAAATATGTTATTTTTAATCTGAAATAATAATGTCATCCTAGCTGTGCCCTAAATGTGTTCTAATAGTGGGGCTGCCCTTCTTACAAGGACAACACTATTATAACAATAATAAAAGCATAACAACATGAATAAAACCAAATAAAATCTAACAATGGATTTATTATCTAAAAATAGTGCTTGTACAGATTTTCTCCCTATGACCCATCCAAAAGTCTCCCTTAACTGTATATTAGCTGCTGATCACTAAGATGTGCTTGAAAACTGTAACACAATCTCTGAGAAGACTTAGTGAAATCTGGAGTAGCCGGCCATCAAACTACGTGATGGGTCTCCCTAGGAACAGGAAATAAAATAGATTGTTATTGACGAACATGGGAATGGAATTGGGGGATGGGACAGGAGTATCTGTGACTGAGAGGGAAGAGATAAGAAAGGAAGATGGGGAGGGCCAGCTAAAACTAAGGGCCATCATTGGGGTTGTATGGAAGCCTCTTAGAGTAGAAGCTTCCTAAAATATAAGTGTATATGAAAGTGATTTAGATAGAAATGCCAAGTAAGAAAAGAGACAAAACTCCAACTGAACATGGACATCTCTCATTACCAAATGAAGCTTCTAGTTCTAGAGACAGGTTATATTTAATAGAGTTATTTTTAGGGGGGCAGGGACCTCGTGACAATCCCAGAACAGCTCCCGATATTGCCAAGGCTATTGGTTGTTCTCCACAAACTGATGCTAAGGTTCCATTGTTGGAGTCAATACCCACGCAACTCACTGAACATGGAGAATTCGAACTGGTGCCTACCTAGAACCTTCATACCCACTTCATGACCAGTCTTGGTGGCAGTCAAGCACATGACTAAAGTACATAGGGATGGTATCAGAATAGTCAACATAACCATTAACACAGTTTCAGACTCCTCTAGGAAAGGTCAAAGAAAAAAGATCTATGCAAGAGAGGATACTCCTTGTCTTGAATAAATGACTTACTAGTCAGATGGATGTTTCCTAATGCCCAGGACTGCAGACTTAATTCTGTGCTCTGAACCAGGAGTGGAAAGATTTCAGAGCTCACTCACTACCTTTGTATGAGAGACCATGTTCCACAACTCACTAAATCTAGTTCTAGAATATTTATCGTGGACCACAAAGAAAAGCTCCAATAAGGACTCCAGGCCTAGCAGATTTCAGACAGATTCATGATAAGCACCCCACAGTGCACAGGGAATGAAATTGTCGTCAGGCAGCCACAAGGCACAGGTGTGAAACCAATCCAACAATGGGAAGTTTCTGTAGTAAATTTTCAAGCAAGCGAGCAAACAAGCAAATAAGCAAGCAAGCTAGCTGTAAACATTATGGATGTGATCCATTGCTATTCACATTTAAGGACATAATGGTCCTAAAGGTGTTACAAGGTTGTTAACAACAAAAAGCATTAAATATAAAGTGCTTTGATGGGGTCTGCGTGTAGTAATTGATAACGTTTGCACTACTGTTTATGGCTAGAAGACACCTCCATTACCTGATCCTTAAAATAGCTTAAATAACTTGAAATAATAATAATGGTTCACATTCCCACTAATTTCTTTGAAAACATTTCCATTAAACCAACGCCTCAAAAGCCCTCCCTGAAGTTGTGGGTCACGTCAGTCACTAGCGATGCAGCTGCAGCTCAGGGCTCTCAGAACTGACCGTGTGCTATTCATTTGGTAACCTAGGAAGTCTCAGACAATGCACAATTTTAGATGTATCAGCTGTGTCTAACAGGTGATCTTTCTGTAATCATTTTGTAAATTCCCTTCCTCGGGGCGCAAAGTGGAAATGAATCCTTCTAGAAGCCTCTTTCTCTAATGTCCCAGAAAAATACTGTCAGCATAAAAGGAATGAGTTTGGATGGTAGGAAGGATGGAGTTTGCTTTCTAGTTCTGCCAGCTATTCACTGGGGTCTTCGAAGAGGTCTATAACCTGTCTTAGAAAACTGACTGAAACTGAGAATGGAGACTGGGAGACAGCTCCAGGGCTAAGGAGAGAATGCAAGATAGGAAAGTGTTTCAGGTATACGATGCCTTCTGAGTTGCGGCACCCTAGATTGCACTTGTCTGTGATATTAATATGTGCTTCATGTGGATTTTTAAATGACGCCTTATGACTGATGAAGCACCAATCAAAGTTATGATCACTGTGTAATGAAGGACACAAATGTGGTGAATGGCAGATGTTGCTGGGGACAAAGGCATGGTGTTATTCCCGATCAGAGAAATAATATGATCATTGCGGATAAGAATTAATCACAGAACAGAGCAAATGACCCTGAAGAAATAAGGGACAAAATAGTGAATGACAATCTTTTTTTCTTCTTTTCAATTTCTGAAGTCATTTAGAATTTTTTCATGCATTATATTCTGAATACAGTTTCTCGTTCTCAGATCCTCCCAGATTCTCCCCAACTTTACTTCCCATCCAAATCCATACCCATTCTTTCTTTCTCTCTCCTTAGAAGACAAATAAGTATCTATAATAATAATAATATTAATATAAAATAACAATAAACGAATAGATCAAAACTAATGGACAAACACAAAAGAGGGTTAAAGAAATAGCACAAGAAACACAAACAGATGCAGAGACACAGAAATTTTCCACACACAGAAAACTCATAAAAACACAAAACTAAAAACCATAATATATTTTCAGGAGAACTGTCATGGAAAAAAAAAAACAAAACAAAACAAACAGCCTGGATAAAATATTGTGAGACAAAGGACCTCAAAAAAATGGAATTGAGTTAGTTTTATCTTGCCATCAACTTCTGGGCCAGTAGTTTGAATATCCTATGAAACTCTGTTGGAGAAAACTAACTTTTCCTTTGTGGGTGGTTATCAGTTAAGAGACAGCTTCCCGTCCTCCTGGTGCTGAGCTCCTATCTGACCCAGACCCATACAGGCCCTGTGCATGCTATGCTGCCACAGTCTCTGTGAGTTCATCTGTGCTCCAGCCCTGTTGTGTCTAGAAGGTCTTGCTTCCTTGGAGTCCTTCATCCCCTCTGGTTCATAACGTCTTTCTGCCCCCTCTTCTACAGATTTCCCTGAGCTCCGAGGAGAGGTATTTGATGGAGACATCCCATTAAGGACTGAGTGTTCTGAGGCCTCTCAGTCTTTGTGCATTGCCAAGTTGTGTGTCTCTGTATGTGTTCCCATCTGCTGCAGGAGGAAGCCTCTCTGGTGATGGCTGAGCCAGGCACTGATCTATGTATGCAGCAGAGTATCATTAGGAGTCATTTGATTGCTACGTTCTTTGATAAGGAGAAGAGTATTGGGTTTTCTCCTAGGTCTCTGGCCTATACGGTCTCGGGATCTTGGTCACCTGAACAGTGTTGGGTTTCATCTCATGGAGTGGACCTTAAATCCAATCAGTTACTCCCACAGCTGTATGCCTCTTTTGCTCCAGTGTATCTTGTAGGTGGGTCACCATTGTAGACTAGAAGGGTTTTAGCTCAGTCAGTGCTTTCATTTCTCCTCTGGTATCCTGTACTTTCCAGTACCATGAACACTAGTTAGTAGGCAGGAAGGCTCTAGGTAGGCACCATCTCAAATTCTCCATGGTCAATGGGTTGTATGGGCGTTGTCTTCGGGAGTGGGGCCTTACCATCAGTTTGTGGAAAGCAACTAGTAGCCTCAACAAAAGTCTTGGTTGTTTGGAAATTGTCATGAGGACCCTTTTCCCCAAAAGTCTATCAAAGGTAGCCTATTTCCACAACTGGAAGCTTCATTTGGTAACGAGGGATGTCTGTGTTCAGTTGGAGTTCTGTCTCCTCTCTTATTTAGCAATTCTATTTAGGTCACTTTCATATATACTTATATTTTAGGAAGTTTCTATGCTATCAGCTTTCTATATGACCCCTCAAATGGCCCTAAGTTGTGGCTGCCCCCCCCCATATTCCTTATCTCATCCCCTCTCCCCTCCCCCGCAACAGTGTCTTTCTGTTTCATGCTCCCACTCCATCGCAGTGTCCATCAATAACATCTATTCTATTTTCCATCCTAGGCAGATCCATCCCTGCCCCCCACCCTTATCCCTGGTCCCTTACTCTTTACCTAACTAACCTCTATATGTTTATGTGGAGTGTAGGTTGCTTATTGAAGACTTATCCACTAACATTCATGTGTAAGTGAATACAGATCATGCTTGTCTTTTGGGAGGTGGGGATACCTAACTTAGTTTTTATTTTCTAGCATGAACCATTTCCCAGCAGTTTTCATTTTTTTAAAAAAAATCTGAGTAATAATTGCATTGTGTAAATGTACCACATTTCCTTTATTTATTTAGCTGCTGATGGATATCTAATCTGTATTCAATTTTGACTATTATTAACAGAGCATCTGTCAACATGGTTGAGCAAGTGTCTGTGTCTAGGTCCAAGTGTGCTTTCGGTAGATATTAAGCTGGGAGAAAAGGGAAATTTTGACTATGGCTTTAATTTTTTAATTTTGTTACCGGTGCATATTCTGTATGGTCCAGAGAATGTGTCAGTGATGATCGTATTTTTGCTTTTGCATGAGTGATTACTAAAGCCTGTGCAATCAAAAGCAAAGTAGCAAATAGGAAGTAAACATAGGAGCAGTTAGATAGAGAACAGTATCAGACCGGGCCTCACAACGTTCGGCAGAGATGACCGGAGTAACTCAACTGAGAGAGCAAACAAGAGTTCACGTCACCAAACCCGGGGCTTACAGACAGGCTGAGGTGTCACATATGGTTCCCAATTGAGCTTCTCTGCATAGCTTCGTGCTCTCTGGTCTCTCTGTGAGCATTTCTGAGCCAGGAGATGGACAATAGTAACCTCTACTGGGTATGTCAACTGTTTTTAAGAAAAAAAAATGTATTGACTCTGAAAATATTTTGTTCTTCTTGTTCCTCCTGCCATGAAGTTGGGGGGTTACCCCCAATATCCAAACAAGGGGTGTTAAGAGTACATTTGGGTCTGAAATAAGGGGACAGGGAACAACACTGTTTCCAGGGCCAGCTGCTTGGGGAGATCAAGCAGCACATAATAATTTACCAATATAATATATGTTACAATACAGTTGGGTTTTCTACATCTTTTCAATCAATCTTAGTCATTTGTATTTATTGCCATAAACTGATATTTCTGCCTTTCTTTTGCTAATAATGTTCTGCTAAATGCTTGTTTCTGATTCCAGACTTAAACATTTTGTGCCATTTTGAAATAGCGTGTGAATTATATACAACCAGATAAATGCAACTCAATTTAAGAATCCTAACTCTAAAACTTACTGGGGTATGCATGCGTGTGTGCATGTGTGTGTACATGTCTGTTTTCACATATGCATGTGAGAGTGTATTGTGTGTTCACATGTGCATGTGTGTATGCATGTTTGCATGCACGCATTTGCCACAACTTGTATGTGGAGGACAGACAATTTTTGGAAGTTAGTTCTCTCCTTCTCCTTTACCATGGGTACCAGGTCTTTATTACTGTGGCAAATGCCTTTTCTTACTAAAGCTATCTTGATAGCCTTGAACACAACTCCAGACATCCCATCTAAGAACTTCTATGGAGCGATCGCCTGATTTTATCTAACCGGAGAGCTCCTGTAGTGTGACCCACTCACTTTGTCTGACCTGCGAGCATCTATGGTGTGGTTCTCCTCACTTGGTCTATCATTTTGTGACTTCTGGCAGGGAGGTGCCCAGGGTACCCTCAAGAAATTACTCTGGCCTCACCTTCTTAGGGTCAAGATTTAGCTATAACAAATTCTTTATGGATAAATGCTTCCTTAGATGGAGAACATTTCTTTAACTTTTTCTTTTCTACTGTTTTAATTATTTAAAATAATTTAAATATATTTTGATCATATTTTACCCTCCCCCAAGTCCTTCCAGATCCTTTCCCAATCTCTACACACCCAGCTTTAAGCTCTTTCTCAAAACACAAAACAGTAGAGCAAAATCCTAATGCAGCAACTAAACAGAAAAAAATCCCAAACCAAGAAAAGAAAACAAAACAACACCTCAAAGAAACACACACACACACACACACACACACGCACACACACACACACACACACTGAAACTGTAACCAAATAAAAGCACACAAGTGACTGTGCCTTGGTGGCCTGGTTTGCCTTCAATTCATTAATTTTTTAGAATACAACAAAATAAAACATAAAAAGATAAGGCAAACTTTTATTTTGCTATTATGTTGCAGTTGGACAAGACAAACTAACAGAAGGACAAGAGCCCAAGAGAAGACAGAGTCAGACCCACTCTCAGGAAGCCCATAGAAATACTAAACTGGAAGCCACCATACATGTAAATGCAGAGAGCTCGGTGCTGTCCCTTGCAAGCCTGGTGCTTGCTACTTCAGTCTCCAAGAGTTCATCTGAGCTTTGCTCTGTTGGTTCCTCCATCCCGTCTGGCCCTTCATTTCTTTCTTCCTCCTTTTCCATGGGCTCTGAACTCTGAGAGGAAGGATTTGATGAAGACATCCCATTTCACTTGGATGTCCCAGGGTCTCATTTTCTGCTTAAAATGTGGCTACAGGTCTCTGTATTTGGTCTCATCTGGTGCAGGAGGAAGCTTCTCTGATGATGGCTGAATAAGGTAGTGATCTATGAGTATAGCAGAATGTCATTAGGAGTCATTGTGCTTTTTTCCTTCTTTTAGAGCAGTAGTATTTGGTTTTACTCTAGGTCCCTGAACTATCTAGCCTCTGGTTCTGGGTTACTCCAGCAGAGTCAGATACAGGTTCCGTCTCATGGAATGGTCCTTAAGTCAAATCAGTTGTTAGTCGATTCTCCAAAAGCTTCGTGTTAACTTTGCCCTGACGTATCTTGCAGGCAGTACACCATTTGGATGGAGGGTTTGACCAGCTTGGTGTTTGCATTTCTCATTTGATAGCATGGAAAGAATCTTCCTGTACCAAAGGTGCTGGAATGTAGGGGTGGATACATCTCCATGTTCAATTATACTCTTAGTATATTTTAAATAATATTGCTAATCTATTTTCACACTTTTCTACTTATTATAACCTTTTGTTTCCCCTGTTTTGAAACTATCAACTAAAAAGCTAACAGTCTTAACAATCTATCAACTTCAATGTTACAAATTCAACTTCCATGTTTTAACAGAAGTTATTTATATTTGTCTGTGATAGCCAAACTTAATAACTCTTTCCTAAATGTGATACGTTTTAACATTTCCTTAAAAAAATCCTAAATTTCCTAAATTCCTATTCCTACTTTCTTCTATCAGGAACTAAAGGGGCCTGGAGTTTTACTGGTTTCATTGGCTTTAGCAGAAGACACAACCAGGATGAAGGATGGGAATTGTCATTGTAATAATAATAGTGAGAAGGGTGAGCACATCCTTTCCTACTTCCTGGCACTCATTTCCAAAAGAGTGATACCGAGATGTCCTGATGGTGTTTGGAAATACAAATTGATGCTTTACAAGGAAAGATGCTGAACTGAGAGATTCTGGATCCCTTAAAACAGACATCAAGTGTAACGTTTCTGTTTGTCAGCTGACTGGGCATGGACCCAATAAAGAAGTTGCTTTGCAGGCACATTATAAGGGAATTATTCAGAATATGTTAAACTCTGAGATTATCATGTTTACATTTATTGATGTGGGAAGACATGTCTTAATTCGGACAGGACCATTTTCTGGGCATGGGATACGTGGCTGTATAAAATGAATGGTGAACTGAGTACTAGCTAGTCCACTGTCTCTTCTGCCTTGATTTCCCCAAACAGTGAACCAGAATAAACCTTTTGCCCTTATCTGTTTTTTTTCCAAAGTAGTTTATGACAGTTATAGAAGAAATTAAGATAACTATGGGCAGTCTCTGCTTGGGAAAAGGTGTTTTGTTTTGAAGACTGTAAGAAAACGACCCTTTTCTTGGCGGCAGACAGTCTATTAGGTAATCTCTACGTCTGCTTATAAGATGTTTAGAAACATGGCTGTTATAAAAAAAATCCTAATAGCAATACTATCTTCTTGTTTATATTATTGCTAGGTATTGTGATGGTTAATTTTCATGTTGATGGAATTGGATTATGGAATATCTTGGTCTCTCCTGAGGCACCGATTTCCAGAGAGAATTAGATGAGGTTGAAAGATGTGCCCTGAATCTGAGCAGTACTATCCCACGGGCTGAAGGCCTGAACTTAATAAAACGGGTAAGAAGAAAGTCCAGTGGTGTGTATTACAGTTCCCTCTTGGCAACTTTCCTGACCCACTGAATACTAGCAAGCAGCCTTGTGCGCTTACTTCTGTGCTTCCTGTATGTTATACTCTACAACGCTGAGCCAGAACGTGCCTTTCAAAACTCATACTGCTTTTTATTAGGTATTTGATCACACCAATGGAAAGTGCAACCAATACAGATACTTAAAGCACTAATTATTATGAAAATCATAGTCATTACTATGTTGTGGGATAATTTGATTGTGCTATAAACATATTGTTAGAAGTTTGATTTTATGGAGTCAGTGGTTGCTAAACTTTCTAGAGGTTTTTTTTTATTGTTTTAAAACTGGACATAGTGATTTGTAATTCACTTGACACAAAAGTTCCACTTTTATAGTTTATATTTTATAGAAAAATTCCTACCAATTATTTTCATTTAGCATAGTTCCTTTAAGAGTCCACTGTGGCTTTCACAGCTCTGCTATCTGTTCTGTTTTATAGGTTGGGTTTTTTTTTCCCTGTAGCCTTTTTCTTTCATCTGATGATATGCAAATTTATCACAACTAATGGAGTGCATTTTCGGGTTTTTTTTTTTTCTCATTTTGTTTGTTTGTAGGGATGATGGCTTTTGGATGGCATTAAGTGTTCTGTCACAGAGCCACAACTCCACACTAGCCTTTTTTTTTTTCTTTTGCAGGGTTTTGTTTTCTATGTATGTATGCCTGTATGTGTGTGTGTGTGTGTGTGTGTGTGTATGTATCTATCTATCTATCCATCCACCTATATATAAATGATGCTCAGTGCCCTAGGTTGGGATTAAAGTCTTCTTAGTCAAGCCTTTCAAGCTCTGACCAGAACTGTAAGCTTAAATTACCATGCCTGGCTTAGAGCTTGCTTTGATGTGTTGCCTTAAAAATGTAAATGCTTCATCCAATTTCTCTTAGATATTAAATCCGGGAGAACCCTACCTCTCTCTATGCCTGTAACACTTTCAGTCAGTGCTATTCCACTGTTGCTTTTCTTGTGTTTCCTCCTGTCCCTTCCTGCAGGACAGATCAAAGTGATTTAGTCATTCTTTACCTCCTTGTTTTCTGTTCTTACCTTCTGCATTCCTTGCCTTTATAATATCATGGAAGACACTCTTAATTCTATGTTCCAGTTCAATTCCATTTAACCTGTAGAAGAATACTATCTCTCCCATATCTGCTCTACTTTTTTATTTAAAATATTTTATTTATGTAATATCTATATTTTATAACTAAGACCCTTTCTTCACTATTTACATAGTTCACAAGTTCTTACCTCTGAGGATTAAACAGACAAACAAACAAACAAACAAACAAACAATAATTCTTTCAGAGAAATCTTCTACTATTCTTTTCTAGCTATGTCTGCTTGTAACTTATTGCTTTAATGTGCCTGTCAGTTGTCATCTACAGGAAGGGATTGCCTCTGTTTTGACTTGGTGTGTCCAATTTCATCTTCTAAGGCTTAGTGCTCATGTGTGTTCAGCTCTGCCTAGACCTTACGTAGAAAACTCAATCATTCAAGCCTTCTGACTTGGTCAGTGCCTCACACCTGCAGCTGACTGGTAGTTTCAGCTTTCACGAGACATCCTGTTTCATTGATTGCTCATTTCTGTGGGCTCCTCTGATTTTAATGCCACTTAGAAATTTCACTTTTGGGTTTTGGCATTCAAGTAAGTAGTTGGGAGCAATTTCTTAATTTAATCTATGATCTTATGTTTAAGAATGAGGTTGTTGTTTTTAATGAGTGTTTGATCAGCCATATTTAGCTCATATTACTCCTTAGAGAAGATTTGCAATGGATATATTAATGAATATTAATGCAAGTGAAAGATAATCAACAATTGGGTAGACTTTGGGAAGACTCACAGGTATTTGTACAGGGAAATGACAATACTAGAGGAAAAACAATATGACAAAAGGAGAGGGAGGGAGGGTGTCCCAGAGGAGAGGGAAAGCGACACATCATAGTCTAAGTGGGACTTGTATTTGAAAAATGAGGTCAGAGATTTAGATTACAGTGAAATTTTCAGGATGCCCAGGCGTCTGCTTAGTGAGCTTAGGGTTCTCTGTGTTGAAATTATCAAATCTAAAGAGTCAGAACTTTACGTTGATATTCTTATTCAAAGCTAATTGCTCAAGGACAAGCCATTCAACTCAGAAGATTGATGTATAGACCAATATGGCAAAGTTTCATAATGCTAAGCATACATTTGAGAAGGTATTCTGTATTGATCTATAAGAAAGGCATTTAAAAGTCCAATTACAAATAGCACATTGGCCAATAAGCTGTAGGCTGAGATGACGGAAATGAATTTTGGTGATTTTAATGGTTCTTGAGATACAGTAGTCCAAAGGACTAAGTGGGTGATACCTATCAAAAGTAGATCATTTAGACTCATTGTTCAGGGAACAGTTGTCGCCTAATGAGTGGCCTTTGACCTCATTTTTCTTGCACTATGCTGGTTATTCTGACATGCATATTGAGACTGTCAATGCCATTATGGTTTATATCTTAAATGTTTTCCAAAAGCTCATGCATTGTGGTTTCCAGCTGCTAATGGAGAGATGAAAATATAAACATGTATATGTGAAAACATTGGAAGTAGGAGCCTGGTAGAAAAAATAAGTCACAGGTGTCGTGGTCCCAGTCCCTTCCCCTCTTTCCTTTTTTGTTCTTATATAGCATGGTATAAACAGTTCACTCCTCAATGAACTGAAACCTTGGAAACTGTAAGCCAAAATAAACTTTGTTTTTCCTTTTATATCTTCTCCCATATTTTTTTCAGGGTCATGGCAAACATAACATAGGCATAATATAATTATCACAATGATTACTCCTTCTACAGCTACAATGACAGCTGCCATTGCCTATAGCTAATAGACAGCTAATATTATTATTAGGCTATGGATAAATCCTCTCATTTAATTTTTATAATTATATAAAGTAGGTGTCACTAATGTTCTTCACCGATGAGAAAATTGAGGCATAGAAAAGTTGAAAAAAAATGTCAAAGAGTTCATTTATCCAGCACTTAAACTAGTGTCTGTCTCCAAATCTCATGTCTTTTTGATGCAGTTTAATAACCACAGTCCTGGACATGTGTGATACTTGAGAGGTCATTAAGAACACTGGCACTGATGCTCCTAGGGCATAGTTTTCTATGTGCACTGGTTTCATTGATCATATTTTGATCTCATTCTCAGATGTAAGCTTTGAGTTATGAGAAACGTTTCATTGACACCCCCATATGAACTACAAGAATATTTCTGTCAGTAAAAGAAAATAAGAGTCAGGATGTAAGGAAGGGGAAAGAGTAGAGTTGAAATTTGAAAAAGAAAAAGAGGAAAGCAAAGAAGTTTAGTTGTGGACATCCCTATCTCCTGAGGTATGGTCTCTAAATCATCCTTTTGTATTTTTTTAAGATGTATTTATTTTATGTATATGACTACACTGTAGCTGTCAGACACACCAGAAGAGGGCATCAGATCCCATTGCAGATGGTTGTAAGCCACTGTATGGTTGCTGGGAATTGAACTCAGGACCTCTGGAAGAGCAGTCAGTGGTCTTAACCGCTGAGCCATCTCTCCAGCCCTATCATTAAATTTAGTAACTTTTATAATGGTCAATGACTACTAAGAAAGGCATAGAAAACAAGAAGTTAGAGAGATTGCTCAATAGATTAAGTGCTTGCTAGGCAAGCATCAGGACTTAAGTTCAGATCTCTCAGACCATGCACAAAGTCTGATGAATTCGTATTCTAGAACATGTAAATATAACCTGTTGTGTTATAAAAAGATAGAGAGAGGGGGTTATGTTCAATGGAGGTCTGGGGAAAGGGCGTGCCTCAGAGGGTCCATGCTGAAGCATCCCTTCCCCCTGAGGGACCAGCCACACAACAGTATAGTATAGAATAGAGTTTATTCAGGGCATGGGGAGGGGAGTGGTAGTAGAGTGGAGAAAGAGAGAGAGTAAAGAAGAGTAGAGAAGGAGGGGAGTAGAGTAGAGGCTGGCCATGAGCTGTGGAGAGAAGGGGAGGGGAATGAGGAGAGATGGGACAAAGGGGGCAAGAGAGCAAAAGCAAGAGAGAACAAGAGCAAGAGAGTGAGGAGGGGGCAAGCAGCCCCTTTTATAGTGTCAGGCATACCTGGCTGTTGCCAGGTAACTATGGGAGGTGGAGCTTAGACAGAATGCTAGCATAACCTCACTGGAAACTCAGGTCTCTTAGAGATACAAATAAAATGCAGTCATTTGGATGAACCCTAATTCAATCTCTCTAGTGTCTTTAATAAGAAGAAAATAACGTCAACACAGAGAAGTCATGTGATAACAAAGACAGAGGCTGGACCAAGATGGTTTGAACACATGGACCGCCAAAATTGGTAACCATTTTAGGGATTTTTTTTATTATTATTATTAACTTGAGTATTTCTTATATACATTTCGAGTGTTATTCCCTTTCCCGGTTTCCGGGCAAACATCCCCCCCCCCCCCCCCCTTCCCTATGGGTGTTCCCCTCCCAACCCTCCCCCCCTTGCTTCCCTCTCCCCAACAGTCTAGTTCACTGGGGGTTCAGTCTTAGCAGGACCCAGGGCTTCCCCTTCCACTGGTGCTCTTACTAGGATATTCATTGCTACCTATGAGATCAGAGTCCAGGGTCAGTCTATGTATAGTCTTTGGGTAGTGGCTTAGTCCCTGGAAGCTCTGGTTGGTTGGCATTGCTGTACATATGGGGTCTCGAGCTCCTTCAAGCTCTTCCAGTTCTTTCTCTGATTCCTTCAACAGGGGTCCTGTTCTCAGTTCAGTGGTTTCCTGCTGGCATATGCCTCTGTATTTGCTGTATTCTGGCTGTGTCTCTCAGGAACGATCTGCTTTCACATTTTGATCATCCGTCTTGAGTTTCATTTGTTCTAGGCATCTAGGGTACTTCAAGCATTTGGGCTAATAGCCACTTATCAATGAGTACATACCATGTATGTCTTTCTGTGATTGGGTTACCTCACTCAGGATGATATTTTCCAGTTCTGAATTTTTGCCTATGAATTTCATAAAGTCATTGTTTTGATAGCTGAGTAATATTCCATTGTGTAGATGTACCACATTTTCTGTATCCATTCCTCTGTTGAAGGGCATCTGGGTTCTTTCCAGCTTCTGGCTATTATAAATAAGGCTGCGATGTACATAGTGGAGCATGTGTCCTTTTTATATGTTGGAGCATCTTTTGGGTATATGCCCAAGAGAGGTATAGCTGGATCCTCAGGCAGTTTAATGTCATTTTAGGGATTTTATTACTGGGATAAAACACCATGACCAAAATGGTTTATTTCAGCTCACAGTATATACTTCATCATGGAGGGAAGTTAGGACAGGAACTCAAGGCAGAGACTATGGAGGAGTGCAGCCCACTGTCTAGCACACTCATGGCTTACTCTGCCTGCTCTCTTAGACAGTTCAGGGCCACCTGCCAAGGGCTGGTACCACCGAAAGCTTACTGGGCCCTCTCACACCGATCACTGATCAAGAAAAATGTCTGCTAGTCAGTCGTGTCTCCATGGAGGTCTATGTGGATGAGAGAAACCACTCCTACTGTGACAGCAGGGTAGTGGATTCACAGGGACACACTGTGACACCTGAATGCCTCTTTGTTGGTCAAAGCCGTGTCACAAGAATACAATATGTGAAGACGCTGTTGACAGCTACTTTTGTCACTGCTGGCCTAGATACACAGGTGCCTGGTGTGAGAGGGACATAACTGAATATAGTAGCAGCCTCTGCCAATTTCAGAGAGAATGACCAGAGCTGTCCTCAGATCAATAGGGACACATTGCTGGCTTGCCTTCCTCCTTTAACTAACTACCTTGGAGCCTCTGGCTATGTTTGTATCTGTCTGCCTAGATTCCCAAATGGAAGCCTATCATAACTATCCTGTGAGAAGCTCCACCCAGCAGCTGACCAAAACACAGGCAGAGAAGCACAGCCAAACAATAGAGCGAGCTCAGGAAGTGTTGTAGAAGAATTGGGGAAAAGATTGAGGAACCTGGAGAGGATAGGGACTCCACAAGAAGATTAACAGAGTCAACTAACCTGGACCCTTGGAGGCTCCCAGAAACTGAACCATCAACCAAAGAGCATACAAGAGCTGAGCATAGTCCCCCCTGCCCATACACATTTGTAACAGAACAGATGTGTAGCTTGGTCTCCATGTAGGTCCCCCAACAACTAGAGTCGGGGCTGTCCCTTGTCTCTGTTGTCTGCTTGTAGATCCTGTTCCCCTAACTGGGCTTTCTAGTCTAGCCTCAGTGAGAGATAATGTGTCTAGTCCTATAGAGACTTGTGGTCCCAGAGTGGGTTGGCACCCACAGGGGGGTGGTGGTGGGCTCTTCTAAGAGATGAAGAGGAGAGGTGGAGGAAGGGGCCATGTGAGGGGAGCACTGTAAATTAATGGCACAAATATGTTGGGAAATTTTTGAAAATTCCAACTTAACAAAAAAGACAAGAGAAATACCAAGTAGACTTGCCTATAGGCCTTTCCTACAGAGGCATTTTCTTAATTGACAGTCTGTTTTTCCAAATGTCTCTAGCTTGTGTCACGTTGACATAAAAACTAACCAACATGACGCCTGTTCCCAGAATCTGGGAGAAGTCCCCTGCAGCATTAGTCAGGGTGTTGCTGACAGTTGATTCTGGACTTCTGGACCCTGAGCTGTGACACTGTAACTATCTGTTGCTGTACATCACTTGCTTTGTGGGACTTTTCTTCCAACAGCCATAGGAAACAAGTATTTACTCCTTTAGCATTGCTTCCTTTCCTTGAAATGAATTCTTTAAAGGCTTTTCCTGTGCTGAAGGACACAAAGTCGCTACCAAGCAAAAGGATCTTTGAAAAATCTATCAGCTCCTATTGTCCTTGCTCCCACCTCACACAGCTGAGCATCTTTGCATAAGCTACACACACACAAATATTGGCCTTCTATAGGAAAGAGGGAATGATTTCCTCATGCAAATGGCTCACTGCTGAGAGGACACTGTAGTTTATTGCCCTGTTTACCAAGCATGAGTTCCCTATCCCCAAATGCTCAGAAGTCAAAAAAAGAGAAAATTCTGGAATTGGGTTCAAAGGTGAACCAGCTTTTTATTTTATATCCTGTCTTCTCTTTGGGGTTCTGTTAATGCTATATCTTCTTTGGGGTTCAATCTTGTTTGATCTCTTGATTTCCTTTACAGCCTACCACCCCCCTTACTTAGAGAAGGAGGAGGAGGAGGAAGAAGAGGAGGAAGAGGAGGAGGAGGGGGAGGAGGAGGAGGAGGAGAATGCTCTAGCCCTCCCCAAATTCTTTGCGTGGATAATACCATCTCACTTCCTCCTGAAGAAAGCAAACACTTGGATGGCTTTAAAATGGCTTTGAGTGGGAGAGAAGTAAAATCATCCTGCCCTTCTTACCAAGCACACAATGACTGACTGCTCAAATGATCACATTTATTTTACTTAGTCATTTTTTCCCCCAAGAGCACACAGATATAGTTC